>NC_064621.1:603498882-603824715 GCF_023898315.1 Schistocerca nitens | reverse complement strand
AACGTGGTATACGCGATCGCAACGCACTCCAGCGGCAGTTGAGGGATGTTTGTAGTTCGTAAATCACACTGTTTACTCGACGGGCGCGCGTAAAATTCCGACGTTAGCTCTATTAAAACGCACATTTCCTCCATCGTCCGCGAAAAGGAAAGTACCATGTCCAATCAATAAGGACACAGGCATATAAAAGTTCCATTACAAACAGTGCCGTACAAATTTGGAATACTTCTCCTCATAAGATAAACATTATTTCATCATTCCCACATTTTAGTAAAACCCCAAGGTCAGTCTTGCTTGATCACTGTTCCTACCCAGTAGCAGAATCTCTGCAACATGTGAATTACGAAGCATAAAAGTAAAAGGAGCAAAATAGCTTTATACAAGTAGTGCAAGCCGTCCTGTAAATTAAGCCAATCGAACAAAGTCACCCCGCAAAAAAGGTGAACTTATATTTACATAACACCAAATATTATAGCATATACTTATATTAAACTAATGATGAAGTATCAGAACCTAATAAAAACGCGAATGCTAGGAAAAATAAAATTTGGTAGTGATGTGACGCGAACCACCGCCCCAATTCAGAATTCATCAATGAACGGCGACGCTACTCATCTTTTTTTTTTTGTAATCTCATTTTGTTCGTTATTGTTCGTTTTTTCAAATGTTCGTGGCGGACGTCACCTGACGCCCATTGAAGTTCGTTTTTGATCCATTCACTCAGTTTTTTTTATTACAGAGGGCAGCTAACCCTCTGACCGAACACGCTGAGCTACCGTGCCGGCAATTACGCTAATCCAACAACACACGTGAGGTATGTAGTCATATTATGTTAAGCCTTGCTATAAAAGTTAATCGTAGATAATTATGTTATTATATGAAATTTAATTATAACAAATTGTACCAAGAACAATGCGTTTTGGGTGGATCTTCAGTGTGTCGCTGCCTTCAAATAGCCTACTCTCATAATACGTTTCTCATTATTTTATTGGAACGAATCACACAGGTAACGTGTTTTCCAGTGATTCTCAGTTTTCTGGTGCTCAGAAATGGCATATATACACTCCTGGAAATTGAAATAAGAACACCGTGAATTCATTGTCCCAGGAAGGGGAAACTTTATTGACACATTCCTGGGGTCAGATACATCACATGATCACACTGACAGAACCACAGGCACATAGACACAGGCAACAGAGCATGCACAATGTCGGCACTAGTACAGTGTATATCCACCTTTCGCAGCAATGCAGGCTGATATTCTCCCATGGAGACGATCGTAGAGATGCTGGATGTAGTCCTGTGGAACGGCTTGCCATGCCATTTCCACCTGGCGCCTCAGTTGGACCAGCGTTCGTGCTGGACGTGCAGACCGCGTGAGACGACGCTTCATCCAGTCCCAAACATGCTCAATGGGGGACAGATCCGGAGATCTTGCTGGCCAGGGTAGTTGACTTACACCTTCTAGAGCACGTTGGGTGGCACGGGATACATGCGGACGTGCATTGTCCTGTTGGAACAGCAAGTTCCCTTGCCGGTCTAGGAATGGTAGAACGATGGGTTCGATGACGGTTTGGATGTACCGTGCACTATTCAGTGTCCCCTCGACGATCACCAGTGGTGTACGGCCAGTGTAGGAGATCGCTCCCCACACCATGATGCCGGGTGTTGGCCCTGTGTGCCTCGGTCGTATGCAGTCCTGATTGTGGCGCTCACCTGCACGGCGCCAAACACGCATACGACCATCATTGGCACCAAGGCAGAAGCGACTCTCATCGCTGAAGACGACACGTCTCCATTCGTCCCTCCATTCACGCCTGTCGCGACACCACTGGAGGCGGGCTGCACGATGTTGGGGCGTGAGCAGAAGACGGCCTAACGGTGTGCGGGACCGTGGCCCAGCTTCATGGAGACGGTTGCGAATGGTCCTCGCCGATACCCCAGGAGCAACAGTGTCCCTAATTTGCTGGGAAGTGGCGGTGCGGTCCCCTACGGCACTGCGTAGGATCCTACGGTCTTGGCGTGCATCCGTGCGTCGCTGCGGTCCGGTCCCAGGTCGACGGGCACGTGCACCTTCCGCCGACCACTGGCGACAACATCGATGTACTGTGGAGACCTCACGCCCCACGTGTTGAGCAATTCGGCGGTACGTCCACCCGGCCTCCCGCATGCCCACTATACGCCCTCGTTCAAAGTCCGTCAACTGCACATACGGTTCACGTCCACGCTGTCGCGGCATGCTACCAGTGTTAAAGACTGCGATGGAGCTCCGTATGCCACGGCAAACTGGCTGACACTGACGGCGGCGGTGCACAAATGCTGCGCAGCTAGCGCCATTCGACGGCCAACACCGCGGTTCCTGGTGTGTCCGCTGTGCCGTGCGTGTGATCATTGCTTGTACAGCCCTCTCGCAGTGTCCGGAGCAAGTATGGTGGGTCTGACACACCGGTGTCAATGTGTTCTTTTTTCCATTTCCAGGAGTGTACATAGAGGCTTGAAATGAATGCCAATATGGCGCCTCACAACTCTGTACTGAAGGGAGACGGCGTGCGTGTGACGTAGGTGGCGCTGTTCCATCTCATTGGTCAACGCTCACACGCACGCTCAGAATATCTGACATGTCAGATATTGCTCTGTACGTTCGGAAAGACCCGCGAACGTGCTATTCCACGCTATGACGTCAGAAAGTCCGCACGCTCAACGCTCAACGTTCGGATGCACGGTCCGTGTGCCGACGGCTTTAGGTTAGTTAGGTTTAACTAGTTCTAAGGTCTAGGGGACTGATGACCTTAGAAGTTAAGTCCCATAGTGCTCAGAGCCATTTGAACCATTTTTGGAATTAATTATGGATGAGGAACACTGCGACTGTGGTGAATAAAGGTTTCTTGAAATTACTGCATCCAGTCGCCCATTTGTTGTGTTCTTCAGTTTTATTATCCCATTAGCGTCGGACATCAGTGTAGCTGCGCACTCATACGCACCGCCGGTGGGTACGTAAATGACCAGAGTTGCAATTCTCTATGAGAGATAGAACAGCAACCAGACTGCGTTAGTATTGTTCGTGTGTAGTGTTGTTGCCGGGCCTGGCAGGGTTTACAAGGGACGTCAACAGCATCAGGTACTCCGTAGTCACTGTGAATGTCGCGGAGATGTTGAGTACTCGTTGAGACAGCGTTATCAGCACCTGACGCACTTTGAAAGGGGCCTCACTCTGGGTCTCCATTTAGGAAGACTACATGTTTTACACGAATGAAGATGCGAACTTGGAGTAAATTTTAACTTACGCTAGTCTTTGGTGTGACGTCATAAGCGCGTGACTGCGTGTGAGATCGCTCTCTAAGTTTTCATCTATTTTTAGGTTTCAGATACATATTTTAAATGTTTTTGTGATAATATTTACTATATAAGTGACTTATTAGTGGTTTCTTCATTCACCTCTGCATTTCTTGTGTTGTGGCCTGATATTTGTGAGTGTTTCGTATCGAGCAACTTAACCTCTTACCCGTGTTTACATTCCGCGCTGACCAGTTGCAGCTGTAGCGGCGCATCGAAAGCTAAGTACTAATTAATTGTTTGTGTATAGTAGTTTATTTAGGAACTTTAGTAGTCTTCAACCGGTGTTCTTGGTGTTTTCCGGTGAAATAACTTCAGAAGAAATTTTTGCGAACTACTTTCAGTTTCGTTACTGTCATTAGACGTTTGATTTTCTTTCTGTGTTAGTATTTTGTTATATTCTCATTTGTTGTTGATTAATAAAGTCAATAATAGTAGTTACTTCCCTTGTTAGAGCAAGTTTGTGATTATTGTAGTCAGTTTTTAACATCTTCTTATTGTAGTAGCGGAACTTAGATAAAGTTGTTTTCTTGTTTCAATAATTGTAAAATTTTACCATGAGTGAGAAGTGTGGGCTTTGCCGTAGGTTCGTGAGCAGTGGATTGCGGTGTGAGACTTGTTCGAAGTATTTTCACTGGGGGGAATGCAGTGGGGAAGCCAGTGGGCATTTTGGTGAGATCCTGTCCTGGAACTGCAGGTTATGTAGCAAGAGTAAGTTGATAGAGGAGCAGGAGCGTAATATCTGTGCCCTTCAGGTGCAGTTGAAAAACGCACAGGAGGAGCTAGATAGGATGAGGAGGGAGAAGGGGGTTGGGGAATGGGAGCTGGCTGTTGGCAAGAGATCTGCTAGGAGAAGGAGATTTTCAGATAGTTTTACAATTGGTGTTTGTAATAGATATGACCAACTGTCAGAGTCTAGTGGAGAGGAATCTCTAGTAGCTGTAGATGTAGGAAGTATGCAGCAGACCTCAGCAGTTACGGTGGCTAGGACAGTTGCAAAGTCTAAGAGAAAGAAGAAGGTTCTGCTGTTAGGTAGTTCTCATGGTAGAGGTGTAGGCCAGCAGTTGCAGGAAGTTTTGGGGAGTGAGTACCAGGTCACCAGCATTGTGAAGCCTAATGCAGGATTGGCTCAGGTGACTTTTAACATAGGGGGGCTATGTAGGGATTTTACTAAAGAGGATCAGGTAGTGATTGTGGGTGGGGCTGGTAATAGTATTGATAGGGATGGGGAGTATGACATAGATGGTGACCTGGAAAAGATAGCCACTCAGACTGGCAACACGAATGTGCATTTCGTGGAACTGTTTCAGCGTCACGATCGGCCTCATCTTAATACAGCCGTCAGGCGTAATAACATGAGACTTGGGGGTGCGCTGATGACAGAAGGCATGAGTCACATTTCAGTGGTGTCGGTGGAGTCTATCGGCAGGACTGGTTTCACTAGACATGGCCTACACCTCAACAGGTATGGGAAGGGGAGGTTGGCAAAACTTATAGGTGACAGCATAGGTGGGGGTGGTGGGATCACTCATGGGAAAATTCGGGTAGTTGTGGGTGTTAGAGCTGTACCTTTTTTAGATTGAAGTCGGCTGATAGGTATTCCTGCTTAAGGGAAGTCTCTCTAACAAAGAAACCACTTTCTACAAAGCTTGGGTATCCGATTAATGAGGGAATTAGTATATTTCATCAAAATATACAAGGTATTAGAGATAAAGTTAGTGAACTGCTTATAGATGTTGACTCAAATTATTGGTATATCTGAACACTTCTTAAATAAGGAGATAATTCAGAGGCTTCCTTTACCAGGATACAGGTTGGCTGGCAGCTTTTCTAGGAGCTCTTTGTGGTGTGGGGGAGTAGCCATGTATGTGAAAAACGGTATCCCATTTGAGTCAATTGATGTTTCAAAGTACTGCACTGAAAAGGTGTTTGAATGTTGTGCAGGTGTGGTTAAATTTAGTGGAGATAAACTTCTTACTGTTGTTATTTATATATCCCCAGACTCCGATTTCACAACATTTTTGCTAAAGCTAGAGGAGGTTCTTGGTTCACTTTATAGGAAATACAAAAAGTTAGTTATATGTGGTGACTTCAATATTAATTGTATAAGTGATTGTGCAAGGAAAAGGATGCTGGTAGACCTCCTTAATTCATATAATCTTATGCAAACCGTATTCTTTCCAACTAGAGTGCAAGGGAACAGTAGAACAACCATAGACAATATTTTTGTTCATTCGTCATTATTAGAAGGGCATTCTGTTAGCAAAAAGGTGAATGACCTTTCAGCTCATGATGCACAAATTTTAAGTCTAAAAGATTTTTGTGCTGCAACACATGTTAAATATAGTTACCAACTTTTTAGGAAAGCTGATCCAGTTGCTGTACAGACTTTTGTAAACCTTACCAAGGAACAAGAGTGGCAAGATGTTTATAGTGCTGACACAGTAGACGATAAATATAATGCTTTCCTCAAGACTTTTCTCGTGCTCTTTGAAAGTTGCTTTCCGTTAGAACGTTCAAAACAGGGTACTAGCACAAACAGGCAGCCTGGGTGGCTGACTAAAGGGATAAGAATATCTTGTAGAACAAAGTGGCAATTATATCAAAACGTTAGAAACAGTCACAATCTAAATGCAGCAGCCCATTACAAACAGTATTGTAAGGTGCTTAAAAAAGTTATTAGGAAGGCAAAAAGTATGTGGTATGCAGATAGAATAGCTGAGTCTCAGGATAAAATTAAAACCATATGGTCAGTCGTAAAGGAAGTGGCTGGTCTGCAGAGACAGGTCGAGAATATAGAATCAGTGCGTAGTGGGGATGTCCGTGTTACTGATAAGTCGCATATATGTACAGTACTTAATAATCACTTTCTGAATATAGCAGGTGAACTAAATAGAAACCTAGTCCCAACAGGGAATCATATAGCACTCTTAGAAAAAAGTGTTCCGAGACTGTTACCTGAAATGCTCCTCCATGATACTGACAAGAGGGAGATTGAGTTAATAATTAAATCACTAAAGACCAAGAACTCTCATGGATATGACGGGGTATCTAGCAGAATACTGAAGTATTGTTCCACGTATCTTAGCTCAGTACTTAGCCATATCTGTAACTTTTCCTTTAGGAGTGGTCGGTTTCCTGACCGATTAAAGTACTCGGTAGTGAAGCCACTTTATAAAAAGGGAGACAGGGATAATGTTGACAATTATAGACCTATTTCTATGCCATCGGTGTTTGCTAAAGTTATTGAGAAGGTTGTATATACAAGGTTACTGCAGCATTTAAATTCACATAATTTGCTGCCAAATGTACAGTTTGGTTTTAGAAATGGCTTAACAACTGAAAATGCTATAGTCTCTTTTCTCTGTGAGGTTTTGGACGGATTAAATAAAAGGTTGCGAACGTTAGGTGTTTTCTTTGATTTAACGAAGGCTTTTGACTGTGTTGACCACAAAATATTACTGCAGAAGTTGGAACATTATGGAGTAAGGGGAGTAGCTTACAATTGGTTCGCCTCCTACTTTAAGAACAGAAAGCAGAAGGTAATCCTCCGCAATATTGAGAGTGGTAATGATGTTCAGTCCCAATGGGGCACTGTTTAATGGGGCGTTCCCCAAGGGTCGGTGCTGGGGCCACTGCTGTTTCTTATTTATATAAATGATATGCCTTCTAGTATTACAGGTGATTCAAAAATATTTCTGTTTGCTGATGACACCACCTTGGTAGTGAATGATCTTGTGTGTAATATTGAAACATTATCAAATAATGTAGTTCATGATATAAGTTCGTGGCTTGTGGAAAATAATTTGATGCTAAATCACAGTAAGACTCAGTTTTTACAGTTTCTAACTCACAATTCAACAAGAACTGACATTTTAATCAGACAGAATGGGCATGTTATAAGCGAGACGGAACAGTTCAAGTTCCTAGGCGTATGAATAGATAGTAAGCTGTTGTGGAAAGCCCATGTTCAGGATCTTGTTCAGAAACTAAATGCCGCTTTATTTACCATTAGAACAGTATCTGAAATAAGTGACATTTCAACACGAAAAGTAGTATACTTCGCATATTTTCA
Source organism: Schistocerca nitens (assembly GCF_023898315.1). NCBI lineage: Eukaryota > Metazoa > Arthropoda > Insecta > Orthoptera > Acrididae > Schistocerca > Schistocerca nitens. The sequence continues at coordinate 603,817,307 of NC_064621.1, read as the reverse complement.
TACGCTTATGTCATATGGTATTATTTTTTGGGGTAATTCTTCTGATTCAAAAAGGGTATTTTTGGCTCAAAAACGGGCTGTTCGAGCTATGTATGGTGTAAGTTCGAAAACCTCTTGTCGACCCCTATTCAATAGTCTGGGAATTTTGACATTGCCCTCACAGTATGTATTTTCTTTAATGTCGTTTGTTGTTAGCAATATTAGCTTATTCCCAAGAGTTAGCAGCTTTCACTCAGTTAATACTAGGCAGAAATCAAATCTGCATGTGGAATGCACTTCCTTGACTCTTGTGCAGAAAGGAGTGCAGTATTCTGCTGCATCCATTTTCAATAAGCTACCACAAGAACTCAAAAATCTTAGCAGTAGCCCAAACACTTTTAAGTCTAAACTGAAGACTTTCCTCATGGCTCACTCCTTCTATTCTGTCGAGGAGCTCCTGGAAGAGCTAAAAAATTAAGCAAATTCCAGTGTTACATTCTTGATTTTCTTTATTTAAACTAACGACTTGTCGCCTGAATATGTTTCTTATATTTCATTTCATTCTGTTTCTACAATCGTGTTATAATTTCATGTATTGACTCGTTCCATGACCATGGAGACTTCTCCTAAATGTGGTCCCACGGAACAATAAATAAATAAAAAATAAAAAATAAATAAAAACTAATAGTTTGGCTCGGCGCCAGCTGTCAGATTCCGGCAGGGGCCTCTGCTGCAGGTAGCCCGTTGTCTCTCTAAAACCATGGGACGGGTTTTACTATCGTGTAGACGCTGTTGTGCGCCCATGAAACATACATTGAGTGGTTGTGAAAGGTAAAACAGAGTCTGATCCTCAACTGAATTGTAAATACACTACCGGCCATTAAAATTGCTACACCAAGGAGAAATGCAGCTGATAAACGGGTATTCATTGGACAAATATACTATACTAGAACTGACATGTGATTACATTTTCACGCAATTTGGGTGCATAGACCCTGAGAAATCAGTACCCAGGACAACCACCTAGGACCGTAATAACGGCCTTGATATGCCCGGGAATTTAGTCAAACAGAGCTTGGATGGCTTGTACAGGTACAGCTGCCCATGCAACTTCAACACGATACCACAGTTCATCAAGAGTAGTGACTGGCGTATTGTGACGAGACAGTTGCTCGGCCACTATTGACCAGACATTTTCAATTGGTGAGAGATCTGGAGAATGTGCTGCCCAGGGCAGCAGTCGAACATTTTCTGTATCCAGAAAGGCCCGCACAGGGCCTGCAACATGCGGTCGTGCATTATCCTGCTGAAATGTAGGGTTTCGCAGGGATCGAATGAAGGGTAGAACTACGGGTCGTAACACATCTGAAATGTAACGTCCACTGTTCATAGTGCCGTCGATGCGAACAAGAGGTGACCGAGACGTATAACCAATGGAACCCCATACCATAACGCCAGGTGATACGCCAGTATGGCGATGACGAATACACGCTTCCAATGTGCGTTCACCGCGATGTCGCCAAACACGGATGCGACCATCATGATGCTGTAAACAGAAACTGAATTCATCCGAAAAAATTATGTTTTGCCATTCGTGCACCCAGGTTCGTCGTTGAGTACACCATCGCAGGGGCTCCTGTCTATGATGCAGCGTCAAGGGTAATCGTAGCCACGGTCTCCGAGTTGATAGTCCATGCTGCTGCGAACGTCGTCGAACCGTTCGTGCAATTGGTTGTTGTCTTGCAAACGTCCCCATCTGTTGACTCAGGAATCGAGACGTGGCTGCACGATCCGTTACAGCCATGCGGATGAGATGCCTGTCATCTCGACCGCTAGTGATACGAGGCCGTTGGGATCCAGCACGGCGTTCCGTATTACTCTCCTGAACCCACCGTGTCCATATTATTACAGTCATTGGATCTCGACCAACGCGAGCAGCAATGCCGCGATACGATAAACCGCAATCGTGATAAGCTACATTCCGACCTTTATCAAAGTCGGAAACGTGATGGCACGCATTTCTCCTCCTTACACGAGGCATCACAACAACGTTTCACCTGGCAACGCCGGCCAGCTCCTGTTTGTGTATGAGAAATCGGTTGGAAACTTTACTCGCGTCAGCACGTAGTAGGTGTCGCCACCGGTGCCAACCTTGTGTGAATGCTCTGAAAAGCTAATCATTTGCATATCACAGCATCTTCTTCCTGTCGGTTAAATTTCGCGTCTGTAGCACGTCATCTTCGTGGTGTAGCAATTTTAATGGCCAGTAGTGTAGTATCCCGAGATTGTACACAGATGTGAAGGGGCTGGACCAAAACATCGAAACATCGTGTGGAATGTACGCTTGTAGCCAGACCTACAAGTTGCGCCTGCGTCGTGTCCTCAACACGTTACAAGTTTCAGTGACGGTCACATCAGTGTTCTGTGTAGCTGCGAGCGCAATATGTCACAGCTATGTGCATTGGAGCGTGGGCAAAGTGTTTGGTGTCTCAAGAGCCACCGTATCGAATATTTATACCACATACCAGGAAAGCGGAAAAATATTACCGGGTAACTCACAACCCGGACGAAAGTGTATGTTGAGTCAGCGTGACAGACGGTCTTTGAAGAAGAGTGTGACATCAAAAAAGTTCAAAAAAGGGCAGCTCGTTTTGTATTATCGAAAAATAGGAGAGATACTGCAACAGGCATGATATGTGAATTGAAGTGTCAATCATTAAAACAAAGGCGTTTATCGGTGCGACGGGATCTTCTGATGATATTCAATCACCAGGTTTCTCTTCCGATTGCAAACACATTATGCTGGCGCCCACCTACATAGGGAGAAAGGATCTTCACGATAAAATAAGAGAAATCAGGCTTCGCACAGAAAACTTTAAGTGCTCGTTTGCCCCGTGCGCCGTTCCAGAATGGAACGGTAGAGACACAGCTTGAAGGTGGTTCATTGAACCCTCTGCCAGGCACTTTATTGTGAATAGCAGAGTAATCACGTAGCTGTAGATGTAGACGTAGAAACAAGAGGACGACGACTGCAGGAGTCACTGCAGATCCGAATGTCGCAGTCGCCAACCCTGCCAGCACTAAAACGACGGAATGAGATCTCCAGAAGCAGGAAATTCGAAAACCAGTTATCAGTTACGCAAATGTCCGCAACGGAAAAAAACATGGTGGCCAAGACGCAAAACCTTGACTGTGGAGGAAAAGGAGAATACCATTTGGTCGGATGAGTCTTGTTGTGCACTGTTTTCAACTTCTGTATAAGTTTCCAAGAGTGAAACATGGCGGCGTTCTGTGATGATCCGTGCACCCATGTCGCGGTATTGCATAGGTCACATGGTAACTCTGCAACGTCGCGTTACTGCAGACGATTTCGTGACTGTTTTGGCTGATCAGGTCTATCCCACGGTACAAAGTTTGTTCTCCAATGGTGGCACTGTTTTCCATGACTACATGGGCCCCTGTTCACGCAGACCGCATCGTTCAGGACGGGTTTTGTGACCACATCTCCTGGCCACCACAGTTACCAGATCACAGTATTATAATGAGACCCTGTGGTCTACTTTGCCGAGAAAAATGCTTGATCGCTATCCACCTCCATCACCTCGGCACTATTTTGCACGAGAAGTGGTATAAGATTCCGTTGAAAACCATCCACGACCCGCATTTATCCACTCACAAACGACTGGAAGCTGTTTTGAATTCCAGCGACTTCCCACACAGTAAATGTGTTGCGTTTGTGGTGTCTGTATAGTTTTGTCGAAACCTTGTATATTTACGATGTACCCTTGTAGAAACGTTCTTTCGAAAATAAAACCCCAAGTTTCTATCTCCAATCAAGTATAACATGTAGGCTTGTGAAATCAGAAAAAAATGGTTCAAATGGCTCTGAGCACTATGGGACTTAACTTCTGAGGTCATCAGTCCCCTAGAACTTAGAACTGCTTAAACCTAACCTACCTACGGACATCACACACATCCATGCCCGAGGCAGGATTCGAACCTGCGACCGTAGTGTGAAATCAGATGCTGTTTTTGAAACACCCTGAAAATTAATACATGATCAGTTGTTTGCAGTAGAACGGTTTATTTCAGTGTCTTCCGTTAAATTCGTCATCTGTCTTTCAGTTACAAAAAAAAAAAAAAAAAAAAAAAAAAAGTGGTTCAAATGGCTCTGAGCACTATGGGACTTAACATCTATGGTCATCAGTCCCCTAGAACTTAGAACTACTTAAACCTAACTAACCTAAGAACATCACACACATCCATGCCCGAGGCAGGATTCGAACCTGCGCCGGCCGGAGTGGCCGAGCGGTTAACGGCGCTACAGTCTGGAACCGCACGACCGCTACGGTCGCAGGTTCGAATCCTGCCTCGGGCATGGATGTGTGTGATGTCCTTAGGTTAGTTAGGTTTAAGTAGTTAGTTAGGTTTAAGTGGTTCCTGAAGAGGGGCAGCAGCCTTTTCAGTAGTTGCAGGAGCAACAGTCTGGATGATTGACTGATCTGGACTTGTAACATTAACCAAAACGGCCTTGCTGTGCTGGTACTGCGAACGGCTGAAAGCAAGGGGAAACTACAACCGTAATTTTTTCCGAGGACATGCAGCTTTACTGTATGATTAAATGATGATGGCGTCCTCTTGGGTAAAATATTCCGGAGGTAAAATAGTCCCCCATTCGGATCTCCGGGCGGCGACTACTCAAGAGGACGTCGTTATCAGGAGAAAGAAAACTGGCATTCTACGGATCGGAGCGTGGAATGTCAGATCCCTTAATCAGGCAGGTAGGTTAGAAAATTTAAAAAGGGAAATGGATAGGTTAAAGTTAGATATAATGGGAATTAGTGAAGTTGGGTGGCAGGAGGAACAAGACTTTTGGTCAGGTGATTACAGGGTTGTAAATACAAAATCAAATAGGGGTAATGCAGGAGTAGGTTTAATAATGAATAAAAAAATAGGAGTGCGGGTTAGCTACTACAAACAGCATAGTGAACGCATTATTGTGGCCAAGATAGACACAAAGCCCATGCCTACTACAGTAGTACAAGTTTATATGCCAACTAGCTCTGCAGATAATGAAGAAATTGATGAAATGTATGACGAGATAAAAGAAATTATTCAGGTAGTGAAGGGAGACGAAAATTTAATAGTCATGGGTGACTGGAATTCGTCAGTAGGAAAAGGGAGAGAAGGAAACATAGTAGGTGAATATCGATTGGAGGGAAGAAATGAAAGAGGAAGCTGCCTTGTAGAATTTTGCACAGAGCATAACTTAATCATAGCTAACACTTGGTTCAAGAATCATAAAAGAAGGTTGTATACCTGGAAAAATCCTGGAGATACTAAAAGGTATCAGATAGATTATATAATGGTAAGAGAGAGATTTAGGAACCAGGTTTTAAATTGTAAGACATTTCCAAGGGCAGATGTGGATTCTGACCACAATCTAATGGTTATGAACTGCAGATTGAAACTGAAGAAACTGCAAAAAGGTGGGAATTTAAGGAGATGGGACCTGGATAAACTGAAAGAACCAGAGGTTGTAGAGAGTTTCAGGGAGAGCATAATGGAACAATTGACAGGAATGGGGGAACGAAATACAGTAGAAGAAGAATGGGTAGCTCTCAGGGATGGAGTAGTGAAGGCAGCAGAGGATCAAGTAGGTAAAAAGGCGAGGGTTAATAGAAATCCTTGGGTAACAGAAGAAATATTGAATTTAATTGATGAAAGGAGAAAATATAAAAATGCAGTAAATGAAGCAGGCAAAAAGGAATACAAACGTCTCAAAAATGAGATCGACAGGAAGTGCAAAATGACTAAGCAGAGATGGCTAGAGGACAAATGTAAGGATGTAGAGGCTTGTCTCACTAGGGGTAAGATAGATACTGCCTACAGGAAAATTAAAGAGACCTTTGGAGAGAAGAGAACCACTTGTATGAATATCAAGAGCTCAGATGGCAACCCAGTTCTAAGCAAAGAAGGGAAGGCAGAAAGGTGGAAGGAGTATATAGAGGGTCTATACAAGGGCGATGTACTTGAGGACAATATTATGGAAATGGAAGAGGATGTAGATGAAGATGAAATGGGAGATATGATACTGCGTGAAGAGTTTGACAGAGCACTGAAAGACCTGAGTCGAAACAAGGCCCCGGGAGTAGACAACATTCCATCAGAACTACTGATGGCCTTGGGAGATCCAGTCATGACAAAACTCTACCATCTGGTGAGCAAGATGTATGAGACAGGCGAAATACCCACAGACTTCAAGAAGAATATAAATAATTCCAATCCCAAAGAAAGCAGGTGTTGACAGATGTGAAAATAACCGAACTATCAGTTTAATAAGTCACAGCTGCAAAATACTAACGCGAATTCTTTACAGACGAATGGAAAAACTGGTAGAAGCGGACCTCGGGGAAGATCAGTTTGGATTCCGTAGAAATGTTGGAACACGTGAGGCAATACTAACCTTACGACTTATCTTAGAAGAAAGATTAAGAAAAGGCAAACCTACATTTCTAGCATTGGTAGACTTAGGGAAAGCTTTTGACAACGTTAACTGGAATACTCTCTTTCAAATTCTAAAGGTGGCAGGGGTAAAATACAGGGAGCGAAAGGCTATTTACAATTTGTACAGAAACCAGATGGCAGTTATAAGAGTCGAGGGGCATGAAAGGGAAGCAGTGGTTGGGAAAGGAGTGAGACAGGGTTGTAGCCTCTCCCCGATGTTATTCAATCTGTATATTGAGCAAGCAGTAAAGAAAACAAAAGAAAAATTCGGAGTAGGTATTAAAATTCATGGAGAAGAAGTAAAAACTTTGAGGTTCGCCGATGACATTGTAATTCTGTCAGAGACAGCAAAGGACTTGGAAGAGCAGTTGAACGGAATGGACAGTGTCTTGAAAGGAGGATATAAGATGAACATCAACAAAGCAAAACGAGGATAATGGAATGCAGTCAAATTAAATCGGGTGATGCTGAGGGAATTAGATTAGGAAATGAGACACTTAAAGTAGTAAAGGAGTTTTGCTATTTAGGGAGTAAAATAACTGATGAGGGTCGAAGTAGAGAGGATATAAAATGTAGACTGGCAATGGCAAGAAAAGCATTTTTGAAGAAGAGAAATTTGTTAACATCGAGTATAGATTTAAGTGTCAGGAAGTCGTTTCTGAAAGTATTTGTATGGAGTGTAGCCATGTATAGAAGTGAAACATGGACGATAACCAGTTTGGACAAGAAGAGAATAGAAGCTTTTGAAATGTGGTGCTACAGAAGAATGCTGAAGATTAGATGGGTAGATCACATAACTAATGAGGAGGTACTGAATAGGATTGGGGAGAAGGGAAGTTTGTGGCACAACTTGATTAGAAGAAGGGATCGGTTGGTAGGACATGTTTTGAGGCATCAAGGGATCACAAATTTAGCATTGGAGGGCAGCGTGGAGGGTAAAAATCGTAGAGGGAGACCAAGAGATGAATACACTAAGCAGATTCAGAAGGATGTAGGTTGCAGTAGGTACTGGGAGATGAAGAAGCTTGCACAGGATAGAGTAGCATGGAGAGCTGCATCAAACCAGTCTCAGGACTGAAGACCACAACAACAACACAAGTAGTTCTAAGTTCTACGGGACTTATGACCACAGCAGTTGAGTCCCATAGTGCTCAGAGCCATTTCGAACCTGAGACCGTAGCAGCAGCGCGGTTCCGGACTGCAGTGCCTAGAACCGCTCGGCCACCGCGGCCGGCTTTTCAGTTACAGATTCGTGTCTTCCTGTCGTGTCAGTTAATGACATCGTATCCGCCTCTGGTTAGATCTCCAAGAAGTGGGTTAGTCCAAACCTTTAGGCAGGACCGAGAGCTTAAAAAGTTAGCCCTGCCTCTCTCGAAACATTTTCTCTGAAAGGGGGTGTTTTGTCATCATATTGGCGGTAAAGTACGTACAATACTCCGACTATATGCAAGTTGAGGGTGAAAAATCCGTGACTGAGGTGCTTCTGCACAATGTACTGTGTTACTAACCATCCTCGCTACGTTGGACTTCGCAATCCCTGGTTCTCTCGGAATCAAGGACTGAGAATCCGCACAGCTGTCACACCTAGTTTTTTACGTGCAGAATATCAAACGGCAGCGCCGTCCCTGCGACATCGCCATGCACTCAGTGTGCGCTCTCGGTGTTTATTATTCCGAGAGCTGGCCTGATATTCTCGCACGCTCATCGTGTGCATTCAGCCGGAAGCACCGCTGTATGCAAGTTGCATGCAGCTGACAAATATTTCCTTAATATTTCACCAGCATGTCAACCATTCACCTCTAACCGACTGTGTCGATGGTGTATGAAGTCTTCTCGAACGGGCAATGATTTGAAAAGTGAGACTAGAATAGTTACAGGTTAATAACAATGGTTAAAGCAGCAGTGAGGAATGCAGTATTATATGCTGCTGAGACGATAACACTAGGAAGAAATGGGGCAGAGAAACTAGAGAAAGAAGAGAGGAAAATACTGAGAAAAATACTAGGTCCCAAAAGAGGTGGAGAGAGGTGGATGCGAAGACCTAGGGAAGAATTGTACCGGAACATAATTACAATATCCGGGGAAATCAGACTCAAAAAGGCAAGGTTTGCTGGGCATGTAGTTAGGATGAGTATGGACAGAATGACGAAGAGAGTGTGGGAATCAACGGGGAGGACAAGGGGAAAGACAGGAACCAAGTGGACTGTTGAACTTCGGAAGGACTGGTTGGAATTGGGGATCAAGGTCGAAGGAAAGGAAAATTGGAGGAACAAATATACACCGACAAATATGCCGGAGATCAATGACAGAGAAGAATACAGGAAAAGATTAGAATGTCACCAGTGGAGCCACCAGGAGAAACGGAAACGAGAAAGAATGAAGAGGTTCTGGGAGAAGAAGAGGAAAATGCAGACCACGAAGGGGCTACCCGTGGTGCTACAGAGGCCGTAACGCAAGAAGAAGAAGAAGAAGAATGGTTACGGTAAACCAGCGCATAGAGATCATTTTAAACTCATACAATCATTTGTATGATGTTACCTTATAGCACCGCTAAGACTATAAGTTTCTCTCTTAACGTCAATAAACTGCGCTAAAGGACATAGTTGTGATAAAACGTAACAATAAATGACTGTACATAAGGTTCATTTAAATGTATGAGATCGACAGAGAATGGCCGGGCACACAAATAATTTGTATTTTTTCGACGATAGACGTCTACAAACTGGTTTTGAGGCTGTCAGTTGGAAGGATGGAGCTAGAGATAACGCCTCTCGATATTAAAACCAGTCACGAAAAGGAAACAATAGGTGGCAGAACTGAATATCTAATCTATGTAGCCGGCCGGAGTGGCCGTGCGGTTCTAGGCGCTACAGTCTGGAACCGAGTGACCGCTACGGTCGCAGGTTCGAATCCTGCATCGGGCATGGATGTATGTGATGTCCTTAGGTTAGTTAGGTTCAATTAGTTCTGAGTTCTAGTCGACTGATGACCAAAGGAGTCACATAGTGCTCAGAGCCATTTGAGCCATTTAATCTATGTAGCTAGTGGTTCAAAATGGTTCAAATGGCTCTGAGCACTATGTGACTTAACATCTGAGGTCATCAGTCCCCTAGAACTTAACAATACTTAACCGTAACTAACCTAAGGACATCACACACATCCATGCCCGAGGCAGGATTCGAACCTGCGATCGTAGCGGTCGCGCGGTTCCAGACTGAAGCGCCTAGAACCGCTCGGCCACACCGGCCGGCTATGTAGCTAGTGTAATCTGCATTTTCACCGCAACGACCATTACGTATACGTGGAAAAGAAATGTTAATACGTTTGATGATAGTCCATGCCATGTATAAAAAGACAAGGATTCTTTTAACATTATTGAATGTAGCAACGAAAGTTTTAATTATCAATTACAAATAATGTACAGGCAGACGTTTCTCAGTCGTAACATGCGTGTGTGATTATCCACATTCTCGCTGTCTCATACTTCGTGACCATTGTGCTGTCTGACGCAGAACTGAGTCACTTTATCGTCATGTATGAATTATTGTTATTTTAATTTTTGTGGGAGAGACAGCCACAGCCACCGAACCAAACCGTTAGGCTAACATGATTGGGCTTGATCCCACACTGTCTGAAGAACACTTTGGCATAGTCTGATACCACAAACACAGTTTCGATTTTGATTTGTGGCACCAAAGTGAACGAAATGTTTGTGATATGAGTTGATAATGTTTTATCTAAAAATATCACTTCCATAATCCCATTTTAAATATTCAGTTGTAAGACATGATGGGTTTTTTTTATTTTTGTTGGAGGTGTTAATTCAAAAATGTAAACCTTTAATTGGATATGTAGAAATGGCCCTGTCTATGTGATACAATTAAATCGTCGTCCACCAAAACAATGATAAAGCAGTTCAGTTACATACAAAAGTAAACACGGATCTCAATTTATTTCATGAAAATGCAAATGAAATGGTTTAAAAATCATAGGCAATACTGAACTAATTCCCTGGCAAACCTGGACATGGGTTCTGGGGCAAGTTTCAAATGGACATGTGTCTGAATAAAACAATTATACTCAAGTAAGTGATACCGTGATTGCGAAAGGTTAGTGAATACAGATAGATAGCGCTACCGAAGAGTAGACGTTCTCATCTTTGGCCGGAACTGAAAGCACGATCTACATCTAGCTACAAGCAAGTCTTCAAAGTGAAGAGATTAGATTAGATTAGTACTTGTTCCATAGAGCATGAATACGACACTACGTAGTGATGTGGAACGTGTCAGGTTAATAAAAGGTGTCTATACAAGATATTACATTACACAAAATATTGCATGACACTTAATATTTGATAATTTTTTTGTTTTTCTTTGTGGAGGTTGGGGAAATTACCCACTTACTATATCCAAAAATTCATCTAATGAGTAGGAGGAGTTGCTATTAAGAAATTCTTTTTTTAATTTCCTTTTAAATGCTACATGGCTATCTGTCGGAATTTTGATGCTATTAGGTAAGTGACCAAAGACGTTTTTGGCAGCATAATTTACCCCCTTCTGAGCCAAAGTTAGATTTAACCTTGAGTAGTGAAGATCATCCTTTCTCCTAGTGTTGTAGCCATGTACACTGCTATTACTTTTGAATTCGTTCGGATTGTTAATAACAAATTTCATAAGTGAATATAATATATTGTGAGGCTACAGTGAAGATCTCTAGCTCTTTAAATAAGTGTCTGCAGGATGATCTTGGATGAGCTCCAGCAATTATTCTGATTACACGCTTTTGTGCAATGAACACTCTTTTACTCAATGATGAGTTACCCCAGAATATGATGCCATACGAAAGCAGAGAATGAAAATAGGCCGTGGTAAGCTAATTTACTGAGATGTATATGGCCAAAATTTGCAATGACCCTAATAGTGTAAGCAGCTAAACTCAAACGTTTCAGCAGATCTTCAGCGTGTTTTTTCCAGTTCAACCCCTCATCAATGCATACACCTAGAAATTTTGAATATTCTACCTTAGTTACCGATTTCTGATCGAAATCTATATTTATTAATGGTGTCATTCCATTTACTGTGTGGAACTGTATGTACTGTGTTTTGTCAAAGTTTAATGAGAGCCCATTTGCAGAGAACCACTTAATGATTTTCTGTAAAACATCGTTTGCAATTTCATCAGTTAATTCTTGTCTGTTGGGTGCGATAGCTGTACTTGTATCATCGTCAAAAAGTACCAGCTTTGCATCTTCGTGAATATAGAATGGCAAGTCATCAATATATACACTCCTGGAAATGGAAAAAAGAACACATTGACACCGGTGTGTCAGACCCACCATACTTGCTCCGGACACTGCGAGAGGGCTGTACAAGCAATGATCACACGCACGGCACAGCGGACACACTAGGAACCGCGGTGTTGGCCGTCGAAAGGCGCTAGCTGCGCAGCATTTGTGCACCGCCGCCGTCAGTGTCAGCCAGTTTGCCGTGGCATACGGAGCTCCATCGCAGTCTTTAACACTGGTAGCATGCCGCGACAGCGTGGACGTGAACCGTATGTGCAGTTGACGGACTTTGAGCGAGGGCGTATAGTGGGCATGCGGGAGGCCGGGTGGACGTACCGCCGAATTGCTCAACACGTGGGGCGTGAGGTCTCCACAGTACATCGATGTTGTCGCCAGTGGTCGGCGGAAGGTGCACGTGCCCGTCGACCTGGGACCGGACCGCAGTGACGCACGGATGCACGCCAAGACCGTAGGATCCTACGCAGTGCCGTAGGGGACCGCACCGCCACTTACCAGCAAATTAGGGACACTGTTGCTCCTGGGGTATCGGCGAGGACCATTCGCAACCGTCTCCATGAAGCTGGGCTACGGTCCCGCACACCGTTAGGCCGTCTTCCGCTCACGCCCCAACATCGTGCAGCCCGCCTCCAGTGGTGTCGCGACAGGCGTGAATGGAGGGACGAATGGAGACGTGTCGTCTTCAGCGATGAGAGTCGCTTCTGCCTTGGTGCCAATGATGGTCGTATGCGTGTTTGGCGCCGTGCAGGTGAGCGCCACAATCAGGACTGCATACGACCGAGGCACACAGGGCCAACACCCGGCATCATGGTGTGGGGAGCGATCTCCTACACTGGCCGTACACCACTGGTGATCGTCGAGGGGACACTGAATAGTGCACGGTACATCCAAACCGTCATCGAACCCATCGTTCTACCATTCCTAGACCGGCAAGGGAACTTGCTGTTCCAACAGGACAATGCACGTCCGCATGTATCCCGTGCCACCCAACGTGCTCTAGAAGGTGTAAGTCAACTACCCTGGCCAGCAAGATCTCTGGATCTGTCCCCCATTGAGCATGTTTGGGACTGGATGAAGCGTCGTCTCACGCGGTCTGCACGTCCAGCACGAACGCTGGTCCAACTGAGGCGCCAGGTGGAAATGGCATGGCAAGCCGTTCCACAGGACTACATCCAGCATCTCTACGATCGTCTCCATGGGAGAATAGCAGCGTGCATTGCTGCGAAAGGTGGATATACACTGTACTAGTGCCGACATTGTGCATGCTCTGTTGCCTGTGTCTATGTGCCTGTGGTTCTGTCATTGTGATCATGTGATGTATCTGACCCCAGGAATGTGTCAATAAAGTTTCCCCTTCCTGGGACAATGAATTCACGGTGTTCTTATTTCAATTTCCAGGAGTGTATTTCAAGAACAGCAGAGGACCTAAGACCGAACCTTGCGGCACCCCATTCTTGATTGTTCCCCAGTTAGAGAAATCACCAGTTTTTTGCATATTATGTGAACTGCTTATTTCAACTTTCTGTACTCTTCCATTTAGGTATGATTTAAACCATTTGAGCGCTGTGCCATTCATACCACAGTACTTGAGCTTATCTAGAAGTATTCCATGATTTACACAATCAAAAGCCTGAAATTACTGAACATCGCCAGAAATGACTCGACTTTCCTAATAGTTCACTTCGCTTTTGCAGCTGGATCTCGCCAAATTCATAAATTGCAAGTGGCGGCAGAAGCAGATGCAGAACGAGTCACTGGCTCTGCGTGTACGTCTTACGTAGACGCATGAAGCGTCTCCCTTCCGAAATGAAGTCTGCCCAGGATGGCTCCGGGCTGCCGAGGTGCGCACGGCGTGCCGCCTGGCTGAAGCGCGCATTTGTGCCGCCTGCTTCCAACAAGTACGAATCGGTTCTCTGCGTTTCTCTGGCGTTGCATAATTTTCATAGGCTTGACGATAAATATTCCGAGAGCCTACCAGTGAGAAGTTGTCTTAAAAGGCGCTAGGCTCCCTCTCTTAATTTCATTTTAGATGGTTATCAAGTTACGAAGATCACAATATTTGGCCCTAAAAACTGTGTCCACTGTCACCCTCTCTCTGTCTACGTTTTCGTGTTGGCCGGTAAGGGTGGATCTCTGTAAGAACAGTTGTGTGTCCTAGTTCCACTTATACAGGGTATCCATTGATAGTGACCGGGCCAAATATATCACGAAATAGCATCAAACGAAAAAACTACAAGGAACGAAACTCGTCTAGCTTGAAGGGCAAACCAGATGGCGCTATAGTTGGCCCGCTAGATGGCGCTGCCATAGGTCAAACGGATATCAACTGTGTTTTTTTTTTAAATAGGAACCCCCATTTTTAATACATATTCGTGTAGTACGTAAAGAAATCTTATGTTTTAGTGGGACCATTTTTTTCGCTTTGTGATAGATGGCGCTGTAATAGTCACAAACGTATAAGTATGTGGTATCACGTAACATTCCGCAAGTGCGGACGGTATTTGCTTCGTGATACATTACCCCTGTTAAAATGGACCGTTTACCAATTGCGGAAAAGGTCGATATCGTGTTGATGTATGGCTATTGTGATCAAAATGCCCAACGGGCGTGCGCTATGTATGCTGCTCGGTATCCTGGACGACATCATCCAAGTGTCCGGACCGTTCGCCAGATAGTTACGTTATCTAAACAAACATGAAGTGTTCAGCCACATGTGAAACGTCAACCACGACCTGCAACAAATGATGATGCCCAAGTAGGTGTTTAAGCTGCTGTCGCGGCTAATCCGCACATCAGTAGCACACAAAATGCGCGAGAATCGGGAATCTCAAAAACGTCGGTGTTGAGAATGCTACATCAACATCGATTGCACCCGTACCATATTTCTACACACCAGAAATTGCATGGCAACGACTTTGGACCTCCTGTACAATTCTGACACTGGGCACAAGAGAAATTACGGGTCGATGACGGATTTTTTTGCAGGCGTTCTATTTAGCGACGAAGCGTCATTCACCAACAGCGGTAACGTCAACCGGCATAATATGCACTATTAGGCAACAGAAAATCCACGACGGCTGCGACAAGTGGAACATCATCGCCCTTGGCGCGTTAATGTATAGTGCGGCATTATGGGAGGAAGGATAATTGGCCCCCATTTTGTCCATGGCAATGTAAATGGTGCAATGTATGCTGATTTCCTACGTAATATTCTATCGATGTTACCACAAAATGTTTCACTGCATGACAGAATGGCGATGTACTTCCAACATGATGGATGTCCGGCTCATAGCTCGGGTGTAGTTGAAGCGGTATTGAATAGCATATTTCATGACAGGTAGATTGGTCGTCGAAGCACGTTCACCGGATCTGACGTCCCCGGATTTCTTTCTGTGGGGAAAGTTGAAGGATATTTGCTGTCGTGATCCACCGACACCGCCTGACAACATGCGTCAGCGCATTGTCAATGCATGTGCGAACATTACGTAAGGCGAACTACTCGCTGTTGAGAGGAATGTCGTTACACGTATTGCCAAATACATTGAGGTTGAGCATTTCTTGCATTAATGTGGTATTTACAGGTAATCACGCTGTAACAGCAACCGTTCTTAGAAATGATAAGTTCACAAAGGTACGTGTATCACATTGGAACAATCGAAATAAAATATTCAAATGTATCTATGTTCTGTATTTTAATTTAAAAACCGTACCTGTAACCAACTGTTCGTCTAAAATTGTGAGCCATGTGTTTGTGACTATTACATCGCCACCTATCAGAAAGCGAAAAAAGTGGTCCAACTAAAACGTTCATATTTCTTTACGTGCTACACGAATATGTAATAAAAAATGGGGGTTCCTATTTTTTAAAAACGCAGTTGATATCCGTTGGACCTATGGCAGCGGCATCTAGCGGGCCAACCATAGCACCATCTGGTTTCCCCCTGCAAGCTAGGCAAGTTTCGTTCTGTGTAGTGTTTTCTTTTGACGCTTATTTCGTGAGATATTTGGCCCGGTCACGATCAATGGACCACCCTGTAGATTGTTGAGGTTAAGCAATGGTTGCTGTTTTTCTCATTTCGCTAAACACTTTGTCTTGCGCAGCCTGAGTGCGATGGAGTTTCTCTCAATCTTCAAAGGCATCCTACACTTGCAGTTCCCGCTCTACTCTCTCAGATGTTATCTCAACATCCTGTGTTTTCGACGAATTCTGACTGCTTGCAGTTCTGTCCGCAGTAGCTGGTCTCTGAGGACTCCGCCCCGAACCAGCCCTCTCCCCTCCCCCCCCCCTCCCCCCCCTCAAGACGACACAGTTGGTCAAAAAAGTCTTCACTGTTTCTGCACAGGCCTGAGCCACAGTCCCTATTGTGACTGACACTGCGTCCGGCGCCGAGCCGCGCTACTTAAAAGCATTCCCTAGTCGGACGGCCCTGGGTTCCTATCACGTGCGCCTGTGCGTCTGCTGTCCTTCCATAAATTGTTCTGAGCTAAGGGCTGTTTCCTAGGCGGCCTGCATGACCCACGGCGCTTCCGCTAACCTAGAACCTAGCACAATATGCTTTTATAGAGGCTTCTTCTTTAGGTTTACATGCAGGAGAAAATTTTAATCTACATAGTTGAGTACCGGTAATCACTGGTACTCATTCACATTTCACTTATCGGTAGAATTAAGTTAGTCGTATTTGATTTGTCTTTTTATTTCGGTTGCACATCAGTTACAGAACAGTTCGGGAAAAATGGTCGTGTAACACGAGGAAGGCTCATTACCACAGTTATTTTTATCAGTACTACTCGCAAGTAATTTTTTTCTTTAAATAAAAGCTGTCGGAGATCCTCTATGATTAGAAATATGTCATGATTAGCGCCTCGAGTTGCTGGTAAAATTCTTTGTTTAACAAACAGTTTCTGTCGGCAGATCGTTATCAGGTTCTTAAAAGCATTTACAGAATCATATTGGGCGAATATAAAATCACTGACGTATGATAATAAATAAGTGAATTTGTCACTGTTGTTACATCACAATAAAAATTAAATCGTCAGTATATACACCACAGGTTATATATTTACGATTTAATTTTCGTTACAATGTGACACTAGTGATATACACTCCCGGAAATGGAAAAAAGAACACATTGACACCGGTGTGTCAGACCCACCATACTTGCTCCGGAACTGCGAGAGGGCTGTACAAGCAATGATCACACGCACGGCACAGCGGACACACCAGGAACCGCGGTGTTGGCCGTCGAATGGCGCTAGCTGCGCAGCATTTGTGCACCGCCGCCGTCAGTGTCAGCCAGTTTGCCGTGGCATACGGAGCTCCATCGCAGTCTTTAACACTGGTAGCATGCCGCGACAGCGTGGACGTGAACCGTATGTGCAGTTGACGGACTTTGAGCGAGGGCGTATAGTGGGCATGCGGGAGGCCGGGTGGACGTACCGCCGAATTGCTCAACACGTGGGGCGTGAGGTCTCCACAGTACATCGATGTTGTCGCCAGTGGTCGGCGGAAGGTGCACGTTCCCGTCGACCTGGGACCGGACTGCAGCGACGCACGGATGCACGCCAAGACCGTAGGATCCTACGCAGTGCCGTAGGGGACCGCACCGCCACTTCCCTGCAAATTAGGGACACTGTTGCTCCTGGGGTATCGGCGAGGACCATTCGCAACCGTCTCCATGAAGCTGGGCTACGGTCCCGCACACCGTTAGGCCGTCTTCCGCTCACGCCCCAACATCGTGCAGCCCGCCTCCAGTGGTATCGCGACAGGCGTGAATGGAGGGACGAATGGAGACGTGTCGTCTTCAGCGATGAGAGTCGCTTCTGCCTTGGTGCCAATGATGGTCGTATGCGTGTTTGGCGCCGTGCAGGTGAGCGCCACAATCAGGACTGCATACGACCGAGGCACACAGGGCCAACACCCGGCATCATGGTGTGGGGAGCGATCTCCTACACTGGCCGTACACCACTGGTGATCGTCGAGGGGACACTGAATAGTGCACGGTACATCCAAACCGTCATCGAACCCATCGTTCTACCATTCCTAGACCGGCAAGGGAACTTGCTGTTCCAACAGGACAATGCACGTCCGCATGTATCCCGTGCCACCCAACGTGCTCTAGAAGGTGTACGTCAACTACCCTGGCCAGCAAGATCTCCGGATCTGTCCCCCATTGAGCATGTTTGGGACTGGATGAAGCGTCGTCTCACGCGGTCTGCACGTCCAGCACGAACGCTGGTCCAACTGAGGCGCCAGGTGGAAATGGCATGGCAAGCCGTTCCACAGGACTACATCCAGCATCTCTACGATCGTCTCCATGGGAGAATATCAGCCTGCATTGCTGCGAAAGGTGGATATACACTGTACTAGTGCCGACATTGTGCATGCTCTGTTGCCTGTGTCTATGTGCCTGTGGTTCTGTCAGTGTGATCATGTGATGTATCTGACCCCAGGAATGTGTCAATAAAGTTTCCCCTTCCTGGGACAATGAATTCACGGTGTTCTTATTTCAATTTCCAGGAGTGTAGTTTTATTATCTCATGTCAATAATGTTATAGTCGTCCAGTATGATTCTGTAAATGTTGATGACAGTATCCCTACCGTAACTTGTTGTTAAATAAAAGATTTTATCAGTATCTCGAAGCGGTAAACACGATATTTTTCAAATGCTTAAGATCTGCGGCGCACCACTTCCTGAAGATACTCTCCTTGATTAATTTCTAATTATCACCAGATATGATCTAATCAACATCAACAACAAAAGCAAAACGAGGATAATGGAATGTAGTCGGATTAAATCGGGTGGTGCTGAGGGAATTAGATTAAGAAATGAGACACTTAAAGTAGTAAAGGAGTTTTGCTATTTGGGGAGCAAAATAACTGATGATGGCCGAAGTAGAGAGGATATAAAATGTAGAATGGCAATGGCAAGGAAAGAGTTTCTGAAGAAGAAAAATTTGTTAACCTCGAGTATAGATTTAAATGTCAGGAAGTCGTTTCTGAAGGTATTTGTATGGAGTGTAGCCATGTATGGAAGTGAAACGTATACGATAAATAGTTTAGACAAGAAGAGAATAGAAGCTTTCGAAATGTGGTGCTACAGAAGAATGCTGAAGATTAGATGGGTAGATCACATAACTAATGAGGAGGTATTGAATAGGATTGGGGAGAAGAGGAGTTCGTGGCACAACTTGTCTAGAAGTAGGGATCGGTTGGTAGGACATGTTCTGAGGCATCAAGGGATCACCAATTTAGTAATGGAGGGCAGCGTGGAGGGTAAAAATCGTAGAGGGAGACCAAGAGATGAGTACACTAAGCAGATGTAGGCTGCAGTGGGTACTGGGAGGTGAAGAAGGTTGCACAGGATAGAGTAGCATGGAGAGCTACATCAAACCAGTCTCAGGACTGAAGACCATAACAACAACATTGCAAAGGGCAGCTTCTCAATGATTACTTCCGTATTTATTTCGACATAAATCTATTAAAAGACAGTGTGATGAAGCTCTCTTTCTTTTAATCTACAATCCATCATCATAAAGCAGTAGTGAGTCTGGCACTTGGAATATTAATAATTCGCTTCACTTGAAGCTAGGCATTTCAGTAATACAACAAATTTTATTAGTTGCTCAGAATCTTTTGTAGTACCAGCATTTTTTTCTTTTAATTGAAAAGAACTGAGAAAACTTCCTGCCTACATGCCAGTTGTTTGTACGTAAACATTTTCAAATAAAGGTTCAATTTACGCAGTGAAACAGAGATCAAACACACACGCTAGTGCCGACTAGAAACTGCTTTCTTGCATCACAGCGACACGTATTCGAAACGAGCCACTATTTCCCAGCCCGGTTTGTTGCGGCCACCAGCACCCCACGAGTCCTTCTGTCGCGGTGCCTACTTCCGACCTTCTAACAAAGACACCCCCTTCGCCTTTTCACTTCTTCTCCCAACTGTACACGGCAGTTTTTCACCACTTGTCTACATTCATTTCTAGCCATGATTTAGTCCTGTGGGATACCGATTTATTTAAGATACGTATCACATTCTTGAAACCATCTCGTCCTTTTGCCTTTGATCTTATGTAATTCAGGATTTTCTTTGTTAGACGCTCATCAGACGTTCTGAAGAAGTGTCTATAGAACAATAACCTTTTTCTTTTTACTCAGTAATGTTACTACTTGTAACTTCCTGTACAGCTCCTCATTTGATCTCAAACATATGTGCCCATTAATCCATATGCTGCCTTAAATAATATGATCTGTATATATAAAACACAATGTCCTCACTGAATCCTCATCGCCGAGCCTAAACCGCTAAGGATAGAAAATTGGAATTTGGAGAGAGCGTTGATCTTATACTGTAGCCGTCGTTTAAGGAGTTTTTCGAAATCCCTCCGCACAGAGAATGAATAAGGGATGAAAGGTCTTTTTGAAAATATGTCACTATGAAGACAATTGCAAAGCTAGAACTACGGAAATTTGTATTTGGTTTCTCAGTCAGAAATGAAAAAATACAAGTTTTTGGATTTTTTGATGTCTAAACGCTAAGGGCGTAAGATAGTGGATGAAAGTTTTTTGAAAATGAATCGTTATTAAAGCACTACTAAACCATTTTGAAGCCACTTCTATGAAAATTGGTATTTGACTTTTCGATTAGACATAAAAAGGGAGTGAAATAGGGAATAAAATGTTTAATGAAACTATTTCGTTATGACAGCATTTTCGAAGCTAAATTTAAAAAATTTATATTTTGCTTGCCTCTTAGAAATAAAAAACACATATTTCATTGTTTTTGGAAATTCAACCTCTAAGGGGATAAAATAGGGAATGAAAATTTTTAAGAAAATATTTCATCATGTTAAATAATTGTTAAAGCTGCTTGTAAAGGCTTAATTAGCGTGAAACGTTTAGAAGCGTTGCAGTTGATGAACAACACAAAAATTCGATCAAACGAAAACAAAAAGAAAATAACCGAGCACACCATGAAGTCTACGTGAGCGAAGCAGCGGGAGCTACGCTACTGTAATATAATCCTTCTGGTTTCACAACCTATTCCTCAGCTAAATACCATGTTATCTCAATGAAAAATTTGATAAAATGGCAAGTTAATGTATAAAACATTGCTTTTGACTGTGAACATGTAGCGTGTAGCCTTTGGCTGTGAACTGTAAAAAGACGTGTGGCGACTTTATAGAATTTTGTGTCGGTTTAGTTGTCCGCTCTACAGACGATAAAAACAGTAGTAGAATGCCCATCTGGTAGCTAGCAACTTTCACATTCACAGACATATCCCGAGTGGACGAGTTAAATACGTATAATCTTCATTATAACACAGAAATCCAATATTACCTATCCGTCAGTTTTCTGTAAAAGCATCGGAAATACTGTTAGTGCAATATATGAAATCTTTTCAGATTTACACCAGAGACCAGGACGCCTCAGAATTCTGGATGATTTGCAGACAGTTCTCTGAGCTGCCACGGCTCAGCAGCATGCGTGAGAATTCGTCGGGGTTGCAGGAGGCAGTCACCACGTGGCACAAGGTTTCATTCTGTTTCATTGGATTCCATCTCGACACGATCCTGCCATACACAGGTGAATTTTAATGTCAGTGGAGACAGTAAAATGTCAAGTATGTTGTTAGTTTACGCGTGTATAAATTTCCAGTTGCCAGTGTTTCATAGGTCGGAGATTCGTTTGCACTTCTGGCAAGTGACGTGGCACAAAGCTGTTAATTTGTAGATTACTCTGACTCATCAGAATTTAAATACACTGGTGTGTGAAACGTAAGGATGCGACTTATATTCGCATGACGTCTCACTGCCACGTAACACAGCTCCATGAAACTTGGACCATTTACAGAAAGAACTGCTAGAATACATTCAGGTAGGTAACTGAAATAAATATGCAATGAGACGAACAGAGATCACTCTTTGATTCAAAGACAATAAGTACACTGAAGTCGGCGTGATTTATGATGGTCCCCTGGACATCACAAAAGGAGGAACATGTTTCTTAACCCTGCAGTGGTCGCATGGACTACATATGTAATCCACCTGTGGAAATTCAAATAAATTTGGAAGTCCGGAAGCGACGTTGCTTCGAGCTTCTGCGTACTTTAAGGTGGATTGCTGGCGGACGCTCTCAGTGTTGTGTGAGCGCCGGTCACGTGTGGGTGCCTCACAGGACCTCGTCAAAGTCGGCGGTCTACCACTGCAGTCCACGCGCCTCTTACGTAAGTACTTTCGTTCCTTTCTTAGTCCACTTTTTCCACTTATTTGTTGGATTACATTACAATGTATAAATATTTGAAATAATAGTACAATTTCATTGAATTTTAGGTAAATAATGGATCAGAGGCAAGCATTACTTTAATGCTGGCGTATGAATTTTACGACACTCGGGCTCATTCCAGAAAAGGAAGGGACCCTGCTTGGTAATGCAATTGGGACAATGAGCAACAAAGGTTCATGGTAAGTTGCTGTATCTTTGTGATGCAATAGTTTGAAAAGCTGATGTCTGCCATACAGTTCTAAAACTTTACGTGCTTTTAGTCTTCCTTGTTGGTTGATTGAAGGTTTGCAGTCGTCGATCAGGGAGGTGGCGACAGTCACTCATTGTCGGCCGTCGCTGTTGCAGAAGCTGGATGTTGGCGCGCCTCCTCCTCGACACGGTCACCAGGCGAAACCGGCTCTTGATGTGCGCCAGCTAATGCTTCCCGTCCACGACACCGTGTCAGAAACTATCATAGCAAGTCGAGCGCAATGACATGCTGCCAAACCCCGGAAGCGCGGCAACTCGCGGGAGCGTCACACAACACACCTGCTCCACCGCCCTACTCCAACTAGACTCCCCCTGCCCGCGCTCCATGCGGCAGAGTTAACACTACCAAAGATCCTAAACACTTTGGTGACCCAGCGTAAAAATACAAATAATATTTACAAAACAAACCAATTATACATCGACATAAACGCATATATATATATATATACAAATAGTAAAACAATTACAATATATAAAGACACAGAAATGTCATACCTTCAGGTAACAAAATAAGGAAAAAAAATATAGTACAATAGATGGAAATAGGAGGATATGCATTTCCGGCGTTACAGTTTGATGTCCAATCTTTTAATATCTCGTTACCCACTAACAGCATTATAGACGGTATGATGCTCGCGTTTACGTGTTTAACTCTGACGTGCTGATATCGTCAGCAAGTAGTGACCGCCCGCCTGCGTGCTGACCGCCTCCGCGCCGCCGCTCGCACGCAGCCGCCTCTGTCTGGTCACCAGCAACGTCCAGTTGACACCGCCGCAGCGTGAGCAGCCTCTGCTCCAGCCCCCCACTACGGAATGGTACGTTACAGGCGCCACCCCCCGCCTCGTTAGAGCACTAACAGTGTAAGGTGGGAACGGCCTTGCACCTTACATGGGTCCATTTAACGCGACAGTTTAGGTTTTTTTGGAGTAATACTCTAAATTAAGGTGTAGGAAGTCTATGTGGAAACGCATCGGCACGCGAGAATCCCGAGAGTTTGTAATTATAAGATTTTGCGGAAAGGCAGTATTCAAACATTATGAATCACCTCGAAGAGAACGATCTATTGATACGTAATCAGCATGGCTTCAGAAAACATCGTTCTTGTGCAACGCAGCTAGCTCTTTATTCGCACGAAGTAATGGCCGCTATCGACAGGGGATCTCAAGTTGATTCCGTATTTCTAGATTTCCGGAAAGTTTTTGACACCGTTGCTCACAAGCGACTTCTAATCAAGCTGCGGGCCTATGAGGTATCGTCTCAGTTGTGCGACTGGATTCGTGATTTCCTGTCAGGAAGGTTGCAGTTCGTAGTAATAGACGGCAAATCATCGAGTAAAACTGAAGTCATATCAGGTGTTCCCCAGGAAAGCGCCCTGGAACCTCTGCTGTTCCTGATCTATATAAATGACGTAGGTGACAATCTGAGCAATTCTCTTAGGTTGTTCGCAGTTGATGCTGTAATTTACCGTCTAGTAAGGTCATCCGAAGACCAGTATCAGTTGCAAAGCGATTTAGAAAAGATTGCTGTGTTGTGGCAGGTGGCAGTTGACGCTAAATAACGAAAAGTGTGAGGTGATCCACATGAGTTCCAAAAGAAATCCGTTGGAATTCGATTACTCGATAAATAGTACAATTCTCGAGGCTGTCACTTCAACCAAGTACCTGGGTGTTAAAACTACGAAAAACTTCAGTTGGAAAGACCACATAGATAATATTGTGGGGAATACGAGGCAAAGGTTGCGTTTCATTGGCAGGACACTTAGAAGATGCAACAAGTCCACTAAAGAGACAGCTTACACTACACTCGTTCGTCCTCTGTTAGAATATTGCTGCACGGTTGGGATCCTTACCAGGTGGGATTGACGGAGGACATCGAAAGGGTGCAAAAAAAGGGCAGCTCGTTTCGTATTATCACGTAATAGATGGTTCAAATGGCTCTGAGCACTATGGGACTCAACTGCTGAGGTCATTAGTCCCCTAGAACTTAGAACTAGTTAAACCTAACTAACCTAAGGACAGCACACACATCCATGCCCGAGGCAGGATTCGAACCTGCGACCGTAGCGGTCTCGCGGTTCCGGACTGCAGCGCCAGAACCGCGCGGCCACTTCGGCCGGCATATCACGTAATAGGGGAGAGAGTGTGGCAGATATGATACGCGAGTTGGGATGGAAGTCATTAAAGCAAAGACGTTTTTCGTCGCGGCGAGATCTGTTTACGAAATTTCCGTCACCAACTTTCTCTTCCGAATGCGAAAATATTTTGTTGAGCCCAACCTACATAGGTAGGAATGATCATCAAAATAAAATAAGAGAAATCAGAGCTCGAACAGAAAGGTTTAGGTGTTCGTTTTTCCCGCGCGCTGTTCTGGAGTGGAATGGTAGAGAGATAGTATGTTTGTGGTTCGATGAACCCTCTGCCAAGCACTTAAATGTGAATTGCAGAGTAATCGTGTAGATGTAGATGTAGAGACAGAGCTCGGATACGTCCGTCCCTAGCCGCCGAAGGCCACAGCCTTACGGTATGAATGGTGAACTGGGGGATTTCTGTAATGCGTTTAGAGAGGCCGCAGCATCCGCGAACCTCTGAGGGACGCGCAGCTGCAGGTGTTCAAGTGTTTACCAAAACACAGCAGTTGATAGCTGGACGGGCTTTCCTGTGCATGCTCTCGCCTATGTCCCACTAATTTTACGCCTTCGAGTAACTTAAGTGGGGCAGACCAGGAGTTCCGAATAACAAACTTTCAATGCAAGAATCTGTGTTCGCTACGACGGGGAAACTTGCCGGGAAAATCTCGAGTGGTCTCTTGGGAGAAAACTTCCACTAAACGTGCTATTGCCCACAGCTGTGGTTCTTCCCAGCCAGCGAGGGCGGAGTTTACTTGTGAAATTTTGTAGAAATAAAAGAATTGTGGAAAAGAGTTCTGTTTCCAGGCCGTACATTGGTCGGCACTGGCAAACTGGGTATTTTGAGAGATTCTAGTTATGTGATTCGCTCGGTAAAAGTTGAGGTGAGAAAACAAAGATGAAGAACGAACTTGCTGGACTCTCGAGAGTGGTCTTCCGTTCTGGGCTCTCATACTGAGAGGACGTTAGCCAAGTCGTCTCCCCTCTTGGTCTTTCGTTCTGAGAGTACGTTAGCCGCGCCAGCTCATTGCTTATGGAAACATTGTCGCAATTAGAGAAGTTTACGGACAGCAGTCTGTTGTTCGAATACTGTAGGAGTGTACTTTCCGAGACGCCACACGCCGACCGCACGGCCGCGCCGGCGCCGTCGGAGACCGCCACTAGAACAGGAACATTACGGTGAGATCGCTCCCGCTTTGGCCTGTGTTAGCAGCAACGTTAAATAGTTTGATCAATTGCAATTGCTGTTTCCTCAGATGGCTCAAATGGCTCTGAGCACTATGGGACTCAACTGCTGAGGTCATTAGTCCCCTAGAACTTAGAACTAGTTAAACCTAACTAACCTAAGGACATCACAAACATCCATGCCCGAGGCAGGATTCGAACCTGCGACCGTAGCGGTCTTGCGGTTCCAGACTGCAGCGCCTTTAACCGCACGGCCACTTCGGCCGGCTTTTCTCAGATGTTTCACGGTACTTTGGAGTGTAGTCGTTCTTCGTATATATGTTATAGGAGAGCGCGTTTTGGACCGATTTTAACACAGTTACTGCCAATGCCAGTTAGCAGGATAATTTGTAAATTGTTCATTGTGTTTTATTCAGCATTGATCTGAATGTTATAATAAAATTCTTGTGATTCAGTAGAGCCTTTACTTTCAGTAGTTGATCCTGAATTCACCCTTTTGCTTTATTTTGTTTTTGTGTATGTGTTTGATGTCATTGAACATCCTAAGTGTTCGTGATCGTTCATGTTTGGAAGTAAAAATAGGTGTGATTTTATCTTCAACACTACCACCTCAGATTAATTAGGGGTGACAGAGCCACATTTAAATCTAGCGTTATCCATTTTTGCGTACAGTTCCACTCCCAATTTCTCTGTAAGTTGTTTGTCAGGCGCGAACACATGCAAAAATCGGACAAGGAACAGGTGTGGTGTTACAACAGCAGCACGCCCCGCCACCCACACTCCGCCAGCCACCTCACGGTGTGTAATGGCGGGACGCTCTGGTGGCATCATAACAAAAGTCCCTGTCCTGTTCCTAAAGCCCGTGGTACGAGGGAACAAAAGAACGACTGTCGCCGTGGATCCAGACAACCAGGTAGATGCAGTATTTCTCGAACACCGAAAATCATTTGACTCAACGCCATACCAAAGCTTATTATTAAAAGTACAGTCGTACAACATATCGAGCGATAATTGTCACTGGACTGGAAATTTCTTGGTTGGAAGAGTGAAGCGTGTTATCTTGGATGAAGAATCATCGCCAGATATGGAATCAGCTTCGGGTGTACACCAGAAGGCCGTGTTCGGACCGTAACAGACAGTGTTAGCAGTAACCACAGACTTTACGAAGATGATGTAGTTATCCATAGTAAAGTAGTGTCTGAAAAAGTCTGTACAGATAGGTTTGTTTATAAATAATTCTTCTGCTACCAGTCACGATTTTCTTTATTTACTTTTCACACGACGCTTGCGTCTTTTTGTGTGTATTACGTCATTTCTACACAAAAAACACACTTATTTTGGGAATAATTTCCCAAAGCGCGTCGTGTGAAAAGTAAATAAAGAACATCGTGACTGTGTAAGACGCCGAGGTCTCCTGACCTTCATTGCTTACATATTCCGCCCTCACAATCATATTCCGCACATCAAGACGCTTCATTCGAACCCAAACTCGGTAAGATAAAGTCAGTGTTTTAGGAATTCATGTAAACAATATGCAAATAACTAATAAATCGCAAGTGCGCACCGTGGTTGAAATACTCAAGGCTGGCATACACACATACATTCCAGACACGACTGTCACAGGAGCTTTTAGTTCGAGAGAGGCAACCACACGCCAGAAGGCCAGTCTCAACCCATCTACGTCGGTTGGTGGCCGCCCGTGGAGCGGACAGCGTCCACCCGAGGGAAAGGAGGAACGACCCCGTGTTTGGCTTAAAAGCAAATTCCGCAACATTGTGTGGGAGCGGCCAGCCTACGCATTCTTTACACATAGAACGCAGTTTCAGAGATTTTGACAGGGAGACAGCAAACGCCAAACGCCGATTATACAGATTTCTGGATTGGTCGCCTTAAACGAAATGTCATTCTCCCGTTTTAGAAGAGCAATGCTGATTGGCAGACGATATTTCTGATACCTTGAGCTGAAGGAGTAATGGAAGAGATGAAAGATATACCCCTTCACATCTGGCGTGGAGACGGGCCGTTCCATTGTTGCTCTTGGAGCGAGGAACAAGTCTCTCCTCAGTACTTCACTGGGAGAGCACCTCTGTCGAGAGCGAATCGAACTGTGACTCTCTATATTGCGTCCTTGGGATTAAGCATTGTTCCCTGTGTTGGCCGACACACTTATTGTGCGGTGTGAACTGACAAAGTTATAGTTAAATGCCTGTGAGGGAATTTTTGAGTGGCATCGTGGTGGACTGGTTATCTGACTGGTGTTCCACGCCAATAGTTAGACTAGGGACGAATAGGAGTCCTTGACTTCATCAAGACATACGGAGAGTTTGATTGGCAAAGGTCAATCCATATAGAACGAGAGTTAGCTTATTTGTCAGCAGCAAGCGGCGCAGACAGCAGTCATCGCAGCTTACGGTATTGTGCGCTACAGCTATTGCAAGCTCCATATTTCCTCCACAACAGTACACTTCACTGCATTTCACACGCGACAGACTCGACCGTACCTAGCAACATTCTAAAGGATAATTATTCAAGTTGAGTAGGCGCGCCTCTCAGCCATTCTGCCAGGTCAACAACAAACGTTGTATAGAAATTTCATTAGCGAATCCTATCCTTGAGAGGTAACTTCACATTCCGAAAAGAACCAGGATATAACTTGTTCAATTCATAACTAAAAGTGCCATTGTGATTTCTCAGTATTTTTGCAAAATAAATAATAACTTTCGTTAGTTTCATGTTTTTCTTACACTAACTAGCACTACTCCAGTACCCAAGTATCCCACTAGTTACGTAAGAAATTTTGTGAATTTTTGTGTCATTTCCTTACAGCGGACGACTCCAGAAGATATTTATTGCTGAAAGTTTTTCAGGCATTTCTCTTTAGAACGTTAGGAGCGTCTGTCTGACTTCTGTAGTAGTGTGGGGGTGGAAATTGCATCTTGCAGGAGC
This sequence comes from Schistocerca nitens, assembly GCF_023898315.1. Lineage (NCBI taxonomy): Eukaryota > Metazoa > Arthropoda > Insecta > Orthoptera > Acrididae > Schistocerca > Schistocerca nitens. The sequence continues at coordinate 603,788,727 of NC_064621.1, read as the reverse complement.
CATGGGGTAAAGGGTACATCTCAGATTAACCCGTTGCGCAGAATAACAGAATAGCAGATCAACCCCGCATTCACCACAGAACTGGTAGCAGAAGAATTATTTATAAACAAACCCATTATTTTCACAGTCGCAGGCTTTCAAAAACCATTTAAAATGGATCAAATCAGATCTGTACAGCTACTAAGAAACTGATGAGACTGTAAATAGGCTGTTTATGTTTTCTTATTGGCAACGTTACGTAGCGCTCTGTATGAAAATCACTGGCTGTGCTGTGTGCAGTCTGTGGCTAGTTTGCATTGTTGTCTGCCATTGTACTGTTGGGCAGTTGGCTGTTAACAGCGCGAAGCGATTGCGCATTTGGAAGTTAGCCGCCAGCAGTGGTGGATGTGGGGAGAGAGATGGCGGAGTTTTGAAATTTGTAATACTGGATATCATGAACTGCTATATACATTATGACTTTTGAACACTATTCAGGTAAATACATTGTTTGTTCTCTATCAAAATCTTTCATTTGCTAACTATGCCTATCAGTAGGCTTTTATTTAGCTGGCAGCAGTGGCGCTCGCTGTATTGCAGTAGTTCGAGTAACGAAGATTTTTGTGAGGTAAGTGATTTGTGAAAGGTATAGGTTAATGTTAGTCAGGGCCATTCTTTTGTAGGGATGTTTGAAAGTCAGATTGCGTTGCGCTAAAAATATTGTATGTCACTTTAGTGCATGTTTGAGTACATTCAGTTTTGCTCAGCTGTTTGAAAAGCAAATAATGTAAGAGGTTTATCAGCACAGTAATTCAGAAATTTTTCTAAAGGGACGTTTCATATAGCTACCCTTAGCCGAGGATACCTCACTGGAATCTTCTGATTTTTTCTTATAGTTTGTGTAATTAGTGTAGCTTTTGTTTATTGCTAGCGCGTAATTTAAGAGAGAATCTCCTTTGTAGTTGCAGTCTTTCATTGTTGTACAGTAAAACAGTTGTGGCATGCATGTAGATTTGCACCAAGTATTTCGCAGCTGCGCTTGCAATTAACTAGATATTATTTTCAGCGCTATGTTAATGTGTTCTCTTATTTTTCTCTTCAAATTGTGCTTTTCTGTGTTATCGTGTGAAATATTGTGACAATAATGGCGTGTGAAAAACGTAATACTAGGCTCCAAAGTAAACTGAGAAATAATAGTGACGACGAGTGTAGCTTATCAGCACCACTGTGTAGTGAATTATCAGACATTCAAAGTAGTAATTTGGTAACTGTGCATAGGGAAATGGAGCGGGCGTCAAATAATGGTGTAGACAGTGAAACAGGTAGTGAACAGGGAAGCATTATCGATCGGTCGGCAACAGCTCGCCTCAGGAATCGGGAATGACAGAACACAATATTGCAAATACTGTAGACTCAGGTTTTGGGTTCTCATCGTTTTCTCAAATGAGTCAAGACACATTTTCCGCTTGTCAAAATGTGAATGTTACCGGTGAAAATTCACTGCCGAAAAGCATAGAGAAACAGATTCCAGACACAAATACATTATTATTGCAATTAATGCAACAAATGAAACAAAATCAGAGACAAACACAGCAACAGTTAGACACAATGGAACAAAATCTTCAAAAGTTAGACACAGTGGAACAAAATCTTAAAAAGTTAGACACAGTGGAACAAAATCTTCAAAAGTTAGATACCACACTTAAACAAACACGTGAAGGTTTAACTGCTGAGTTACTTAAAATCGAATCGAAATGTCAAAAAATCTGTAAAGACGTAAAAACACAAATTTGTGAGCATTTCCAACCTATTTTTTCCCGTCATGAAAAGGCATTACAGAGTCACGAAGCAGCCATAAAAGAACTGCAAACCATTGTTCATGAAAATCACGACACCTTGCAAGCTAAAATTGACTCACTTGCATCTACCGATTCGGTTACGCAACTTGCAAAAACTCAGGAAAACTTAAAGGACACAGTAGATACGATTTCAACACAAATGGACACTCTGAAACTTGGTTCAGAAAAACACACTGAGAAAATAAGTACACTATCGGAGAAAGTAGCCGAACTTTCAGATCAGTTCACTAACTTATCTACAAAGGTAGATGATGATCTGAATGACACAAGACCTGTAGCCTTCACGGATACTGAAGAGTATGAACAAATTAGAAAATTCAAACAAAATCAAAATCAAGCAATACACAGTACAAAAGAGAAATCCGGGAAGTACAAGATCAGTTGGCACAAGTAATACAAGAATTACATATTTCAGAGGACACTCGCGTCCCAATACGGGAAGAGGGACATAGAAATACGGAACAACCACAAAATAATAACACACGACACTTCGGAAATTATGAAAGAAAATGTCAAGGTGCACCGAATTTTGAAATGGAACCGCCGAAACGACGTAACAATGACCGACATGCGACTCGCCGACACGATGATTTTGACTATAAGCTGTTCATTACTACACGTAAATTTAAAACATTTAAGACTTCTGCCAACGACATTCATCCACAAGCGTGGCTCCATCAATTCTCTCATGGTTTTCCTCCCAACTGGTCATTAGAGCACAGATTAGAATTTATGTGTGGCTATTTAGCGAATGAACCAGCTGTAAGAATGCGATCGGTCATTCACGATTGCCACAGTGAAGGAGAATTTTATCATGCCTTCCTCTCAGCATATTGGTCTCAAGCTACACAAGACCGAGTAAAACATAGAATCATGATGATGAAACACTTTGAACAATGTGAATTTTCCAGTCTTGTGAAATATTTTGAAGACATGTTGCACAAGAATCAGTATCTTTCAAACCCATACAGCCCCTCAGAACTCATCCGCATTTGCGTAATCAAATTGCCTGAACATTTACGACATATTATTTTAGCAGGACGTTGCAAAGACGACATTGAAGCTTTTCAGGGACTGTTACAAGAACTGGAAATTGACACTGACAATCGTGGAATGCGAAAACAGGAACACAACAATTACAGGTCACATCCGTCGCAATTCCGCGATGAAAGAAATAATAACTGGACACGACAAGGCTATTCTCACAACACAAATCGTGACCAAAACAGACACCATCCATATGACAACCGTTGGCAGAGTAGTAATAATTACAGAGAAAGATCGCATTTCCGTAGTAATGAATATGGCATAGATAACCACAGAAACAGACAATATGGTAACCAAAACATTTATTGTCATGGGAAACAGAATAACTTCAGACGCAAACGTTCAGAGCGCAGTTACGATTCAGGGAGGCATTCTAGACCATGTGACCATCAAGAAGGAAATTACGGAATCTACCGTTATGACGACAGACGATATAATCGTAACAACAAACCAGAATTTAATCAGAACTGGCGGGTTTCAAACAGTGCAGGGCCCTCTCGACAAGGTGAATTCGTAGAAGTTAGACCCCCAAATCCCAGTAATGACGCGCGGCAACAAAGAGACAGACAATGACTCGCACCTCAGGCAGACACGTGCGCCGGCTGGCTCCGAGAAAAATAACGTAGACGCTAACCTTGAGAAAAATTTTAGCATTCCTTACCGACGTATACCACATGATAACTGCGTTGAAGTTGAAACTCTGCGTACTAGGAAGAGTAAAGGTTTACACCACATTTCACATGTAAAACCGTTTATTGAGAGATAATCTGCTTTTTTAACTTTGTCTTTGCTATAAAATTTTTTCGCTTCACGTTACTAGTATGCTTTGTCAGACTTAGAATCTGTTAACATGCAACAATGTTTGAAGTGAAATATCCAGTCAAGAACCAAGAGAACTTATTTAAACAGAAATTACGAATGCATTGTTATTGTGAACAGACAACACAGTGTTATTGTGTGTGTACATTCTTGCTTGTTAGTTGCACGATTAGGTAACGACTATAAGGCTCACATACTTAGAACATATACCGCTAATGATATTTTAATGCAACATTTTGGTTTACTTGAAAATACATTCTGGATTTAAAGTACTTTCTGTGAGATACCAGATGACACAGTGGTTAGTTAATGTGACAGCTACATGATTTTATCACGACGCTACTAATTAGTGACAATTTGCAATGTTGCTTTTGCGGTGTATCTGTTTTATATCTGCACAGTTTTTCTGAATTCTTCTGGAAAGTAAAACATGTTTTAGTAGTAACTTTTGTGGTATAGCTACAATGAGACAGCCTTTTCCGTATAACAACAATACGTTACAGCACAGTACTTTGTTCATCACGGCAATAAGCGTAATAAGTAAGATATCAATACGCAAAGCATTTCACTTTTGTTTATCATGAGGTAAGTACATTGACTTCCACAGAACTTTTCTTACGGACGACGATAATTACGACACTTGGCACATTTTTTACCCTTAAGTAATGACAGAGATTATATTACAACAAGACGCACAATTTAGCGCTACAGGACACGCATTTGAGTGATTAATTTTGTACTTAAAACATTTATTTTTAAAGATTTTTGAATTGCAGTGATACAAAGGTTTTCCGTGATACATTTCATTCCATTGCTGTAATCTGTAACACCTGAGGGTATAATTACATGAATCCTCAGGGGGGTACACGCCTACTTTGTGTACCATGTGTTTGGCAAGCACAAGGAGCCCTAGCTAATATGGTATTTGCTTATACAACTTTACACATCGGTACCATATTCCTCTAACACATAAATTACACAGCTATCTGATCATTTAACTGTGAGATAAACTTTTTTTACTACATCAGTGACACATGTTTACACAATTACACAGTTGCATAACTTCACACTTATGAAACTGTATTTTGTCTGTACCGTACGAACTGTTCATATTTTTTCGGAACCATTGTGATACTATGAGAACTTTGAATGATGTATTTGGTATGAGATCATGATTTTTAAAGTATGTTTGAGGTTGATGACACTATTGAAATGAACACTATTGAAATGAAATTATTGCAGAAAGCTACGACGTTTTTGAGATTTGACTGAGGTGTTATGATGTTATTATTATGACAACGATGTGTATTATGCTGCTGAGGTATGTTTATGATTAATAAGCTGATGCTATATGAGTTATTTGATTATGCTACGTATCTGTTATGATGAAATATTGAAGAAGTGTCGACGAATATGTATATGTGTAATAAGGTAAGGAATAATGAGTACTGGTTAGGGACTCTGGTTTGTGAGAAAGGTTGTTGGAAACCAAGAATCATACTTTAAGAGTTATGAAATGTATGTAAATGCGTGAATGTATTACAATGCCGACGAAAATTTTTTGGACACTGTTATATCAATAGGATTTTGTTTCTACACATTTGTAACGCAAATTCTCAACCTGTGAAATTTTTTTATATGAGACTGCCACTGTAGCAGAAACTGCTGTCGTAAATATTTCAGTAAGAAGAGTAAGTGACTTTGACATAATGCATTCTGGGCGCCCAGCTGAGAGGTAGTCGTCTGACAAAAGAAAGCCTTTAGGTGGAGAAAAAAAGAGGCCATGATCTTCGCCATTGAAATTCCTTTAGAGAAAGCATCGCAAATACGACACGCTCATTACTTGGAAAGATACTTACATCTGCACACCTGATAATGACAAGCGTCTTTCTACGAGAGTTGAGAGAATTTCTACTAACTTACAAAATGTCACATGACTATTGAATGATATTTTTATGCTTTGCTTTTCGTAGTTGCTTATTTCATTTGATATCTAGTTTCCAGTTGTGTTGCAGCATTGGTTTTATAAAATAAAATAAAATGCATTTGCTAATGTGAACACTTTCTGTCAACAGATCTATTAAATAATAATTTTGTGATCCACGTTCTTCAAAAAAGGAGCACTTGGAAAGGAAAGAACAATAAGAAGGGACTAGTAACAGTAACTGCATACATAATTTTCTTTTCAAGTACATGGTAATATATTTTTTTACAATAAGTTGTTGTGGTGCACCACTTTAATTACATAGACACTAAGATGTGACATAGGTATTAAACATGGCCATTTTTACTGTAATATTTTCTCTGCTTGAGCTTTGTCATGTTTAGGTATAAGTTATAACATTTGCTGCTGTTGCTTGCCAGGCGTAGTTCTACTGAATTTTATCTTGTGTTAAGCCAGTTTTACTACTGATTTATTTTTCTTGTTTGCTGCACAGTGCCTTATATTAGTTGTAATATTGCAATTGCTTTGCCAGTTTCCATTTTTTTGTCATTGTTGTTTGTGTTAATTGTTTTGTGCTGCTGCATTGCCTCGTCCTTTAGTTTAGCATCTGAGCTCAGTAGATTTAAGTTAGCTTAAGAGGGGGTAGGCTATATAAGAGAATGAGTTGCGATGAATTGGAAGAAATGCATTGAGAAGCTATAAGAAAATGGTTTGGCCAAAAAAGTATTTTTGAAAGAGGATATGAACCAAAAAAGTAGGGTTTAGGGACAACAGGTTTAGGTAGGATTTTCTTGGAAATAAATGATGAGGTAAGATAATGGAAAATAAATAATGAGGTAAGAAATGTGTGAACATATAAATACAGAAAGCATGCTTCGATAGAATTTTTTTGGTGGAAACAAATGTTGAAATAAGAGGAAAGATATATGGAATGAAGTTTTGGGGTGGACTGCAGTACCAAATGTCACACTGAAAACAAACCCTATCCTGTATTTTTGTGTTATTACACTATGTGAATTTGTGTTTTTCCTTAGGAGTTATGTTGTAGAATTTTTCTGATAATATGTTATTTTCTTTGTAAAGATGTTTAGACATTATTTATTCTGTTCAGTTTTAATGCTCATGTGTGAACTTGATGTTTCGAAAGTTATTCTGATCTTTTATGTATGTACTCATTTCATAATTCCTGTAACACTGATGTATATGTTATTTCGGTTCTTTTGTAAAGCCTGTACTACAAATGTTATCTGTATTGTTATGTTCTTTAATGATGTATGTTGTACCTTTGTAATTGTATTCTTATGTTATAAAATTGTAATTGACACCAGTTCATCATATTATTAACTTGTAAGTTCCATTTCACTGCACACGTTTCTGTTGGTCATAGTATATGGACAATATGTGAGAAGTAGGGACTGTTAGCGTTTGCACGTGTGTTAATAATTCAGCAAGGGACTGGATAACAGCATTGCTGGTTGTAAGGACAATTCCAAAAACTTTGTGAGTGCACAAGTGGTGGTTATGGACTTGCTACATTATCTGCAAGACTCTTCAATGGTGATTGTGCACCTGCACAGTCACAGCAGATGGCTGCTGCCCATCTCTACAAGGACTACAGTGGGTCTACACCTTTGCTGAATCACCAGTCCCATTATTTCTACAAGGACTGCAGTGGGTCTGCACCTCTGGTGGCCCACCATACCACAATCTCAAGCAGGACTACAGTGGGTCTGCACCTCTGGTGGCCCACCAATACCGTAATCTCTACCAAGACTTGTGATGTTACAAAATAAAAGTGATGTTGTTATTCAATGGAAAGTTGGAAATTGAGATTTAGCTTACTGTTTTATCAATCACAATTGGCGTAAGAATCATGGATTGACCATTGTCATAAAATATTGCATTATGAGATGTGATTAGTTTTTACTTGCAGTTTCACGTGGCTTGAGGCAGTCACAACTAGCGTGCTATTGATTAAGAAATCGCATTATCGTCTTTCTAATTACTTCATGATCGTAGATACGATCATACCCGGTTGTGAAGTTATTGTTATGACAAAACAATTTCCTAAGGGACCAGAAAGTTCTTAAGGGCGCAAAAACAACTGTAACATCACACAAAAGGGAAATTCAATATTAAAGCTGATGCAAGAAGACGATAAAACAGTTTTCTTTTTATCAATGTAACACGCACATTGGACTGCTGATCTCCGTGTCTGTAATCTTAGCAAAATGCATAATTAAAATGAAAATAATACTGAGGAGATGATAGGAATGAGCACTGCTAAATGATTCAGTATTCCCAAAACAAATATTTATTATAACTAAAACATATATCGTACCTTAAGCTTAGTACTACAATGACGGTAGATTTTTATGTCCGTATCATGTCCATTGAGCGCTCTTTTATATAGCCATTGTCTTCTTTGAGTCGGTCGTGCGTCGTCACAGTAAGTTATAACAGTTCTTTACACTTCACTCAAACTTAGACATAACACGTTTTTATACATTTAGTAAAAATTAGATCAGACTGCCACAAATCTGCGTCCGTCTTACTTGAGAAAAAACAGTACAAGTCTTTAGCGCTCAAGGCTTCATTTGTTCTCCAGCGAACAAAATAGTGAAGGATCGCATATCTATCCGTATTTTTGTTTATATTGCCGGCCAAAGACGACGAATTACATTATTTAGAAAATTCCACCGTCGCCAAGCGACGCCTCATTATACATTAATCATTATTTATAAACAAGTATTTGCCTTCTGGCTGAAACTATTAACTACTCGTATTTGCTGTTTTAATGAAGTCAAAAATAACGAATATCACAGACTACAGTGGGTCTGCACCGCTGGTGGCCCACCAATACCGTAATCTCTAACAGGACTACAGTGGGTCTACTCTGTGATGACCTACCTACCAATATTCTTCAAAACTTCGAATGACTCTGCTGTGGGTTTGCTCTGTTGTGGCCCATTACCTGTCTGCGTGTCGAGAGTCAGCACTGTCTTTCCGTTGGAAGGACAACACTAATTCTTCAAGACTGCATGGAAATTTTCCCGTCCTGACTACTCTTTCGTTAATTGTTTTTATAAATTGTTAGTCTCTTTGGTTCATTTATTTATTTTTTAATTATTATTATTAGCGTAACCACGCATATATGGAAAGAGTGACGAGAAATTCTTTTAACAATGCTGTGCCTTTAATTTCTTTATCATCGTTACCTTTTAGTAAAATAAAATGATTCTATGGAAGTCTTATTGTTCTGGATCTGGCCTACAATTTAAAGAACGATTTTTAGTAACTGCAACCCATGCTAAGGATCAATATATCTTTCCTACTTCATAGTTATTCAAAGTTGAAATTACTGTTTTATGATCACTGATGTTACAGTTCGTACAATCGTTCAAAAACACAAGTTTGCAGTGGATTTTATTTCTTACTAGAATGCTGTTTCATACCACGACTAGCCCAAGAACATGAGACTCTCATTAAAGAAAATTACGTTATCACTATAAAATTTAGCCAGATCAGAACGGAGCACAGCAAGATTCCTATCAGATTCGGTAAGTACCTTAAATTATTTGCACTGTAATTTATATCCTATCAGCAGCCCGCGTCAACCTGCAACACATCATAAAATCTGCTGATCTTCACTGCCAGTCTGGGAGCTAAAAGAAATAATATTATTCTACTATTATTTTACCGCTTCCTTGCGGTATACTCGACGATATTGTAAGTCGTTTAAATACGCCGCGGCAGCGGCTCTTCTTTCTCCACACAGCTCAGCTCCACAGATAATAATTTTTTTTTTATATAACTGAAAAATATCTTAACATGATGGGATAATAGGCAAGCAAGCTTTAACAATTAAATAATACACGTTTTCATTTAAACAACTCTATTGAAACATTTAAATATCCCAACAATTACAGACCTGTGTAAATGCACACGTAATGGCGTACAATTCCCAATCTCGACAAAAGAATGCTACCTTCTCGCTCTCTACGACAACAACAGGAGATCTTTCTCTCACAGCTTCCAGATTACGAAGACAAAGACTTTACTTTACATCATGCATTATATACTAATTCATTTTGTGATCTCTGTACAACATTTATCTTCTGTGTCGGTCTTATTACTCGCCGACGCAGACGTTCTCAGAAATAAATAATAAGGAAAAAATACATAATTTTACACAATGACACAATATGACACATCTAATATTCTCATTATTACACAATATATTGTCTTTGTTTATTACTAGACGTTACAATGCCCCCTGGCAGCAATTGACTAACGTTGAAAATGTTCGGCAATATGCTGCCACTAACGTCTGTTTAGTTATTGTCTGTTACTTCTGTTGGAACATTCACTTTACACTACTCAGTTCTTTTACACTGTAGGTTTAATTACACTTTGTATACTGTTCTTACACTTTGCGAGGTGACCGTCAACCTAGTCCCAGGGTCATTACATTTATTTGGCTCCCCCATTCGGGCTACGTGCGATCAGAAAACCTGGGAAAACTGCGCCGGAGCCATGGTCATCTCACCAAAAGTTTAAACTCTATTCAATGTTCACATATAACACAGGCTATTTGTGATAGTATGCTACACTTTTAGTCTCTTTGTTATCAACATAATACTTGTGTTCTGGATTGTAATGTAAGTCACTTATTACACATCTTTACAATAGTATAATGAATCGTCCTTGCATTTACTTGCGACAGTTGGTTTAAAATGTCTAGCATTCGTGCGAGTATCCTTCATCAACATGACGAAAACATATTAGATCGATACATCACTAAATCCATGAATATTTTGAGTTTGTGTTGGATAACAACAAAAAAATGTTTATCACGTCTTTTCGTGTCCATTAAACACTTCTCATGTTAGTACATTAAACACATAGTTCATAGTTCATTTGAGTGACAACAATGTGGTATGGAGCTGGCGGCGCGAAGCAATTGTTGAGTAGCGTCGTCTGGAACGCCGCGTACCGACGGTCGCTGGGTTCGACGACCGGCTCTCAATAACATCGACGTCGTGCTGGCGTGGCGCCCACGCAGTCGCAAACCGCGCTGAATCATTCGCTGGTACCGGCGAGTGGCAGTGGTTTACCGCGACCGGCTGGATGGCGGCACGGCACTCGTCTCTGCTTCTCCGCATGGCTCCCCGTCGTAGCGCATGAAACAAATATTCCACAACGGTGTACTGTCTTTAAGGACACAGATTACTAGCTGTGGAAGAAGAGGCAATTTGTTAAAAGCGTTTATTGTTCAGTAAGCCGTCGCTTCACTGGTATGCACAGGATGTTTTGGCGTGATAACAGGTTTCTTGTGGCATTGTGACACTGGTATTCAGAGTTCGTCACACGCACATTGTACTACACGTTTTCATTCACTTTCACGGTTGATGCACTGCCAGAGCGTCTTTCAACACGCGAAAATGGTTCGTTACACTCATACTACATGTCTCCGCCGAGCGATGTTTGTTTAAATCGACTCCGAACGGACCAATAACTACTGTTTTTATACATTGTCTATTGTTCGTTGAGCACTGCACTAGGACAGTCTATCACTCAACACTAGACTTATCGACGTATATATTGGTGCAGATACAACAGTCATTTTCTGTCCCTACTACACACAATATTCCGTCCTGTACTTAATTGTTTATGCACACAGTTTATTTTTTAACACCTTTTAACTGTTCTTTGCATAGTCACTCTCATTTACATAGCATTTATTTGTTTTTACCTTATCACAACACACTTTTCATATTGTTACTAGGCGTATATAGCCCTTTTGTAAAATTTTTTAAAGGTGTGTGGATTTTTTTTTTTTTTTACATAGTTTTTCTTTCCTCCTTAGTGTAGCTTGCCTGGTTATCACCCATCTATCATACAGATTTTACCATGTGCATGACAGCTTGACTTGGGCATATTGCTCAATAAATACTTCATTCATCACTAACATTATTTTTAATGATTTCTCCTATATGACTACAGTGTAGGTTCTGCATTGTCTGACTTAACTCCCGTATCGCGTAATGAATATTCAAGGGCGTGTACCCAGTACACAGGCTTCAATTGAAGCATTGCTACATACAGAACGGAGTTTCCACGGAACGGGTTGTTTTTAATTAGCTTCTGCTCCAGTGTCGTTCTCAAATCACTACTGGCAGCAAACATCACATCACATAATTGTTGCATATTGCAAAGTCAATGTTTGGCTAGTAAAGACTCTCTCTCTCAGGGTTCCTTATCTTAATACAATTACAGCAATTACCTTACTCTATAAGATTGCCTCATTAATTGCACTTACACACTACACATAGAAAATGGTTCAAGACATTAATTCTTTATAAAATGATTCAAGAAATTAGTCCTCACTTTGTCAACAAGAAGATTGTTCATTGTTTAATAAGCACATAATATCTTAATGACTAATTGTCTGTAAACAAAATCTGTCCTGTGTAAGCTATTGCTCACTTTCTGATTCCACTTCCTCCCAGCTTCATTACACACAAATTTCTTTTTAAATACTAACATCCTTATATTCTAAAACACAATTAACATCTTCTTACAACTATTACTCTTTATATGTGATATGTCACTGAATAAATAACTTCACGTCTTCAATGATGTCCCACTCTAACATCTTTCGAATCTCTTTGGCTACTAATTCCCTCCTCGACCAAGGGATGGAGTAGGTTGCGCGACAGTATGTTTTATGGGGCATCACCTCTATGTGATAGTGGTACCCTTTGACTATTCCTGGTCGGTCGGTAAATACCGTAGTATATTCCGATAGCAGCTGCGTCAACTGTTGCTTTTGTGTATCATTTAAACCTTCAGATTCGTGCACTTTGGTTTTAAATGCCTCAACATTTGTCTCAAAATTTTGGTCCTCTAAATTTGGGTAATAGAGGTCTGTTGCATGTGAAAAATTATCGAGTTGTAGTACCCAAGGGTTCCTACCTTTGATATTGATTCGATTACAGCACGGCACAAGTACCCCCTTCGATTTTATCATAGATAACTCAATCCTTCTACCCCTATTAATTATGCTTAATTTCCCTACGGAGAGGTCGATCAATGCGTCCCTCTCTCGGAGAAAATCTACTCCCAGAATGCAGGCCACCTTTAATCCTTTAACCACGAGGAACGAGCTCACTATGGCTTCGCCCTCCTTATGAATCTCCACCTGCACCTGGTACTTAACTGATTGGCTCTGTGCACTAATGGCTCCAGACACCTTACAATTGTTAACCGGGAAGGTCGGAATACTATGTCCCTTTCCCAGTGCTTTAAATAACTCCATACTCATCACACTTACTGAGGCACCTGTGTCGATAATTATGTTCACTGCAACATCATTGATTCTAGCTTCAATAATAGCTTGCACATTTTCGTTATTATCTTTCTTACATTCGTGCGGCTCATTCAGTAGCTCTTTATCCATACTAACACCTTCGTTGTATCGCAGCATGCGTATCCCAGGTATATTACTATTATTCGAGTTGCTCTCACTCCCTCCCTCGGCCGTCGATGGAGAGCATATCGAGGCCGATTCTAGTTTGTTGGATTAATTACTTGTGAGGTACTTGGACGGTTATTGTCCGCGACCTCCACTATATGTACATTCTGATTTGTAGGCCGCCACGGCTGCGCAATAGGCGCGTTTTGCGGTGGTGGTCTATTGTTGTCATACCGGTCACTAGCCTGTCGTTCTGGGCTTCTACGCTGATTCTGTTGCCAATTTCGATTACTATCATTATAATTGCTCTGCCACTGACCTCGCGCATTTTTCCAGCGGTTGGTCCCTGACATTCCGGATTCGTACCTGTCGTCAAATCGACGCTTTTTGTTATAAATTGGTTGTCCATACCCGTTCTGGCCTCTACCATTACTACCATTTTGCGATTGTTCTTGTCGCTTGCTACCACCCCCACCATTTCCATGGTTGTGGTTCTGTGCACTACTATTTCTATCGTGTTTACATCCTGACCCATTATTCCGCGAGTGATCGCACGCTGATTTTGCGTCTTCCTGTATCAAGTCTATGGAATCTAGGACCGACAGGAAGTTTTCCATGTCGCTTTCTGGTACATGTATTAATTTCTCCTTGATATGAATAGGTAAATGTGATTTTAGTAGTCTTACTATGTCTCTTGGTGATATAGGCTCGTCCCAGTAGCGCGTTTTGTTTATATATTTTTCAAAATACCGCCTCAAATTCCCAAGACGGGGTGAGTACGGTTCGGGATTATATACCTCTTTTCTTAGTCGCTCTTGTATACAAGGCGACCAATATTTTGACAAAAATGCCCTTTCAAACTGTTCGTATGTCTTGCAGCTGTCTGCTACTTCTGTAGCCCATAGCGCTGCGTCACCTTGAATGTACGACATTACGTATTGTATTTTCTGTGTTTCGTTCCATACACTGGGTAAGATATTTTTAAAGCTTTTTATGAATACTACTGGGTGTACTGATTTCCTTTCAGTAGTGAATGTTTGAAATTGCCTATTTTTAATTAAACTTTCTTCCACTAATATTTTTGAACTACATGGGTTTGCTGCTGGGACATATGCTGTGTGCTCCGAACCGGAGCTACAGCTCTTCGCATTATCGACTACAGATTCCCCATTGTTGTATCGCATATAAGTTTGTGCGTTGCCAAAACCATGGGCTTTTGGCGACAGAGGTTCCTGTTCCACATGTTTCCTGCTTTGTGCTAAACCTTTCTCCAGTTCGGATATCCGTTTGTTAACATTCACTTGCCACTGCGGAATATCCTCACTGAGTATTTGTTTAATTGTTTGCACATCATTCTGTACTTGACTATTTACTGCGGTACTGAATGATTCAGAATCTCTATTTGCTATGGCTGCTTCTACTTTAGACTTAATATTCGTGTCAATCTCACTCTCCTTCACTTCTAGCCATGAGTTAAATTCTGTTTCAATTTTATTTGCCTGTTCATTCCACTTCTGCTCTACAAGCTGTGTGGAATCTATTTCGAGCTTTTCTACTCTGTTGGCTAATACACCTATTTCGTCTACCATGTTAGTGTTTGCTACTTGCAGGTTGTTGACCTGTTCAGTCAGCTCCTGCACGGCCCTAGGTATCGACTCATAATTCTTTTTCATATCTGCTATCTCTTTTTTCATACTTTCTATCGATTGCACAAGTTGCTGGTCTCGCTCAGCTTGCTGGCGATCTCGCTCTTCTAGCCTGCGATCTCGCTCAGCTTGCTGGCGATCTCGCTCGGCTTGCTGTTGCGCAAATTCTGCCTGGTAATTTAGCACACGCTCTAATATAGCCTGAATTGAATACCCACCAGGCAGATTACCACTCTCTGGTTCCTGCTTTTCTGGTGGTGGTACAATTTCTTTATCTACATCGACTTGATGACTAGTGGGCGGAGGCACTACTTCCTGTGCCCCTGCCCCCCCATTTTCGCCTGTTATATCCTCAAAGAGAGTACTAGTACTACTTGAGGCACCCGGTTCCACATTTCCTTCACTAGCTAATTGTTGTTCCTCAGTATCCATATTGCTTGGACGTTGACTACGCAACTTAACCATATTCCTAAATTGCTTACTAAAACACAAAATCTAACAGTTTTTCCCCTTGCACACAAAATACATCACTTTATATACACTACACTGCACACTAAAAATTACTATCTACCACCACTTTGTCCTGTCACAAATACTAACATCAAACTACGTACAATATGCACACCACTAGCGATATGAGATTACTCCACTGGAGCTCAACTTCTACCAACAGGACAACTACACTGTAGTCTTACCTTTAATTTATCTTATCTCGGGGTTCGGCTGCCCCCCGGATTACGTAGTCGTTAGAGCTTCTCAGTACTATCAGGATCGTCTTCTCAGACTCGCTTGCAGTAGTGCGTTTTGTCATGAAAGAGTGTTTGCACATTCATTAATACATAGCATAGATCATGATATACATACATACATTTAACACTAAATACATATATATCTATACATACATAACAATAGACACTGAAAGAAAAATACATAAAATTTTATAATTGTGGCCACTGCAAATTCGGGCCCCGCGTTTTTGGGCGACAGTTTCCCGTCCTGACTACTCTTTCGTTAATTGTTTTTATAAATTGTTAGTCTCTTTGGTTCATTTATTTATTTTTTAATTATTATTATTAGCGTAACCACGCATATATGGAAAGAGTGACGAGAAATTCTTTTAACAATGCTGTGCCTTTAATTTCTTTATCATCGTTACCTTTTAGTAAAATAAAATGATTCTATGGAAGTCTTATTGTTCTGGATCTGGCCTACAATTTAAAGAACGATTTTTAGTAACTGCAACCCATGCTAAGGATCAATATATCTTTCCTACTTCATAGTTATTCAAAGTTGAAATTACTGTTTTATGATCACTGATGTTACAGTTCGTACAATCGTTCAAAAACACAAGTTTGCAGTGGATTTTATTTCTTACTAGAATGCTGTTTCATACCACGACTAGCCCAAGAACATGAGACTCTCATTAAAGAAAATTACGTTATCACTATAAAATTTAGCCAGATCAGAACGGAGCACAGCAAGATTCCTATCAGATTCGGTAAGTACCTTAAATTATTTGCACTGTAATTTATATCCTATCAGCAGCCCGCGTCAACCTGCAACACATCATAAAATCTGCTGATCTTCACTGCCAGTCTGGGAGCTAAAAGAAATAATATTATTCTACTATTATTTTACCGCTTCCTTGCGGTATACTCGACGATATTGTAAGTCGTTTAAATACGCCGCGGCAGCGGCTCTTCTTTCTCCACACAGCTCAGCTCCACAGATAATAATTTTTTTTTTATATAACTGAAAAATATCTTAACATGATGGGATAATAGGCAAGCAAGCTTTAACAATTAAATAATACACGTTTTCATTTAAACAACTCTATTGAAACATTTAAATATCCCAACAATTACAGACCTGTGTAAATGCACACGTAATGGCGTACAATTCCCAATCTCGACAAAAGAATGCTACCTTCTCGCTCTCTACGACAACAACAGGAGATCTTTCTCTCACAGCTTCCAGATTACGAAGACAAAGACTTTACTTTACATCATGCATTATATACTAATTCATTTTGTGATCTCTGTACAACATTTATCTTCTGTGTCGGTCTTATTACTCGCCGACGCAGACGTTCTCAGAAATAAATAATAAGGAAAAAATACATAATTTTACACAATGACACAATATGACACATCTAATATTCTCATTATTACACAATATATTGTCTTTGTTTATTACTAGACGTTACAAAATGCACTACTTCCGTGTGCATTTTCTTTTACTGCTCAGACTTTGAAAAAAAACAACAATGCAATTTTACTGTGATGAATGATCAGGACTGTCTTTATGGCCTGTGAGAAAATTTTAGCTTTTGACCAACATTGTATCAATAAGTGTGTGTACTTGATTTCTTCGTTATTGTAATTATGAAAAAATTTTTTCAAATCTGTATTGGCCACTGCCCAAAACAATTTGTAAAATTTTTTGTGGGGAGCATGGGGGCTATGTCAGTAGGCTGTTTATGTTTTCTTATTGGCAACGTTACGTAGCGCTCTGTATGAAAATCACTGGCTGTGCTGTGTGCAGTCTGTGGCTAGTTTGCATTGTTGTCTGCCATTGTACTGTTGGGCAGTTGGCTGTTAACAGCGCGAAGCGTTGCGCAGTTGGAGGTGAGCCGCCAGCAGTGGTGGATGTGGGGAGAGAGATGGCGGAGTTTTGAAATGAAATTTGTAATACTGGATATCATGAACTGCTATATACATTATGACTATTGAACACTATTGAGGTAAATACATTGTTTGTTCTCTATCAAAATCTTTCATTTGCTAACTATGCCTATCAGTAGTTAGTGCCTTCAGTAGTTTGAATCTTTTATTTAACTGGCAGTAGTGGCGCTCGCTGTATTGCAGTAGTTCGAGTAACGAAGATTTTTGTGAGGTAAGTGATTTGTGAAAGGTATAGGTTAATGTTAGTCAGGGCCATTCTTTTGTAGGGATGTTTGAAAGTCACATTGCGTTGCGCTAAAAATATTGTGTGTCACTTTAGTGCATGTTTGAGTACGTTCAGTTTTGCTCAGCTGCTTGAAAAGCAAATAATGTAAGAGGTTTATCAGCACAGTAATTCAGAAATTTTTCTAAAGGGACGTTTCAAGACTTACAAATGGTACAAAGATCGGCAACTTGCTGTAAATGGTCAAAAATGTAACATTTTGCACTTAAGAAACTGAAAGAAGCGTAGTATCCTATCACTACAGTAACATTGAGTCACAGATGGTAACAGTCATCTCGTACAAACATTTGCAGGGACATGAAGTGAAACGATTGCATATCATCAGTCGTAGGTAGAATATGTTGCAGACTGCAGTTCATTCGTGGAATGCTGGATATATGCAAACAGTTTACAAAGGAAAGTGCATACAAAAAAACCTCGTCATACAGTATTGCTCCAGTGTGCGGCACGCGTACAAAATAGGACTAGCTAGGGATACGGAACGGATTCGTAGAAGCGCAGCACAGATGGGCTCGGGTTTGTTTGACTCAGGGGAGAGCGTCATGGGAAACGTCAAAGAACCCAACTGGCAGACTTTTGAACACAGGCGTGAAGTATCCTCTCAGAACTAGCTTGTAAGTTTCAAGAACCAGCATCAAGTGAAGAAGCTAGAAATATACTACAATCCCACAAAAATCGCAAGGACAAGATTAGACTAAATACGGCGAGCACAGAGGCTTTTAAGCAATCATTCTTCCCCTCTCCGTACATAAATGCAATGGGAAAATAGCTGATGTCATACGAAGTACCCTCTGCCATATACTTCACACTGATTTGCAGAAAATGGATGTAGATTAAGTTCCCAGTATGAGCTCTCATCTTTCTGATTTTCCCGTCTCTGTGATTTTGGGAAATGTGTGTGTGTGTGTGTGTGTGTGTGTGTGTGTGTGTGAGTGTGTGTGAGAGTGAGTGTGTGAGAGAGAGAGACAGAGAGAGAGAGAGAGAGAGAGGAAGTAATGTCGCCTGACTTCCCGGAAAGGACGCTCTCGGAATTTTAACAGCCAAGCGCTCCTAGCTGTACAACGCTTTACTTGTAGCATCTGCTACTGAAACACGTTGAGCGTCTGTATAGATTCTCCTGTCACTTCTTTGTGGCAATTTGTGGGTGCATATTGTAATTATCTTTCTGGACACATCACCAGTTTTTTCGTAATGCCGGCCAGAGTGGCCGAGCGGTTCTGGGCGCTACAGTCTGGAACCGCGCGACCGCTACGGTCGCAGGTTCGAATCCTGCCTCGGTCATGGATGTGTGTGATGTCCTTAGGTTAGTTAGGTTTAATTAGTTCTAAGTTCTAGGGGACTGATTACCTCAGCAGTTAAGTCCCATAGTGCTCAGAGCCATTTTTTCGTAATGCAGAAAAATAAAACATTCCTTTGAATCATATGATACAATGTGTCATACAGTAAGAAGTTCCCGGTTTATATTTATCCTGTTCCACCTTTACAAATATTAATAGAATGGAATTTTGACTCTACAGCGGAGTGTGCGCTGAAATGAAACTTCCTGGCAGATTAAAACTGTGTGCCGGACCGAGACTCGAACTCGGAACCTTTGCCTTTGGCGGGCAAGTGCTCTACCAACTGAGCTACCCAAGCACGACTCACGCCGCCTCCTCACAGCTTTAATTCCGCCAGTACCACGTCTCCTAACTTCCAAACTTCACAGAACTCTCCTGCTAACCTGCAGAACTAGCACTCCTGGAAGAAACGATATTGCGGAGACATGGCTTAGCCACAGCCTGGGGGTTGTTTCTAGAAGGAAATGTTCACTCTACAGCGGAGTGTGCGCTGAAATGAAACTTCCTGGCAGATTAAAACTGTGTGCCGGACCGAGACTCGAACTCAGGACCTTTGCCTTTCGCGGGCAAGTGCTTCTGTGAAGTTTGGAAGGTAGGAGACGAGGTACTTGCGGAATTAAAACTGTGAAGACGGTGCTTGAATCGTGTTTTATAAATTTTATTTAACATGCTGACGATACAAGTTCAGGCTACCACATTGTGTTATTTACCAATCTGCTCTACCCATTTATGCTTAAAACTGTTTTCTCTATCTCTGATAACCATGTTATTTGCATATTCAATAATAGCGTGACTGCCTAGCCGCGAGTAAATGGACTCGTTTTTGGACGCCACAGTACTGCGCAATATCGATGCAGTCGAGTATGGTGCTGAAAGCGCATTCGGTTTCGGACAGGGTGGTACAGCACAGTATTCGTACGGTGGAGTATAGCACTGTACCGGGACGGGGTTTCGGTGGGATGGCACACCGCAATAGCAGGATGGACTAGTGTCCGAACGTGATAGTGGTACTGTGCGGCGCGGGATATAGGGTGGTAGTTGTTAGGGCAGTCGCCTTCCCTCCCACGGACACCTTGCGCACAAAATAGCGCAACAGAGCTAGGATCTATGCAGTGTGTACGACCGGAAATCACGTGACCGCTATCGTGGTTATTTAGAGTATAAAAGGATGCATGATAGCCGCAACCGATCAGTCTTCGTGGTAGTTGAAACTGTCAACACGGATTCCTCTAAAGCCCTTAATAGGCCTCAGCTATTACGGAGGAATACGATACCAACCGACGAACGCCTTGGTTTATGGTTACTACTGGAGAACCTGGACAATCTTGTTTCTAACATTGGCAACATAAATTACACCGAAAATGGTAAATTCTCCAAGTTCGTCACTGCAAGACATGGCGTCAAGGCGAAGCTACCATTTCTCCTACATGGAAGTGGCAGTGTTACAGCAAGAGGAAAATCGGCAAGGAGCGGCGATTGAACTAATTCAGTTGGGACCCAGACATCGTGGATGCTGGTGCGATCTCATATAGGTACGAAAAGGGGTTCGCTACGCTTTCAACTACCTAGTTTCAACTACTTTTCAAGGTCATCCAACCGCTCAGTTCCACATCCGAAATACAGGCACATAGATCGTTGTATATGGGAAATGTCTTAGAATTTTAGCTAGATTAGCAAATAAGACAGGTCTAAATTCTCGTACAAAATATTTATTAACTTTGCATATACATCTACACACAGAAAACAACTCTTTCTTTATTTTTCTTAGGTGTAGTTCTTATAATGTCCAATTTAATTTTTAACTTATAACTTAAATCCACATCTGAATCATCTATTTCTTCCTCCAACCAGTAATTTGACAAATACAGAGAGGGTATATACTCGAAGTCTAATACATATCTAATTTTCTTCCTGTAAAACACTTGTTATGTGGCTTTAACTATTAACTCTGTTCCTTCCTGCAGCTCTTCTAGGCGAGAGCATTCGGGGATTTTAATTTTTCCTCGTATCTCCTCCACAACACTACAGTTAAAGCGTTCCACTTCTTCCTGTGTGTATGTCGGCAACTCTTCAGCTCCACATTCTTGCGGCATTTCTGTGTACAACTTTTAGTTTACAACTTTTGCAGACGAGTGCCCATTAAATGTAGTTATTCCATCAGTTTTAAACTCGGCAAATGGCTGTTCTGTTGCTAGGTGGACAACATCCAGTTCGCCACACTTAGATATAACCATGCTTTTGAAGCCGATCCAAATGGGAACAGAGCTTAATAAACACATATTTCGTGTATCCCTTGATATAATAAACGTTCTCGACTCCACTGATTTCGGCCAGTACTCAAACACGTGACCAGTGTCCATGGCTGTTTACTGTAAATGCCAATATTTTGTATTCCCCTTCGTAGAGAGATTTTTCCATTACGTAAACCTGGCCTGCACATCCGCAATAGTCTCCTCCTTTTCCATTTGCAACTTATATTCTTCCTTTATGGCAGCTGTCTTCACTGTAACTCTAGTTTTCTTTTCTTTAGTTCGATGTCATCCATTTCCAGATTCCTTTTTCGTGCACATAAAACATTAACTGCACTTAAAGGAGTAATTTCTTTAATGGGGAATAGTTTAAGTCTGTATGATACATTTACTGTTTTTCTTAAGACCTGGGGTATAACCTTATTTGTAGGAACCAGCCCCAGTTCGGCATTATCTATATCATACGGTATTGTGGAGAACACTGTTCTATATTGAGGAAGATAAGTTTCTCCTGCTTCAACATAACACTTCTGCGTAATACTAATATTGTCTATGTTGGAGTCTCTGTTAAGAACCTCTACGTAGTTTACAGGTAGATAATTAAAACTGTATGCAACCAGAGAGTAACTTATAAGCTTTTCTCGGTCCTGGGAGTCTGGCAGACTTACTTGCACACCAGTCAGTTTTCGAGTGTTCTTATTACCCCAGTAGACAAATTGCAGAAAGTTGTTAAACACCACACACCGACTGTTCTGTAAATTATTAGTTAGCCGACACCACATAGACGCAATTGGCACAGAGTAAAGTGGAGCACATTGTAAATACTGCCTGTTAGTGTCTAATACACGTAAACAGCTCTGTAGTTGTATATAGTAGCCTCCAGCCTGGTAATGCCATGCTCCTTAGCCAAAGAAGACGTACAAGTTTACCGTAGTCGCGTGTCTGGACACTTTATAAAGTCTATAAGTTGGTTACCGATAACTTTGTTCACTCCTGGACTTGTGATTTGACATATAAATTTGTTATATACCTTTACTCTATTCCAGCTGTCTTGTCATTGTCCACAATCACACTGCTGGTCCCCTGATGGTCTCCTTCGAGGCAGAAGTCGTGGGGCGATATTAGGTAGTCGAACATCTCCACTATATTAAAAATTCCGGCAAAGTCTTGCGTTATGTCTAAATCCAAAAGGTAAGAATCGTCTACAAGTAGCTGCTGCAATATTCCAGGCAACTCTTCCATTAGAACATCCAATTTAACGTCGGCTAATTCCACGTTATGTGGTATAGCCACAGGACTTTTATATTTCTTCGAAATGGGTTCCAGAGCTTCCTTGCCGATTTTCCTCTTGCTGTAACACTGCCGCTTCCATGTAGGAGAAATGGTAGCTTCGCCTTGACGCCATGTCTTGCAGTGACGAACTTGGAGAATTTACTACGTAGGTAATAGTTAACTGAGCCACACATCTCCTTCTTTAACATTACAGATCGCCCCTTCTCTAACTGCTCCTGACAGTCCCCTTGATCACAGATTTTAACTACCATAACGTTATCGCAAAACGGCTCTGTAATAGGAGTAAGCACATTTAAATTCGTCTTGCTAAGAAGCGTACCATTTTCGGTGTAATTTATGTTGCCAATGTTAGAAACAAGATTGTCCAGGTTCTCCAGTAGTAACCATAAACCAAGGCGTTCGTCGGTTGGTATCGTATTCCTCCATAATAGCTGAGGCATGTTAAGGGCTTTAGAGGAATCCGTGTTGACAGTTTCAACTACCACGAAGACTGATCGGTTGCGGCTGTCATGCATCCTTTTATACTCTAAATATCCACGATAGCGGCACTTCCGGTCACGTGATTTACGGTCGTACACTCTGCATAGATCCTAGCTCAGTTGCGCTATTTTGTGCGCAAGGTGTCCGTGGGAGGGAAGGCGACTGCCCTGACAAGTACCACCCTATCCCGCGCCGCACAGTACCGTTATCACGTTCGGATACTAGTCCATCCTGCTATTGCGGTGTGCCATCCCACCGAAACCCCGTCCCGGTGCAGTGCTATACTCTACCGAACGAGTACTGCGCTGTACCACCCTGTCCGTTC
Organism: Schistocerca nitens; assembly: GCF_023898315.1. Taxonomy (NCBI): domain Eukaryota; kingdom Metazoa; phylum Arthropoda; class Insecta; order Orthoptera; family Acrididae; genus Schistocerca; species Schistocerca nitens. The sequence continues at coordinate 603,765,307 of NC_064621.1, read as the reverse complement.
CAACATCTATGTTTACGTTTCCATGGTGGTTGACTCCACAGCTTTACCCTCTGAGTTGTCTTCGCGAGGTCTGTCATATTTTCTGTTGTAATTTGATTAATTTCTTCAATAATACGAGATGTGGCTAGAAAAAAACCGGACTAGTACTGGTGAAACAATAAAACGAATGCAATAAGGCTGAAAGTCGCGTGGCCTGTCACGTGACTCTCGCTCCGCCTACTGCTCGAGTTTCATCTGCCTCCTGCACTCAGTCTGCCCGTGGCGTCTGTTTTAAGTAGTTGACGTTTTGTCTGTGCGTCGAAAAATGTTGAGTGTACAGAAAGAACAGCGTGTTAACATCAAATGTTGTTTCAAACTAGGAAAATCTGCAAGTGAAACGTTTGTAATGTTACAACAAGTGTACGGCGATGATTGTTTATCGCGAACACAAGTGTTTGAGTGGTTTAAACGATTTAAAGATGGCCGCGAAGACACCAGTGATGACACTCGCACTGGCAGAACATTGTCAGCAAAAACTGATGCAGACATTGAAAAAATCGGTAAACTTGTTCGACAAGATCGCCGTTTAACAATCAGAGAAGTGTCCGAGTTAACAGGAGTTGACAAGGAAAGTGTCGAACAAGTTTACCGATTTTTTCAATGTTTGCATCAGTTTTTGCTGACAATGGTCTGCCAGTGCGAGTGTCATCACTGGTGTCTTCGCGGCCATCTTTAAATCGTTTAAACCACTCAAACACTTGTGTTCTCGATAAACAATCATCGCCGTACACTTGTTGTAACATTACAAACGTTTCACTTGCAGATTTTCCTAGTTTGAAACAAAATTTGATGTTAACACGCTGTTCTTTCTGTACACTCAACATTTTCCGACGCACAGACAAAACGTCAACTACTTAAAACAGACGCCACGGGCAGACTGAGTGCAGGAGGCAGATGAAACTCGAGCAGTAGGCGGAGCGAGAGTCACGTGACAGGCCACGCGACTTTCAGCCTTATTGCATTCGTTTTATTGTTTCACCAGTACTAGTCCGGTTTTTTTCTAGCCACACCTCGTATTGTCTATGTCCGTCTCCAGGTATTCCAGGTCCGATCTTATAATTTTGTTCTGTATTGTCCTTCTGTTTCTTGGGACTGGCCTAATTTTTATTTGTCGTAAAAGATGACTGGCCGTGAAGAATCCTTTGCGTGTCCTCACGTTCGGAATTGATCTACTAGTTTTCTTTGTTATCGCTGTGAGATCTATTTGCAATTCTCCCCATAGGTGTTTGTGCGTTTTCCATGTTGTGAGTTTTCGTCTTGGCTATTGAAATTGTGTTGACACACCACAGATACAAGAGGCGATCAAACAGATCCCGTATAAGGGCTTTCCTGCAGGATATATCCAACGTGGCGCGACACCGGTGCGGGTATGTAAGCACCGACATGTGGACAAGGAATTAGTGTGGCATTCGTGTGTTTCCGAAGTGCGTGCGGTGAATGCGGAAACGTGAACCATGGCGATGTTTTTACCAACTGCGTCCAAACATGGCTGCGTCCGGTTATTATTTTCTTGGCTGCCGAAGGGCTAACACCGGCTGATATCCATCGGACAATGAAGAATGTGTCATGGGGCAGCATGTCTGTCCAAACTACTAGGGTGGCGCTGCTTCACGATAACGCACGTCCCCACGCCGCAAATGTTGCCATCGCAAGTGGGAGAACCAAACACCCGCCTCATAGTCCTGATGTCTCCCTCTTCATGCGGTTATCACGCCTTCGGTCCCTTCAAACAGGCGTCGAAGGGTTGACGATACCTGTCGAACGAGGATGGGCGGCAGGACTCGGTGTAAACAGACGAGTGTCTTCAGACTGGTGCGTCGGTGGGACGATTGCCGCAATGCCCACGGTGATTTTGCCTGATCCTCATACTAATTCTAGACTATATGTCGTTCTAAAGAAAACTTTTTGATCGTTCTCTTATACGAGGGTCACTCCAAAAGAAATGCACACTATTTTTGTAAAAATGCAGTTTTCATTCTGCATGTGTGAAACTATTACAGTGTGTAGATACATCCCTCCCGCTTGTTTTTAAACTTAGTTCAACCTTTTCCCGTGAGTGGTGCCGTCACAGCATATCTTCAAGATGGCTGCTACACTTGACGTTCGTCAGAAGCCACGTGCTGTCATAGAATTCCTGTGCTGTGGAAACGAGACAGTTGGAAACATCCACAAGAGGTTGAAAAAGGTGTATGGAGATGCTGCTGTCGATCGCAGTACAGTTAGTCAGTAGGCAAGCAGGTTACGTGATGAAAGCGGGCTCGGCAATATTGAGGACTGTCCTCGCAGCGGCAGGCCTCGTACTGCACACAGTCCAGACAATGTGCAGGGAGTTAACGAATTGGTGACTGTTGACAGATGCATCACAGTGAACGAATTGTCACGCTGCATAGGGACAGGGGAAGGAAGTGTTTGCAGAATACTGAAAGTGTTGGCGTTAAAAAGGTTTGTGCCAGGTGGGTTCCCTGGATGTTGACAGTGGCTCACAAAGAAACAAGAAAAACAGTATGCAGCGAACTTTTGGAACAGTACGAGGATGGTGAAGATGAATTTCTTGAGAGAATTATGAAAGGTGATGAAACATGGCACCATCATTTTTCACCAGAGACGAAGACGCAATCAATGGAGTGGCATCATGCAAATTCACCCAAGAAAAAAAATTCAAAACCACACCCTCTGTTGGAAAAGTTATGGCTACGGTGTTTTTCGATTCCCGCCGGCCATTGTGGCCGAGAGGTTCTAGGCGCTTCATTCTGGAACCGGGCGATCGCTACGGTCGCAGGTTCGAATCCTGCCTCGGGCAAGGATGTGCGTGATGTCCTTAGGTTAGTTAGGTTTAAGTACTTCTAAGTTCTAGCGGACTGATGACCTCAGAAGTTACGTCCCATAGTGCTCAGAGCGATTTGAACAGATAGGAACACTGAAGAAACTTCAAGCTCGACTGAGTCGTGTTCGACCACATCGGCAAAAGCAGGATGTTTTGCTGTTGCACGACAATGGACTGCCACATGTCAGTCAAAAAATCATGGAAGCGATCACAAAACTCGGATGGAGAACACTGAAACACTCGCCTTACAGTCCTGATCTGGCTCCATGTGACTATCATCTCTTCGGGAAACTGAAAGGCTCTCTTCGTGTAACAAGGTTTGACGATGATGTCTCCCTTGTGCACGCTGCCAAACAGTGGCTCCAACAGATTGGTCCAGAATTTTACCGTGTGGGTATATAGGCGCTGGTTCCAAGATGATGTAAGTCAGTTGAGAGGGATGGAAATTATGTGGAGAAATGAAAATATTGTTCCTAAAGGATGTATCTATGAGAGGTGGCAGGAGCCCCCTCTAATATTTCTATCTTACTCTGAGTAATTCGATTTTCCTCACTAATTGCATGCGGTGAAAAGTTGCTATTCCTTCACACGTGGACTTCCCACGCAGCGTCTCTCGTCACCCGGGTGGTCCAGTCACAGGCGAGTTCTGCTGAGCTTGAGAGGGTTAAGCCGACAGGCGTGAGGGAGTCGAGTGGGTGCTTTCCAGATGCCGACATTGTCATAAGAGCGTCGGCGACACGCCCGCAGGGGCCTGAAGGAGCAGCTGGGCTAGAGATTCCGTTACTTCGCAGAAACTTAGTGGAAACACTTTCTGGCGGGCTACTAGCGAGGCGTGGGAATGACTTGTGTTCCCAGGCGGTCTAGGCGGGCAAATTCCCGCGTTTTCTGCAAAATCGTAACTGTGATTGGCTTGCTCAGGGCATAGCTCTGTGACGTCACAAAAACGGCGCAGAAATTGGCGCCAATAATCTCCATTGGTGGAATGGTAGTGCTTTGGCAATAGAGTGGAATTTTCCGCCGGTTTTCTAGTTGCTGATTGGAGCGTTTAACCACGGCCACTGTCGTGGGGGCGAGAATGTTCTGTGTTCGGTTTGTACGGGTGCTCTTCAGGAGTCGGCTCTCGCCTTTCGATAGGTTACAAGACTGAGCTCTCGCTGCTCTGGACAGCCTGCCTTCCGTTGGCTGTCTAATATACTTTCATTTAATCATAACTGTTTGACGAAGTTGCTGAAGTTTCGACTTCAATGTAACTTTCTGAGTACAGTTGGCAATTGAGCGTTCTGCGTACAAGTGGCCTATGTTGTCCGTCTTGAACAGTTTGGGCTAAAGTTGGCTGTATCGAAGTTACTGTGTGACTTCGCTTGTTAAAACCAATCACTGTACCATCAGTGATTGTGTGACGAGCCTTCTTCGTCTCCCTCAGAGGCGCATTTGTATTGATAGGAAGTCTTTCGTCTGGAACAACCAGACCACGATAATTTGTTTTGGGCTGTACTCGTGACATTATCATCACCATAACGGGACATCGAAGCAACCAGCCATTGCTTCCCGTACGCCATATCGTGTCCTTGCAATTAAGAAGACAGCTTGGTAACGTATGTCCGCAGCACTGGCAGATTAGAGAATTTGCTCTGTGATAATCAGAGCTCAGCAGAGCGCGCCTGTTCCCGTTTTTCTTACGTGGTTCTGTCTTGGATGTTCATTGCCTGCGTTCTCACTACAGTAGCAGCAATTAATGTTGGGTTGGCTGGGTGTTTCTCTTAAGATTTGAGTTGCAAGGAATTGGCTCCACATACCACTTGGTCATAAACGTCACTAGCTAGTTTATGGACAACTTCACGTTCACAGTATTTATTTGAGTATTCAATTTGACGTATTGTAAATGTTTCATGTGTTTTCTTTATTTTCTGAGTTTAGTCATATGAAATCAAATTGTTATTTTGGACAGAACTTTCATTCTGTGGATCGGTAAAGCAACCCTTTCATTTCTCACTACGTCCATGAAACTTTCCTTTATCAAGTTAAATTATTGCAAGTGCCAAACTCTTTTCTACTCCACTTGCAGGGTCGATTACAGTCAGTTCGCGTTTCTTCTTAATCCTTGTGCAACAGCAAAAGTCGGAGTTAGAAAAGGGGGGCTTAGAGCATCATTTTCATATGAAGATTCTAGAAGACTTTAGTGTTAAACACACTCCTAGCCCTGGCACCTCGCATGAAATGGCGACCCTTAGCCTCGGATCTTTCTTGTGAATCACTGATAAGCAAACAGTATTCTAAGTAGTAGGAACATTCAAGTTTTTTTTCTCTATTTTTTTTAATAATTAATACCAAAGTTCTTTTTCTTGTAGTTCCGCGATTAATTTTAAGTAGCGGCGCATTATTACAGTTTTTGTTTTCAGTGTATATATTGTTTGTTTGTTCATTGTTTTTTTGTGTTTCTTTGATGTGGTGTCTGTACCACATCACACTTTGTCGGGTTTGCGTGTGGTTTCTGTACCACAACAAATTGTGCATGTAATTACAGCGTTGGAACGGCGTTGTTGAAATTTACGTGTATGTGTAAAAATGTTGAGAGTAGATTATTTTTATCGTGCATTTTAGATAAATTTGTTTTTCATGAATGATCACGAGAAGCAAGGCACGACTATTAGCGAGGGAAGCTAAAACAAAAGAGGATAGCATAATGGATAAGGGGCAGGTTACTGACGGGGATAGGTTCAGAGATGAGATGGGCACATTTTTAGCAGGACAGGATGTCAGGGTCATTGATGAGGAAGGTGATTTGGACGCGATCTGAGAGCAACGTCGCGGCCGTGATTATGATAGTGAGGTAGAGGATGAAACAGAGACAGGCACACAGGTCGAGACGGTAGCAGAAGTTTATAGTCAAACGAACGAGAGCAGACAGAGGCCAGCTCGGTTACGTCAGAGCTCTAGCGCCCAGGTGTCCAGAGTTACATCGCCCATGTGTGACGAGGATCAAAAAGATGACATAAAGCCAATACTGAGCTTCCTACGATCAATGAAAGAAGAAGCTGACGAACGATGCAAGAAGGAGAAGGAAGAAGATGAGAAACAGCGTAGTAAGGAGAAGGAAGAAGCTGAGAAACAACGTAAGAAGGAGAAGGAAGAAGATGAGAAACAGCGTAAGAAGGAGAAGGAAGAATCTGAGAAACAACGTAAGAAGGAGAAGGAAGACGCTGACGAACAGCGTTAGAAGGACACTGAGGCAATAATTTCGCATATAGGGGAAATTCGTGGGGAATTACTAACAATAAAGAAAGGATGTGGAGAAGCAAAACAAATGTCAATGGTAGAACAAAAAGTAGCAGGCCTAGCCAAAACGGCAGCAACAGGGGCAATGAAAATCGCAAAAGTAACTTCTCAGCTTGCAGTTCGCTTGCGACGTGCGACACAAGCCCACTCAAAATCCCTAGCGTTCTTAAAAACCGAAGGTAATATTGCGGTTACGAACATCACGAAACGAATGAAAGAAGTAGAAAGTCGGATAGCAAAACTAGAGCGAAACGGGCACACGAGCACTGCGCGTTCAGATACCAATGATGGAGTACACAGAATTGTGTCTCTGAGGAAAAGCCCGCCGTGCTCTAGCCCAGTGACAGAGTGCGGAACTAACAATGCACACGCAGAAACAGCGAGTAATAGCTCCAATAATTGTAGCCCACTTAGGAGAGTGAATTCGGAGTGCCACTTCCACTGTGATACTAGTTATCAGCAAGATAGATCAGGACACTCAGCAGACGTGCAAGTATCGGAAACGAGTGACAACACCAGTGCGAGGATCAGACAGGATTTTGATCACAATCACTTCCTGTCGATACTAAAATTCCAGAAGTTCAAAGAAAATGGAGGGTCGATGCATCCCAAGAGCTGGGTGATGCAGTTTACAAATTCATTACCGTCGCCATGGCCAACCCAGGCAAAATTAGAATTCATGTGTGGACACATCGAAGGCCAAGCCGCGGAAAAGATGCGGGGTGTGGCAGCGACGTGTCGGACTTATCAGGAATTCGTTGGTGCATTCTTGCGGACCTACTGGTCAAAGGAAACGCAAGACAGGATTAAAGAGGAAATAATATTTTGTCCTGAACTGGAAGTGTCCGGGCATAGGAATGCAACCAAATTTTTTGATGATTTACTCAAGAAGAATCAGTTTTTAGATAGTCCATATAGCAACGGAAAAATCATTAAATTTTGCTTTTCCAAATTGCCAGATAGTCATCAACAGACACTTGTCGGGAAGTGTGAATCTGACATAGAAGCATTCAAGAGTTTATTGCGCGAACTCGAAGTAGTCTTCGATAAACAAGACGCAAAGGACAGGAAGAAGGCGCAAAATAACAAATACCACGGGCTAGCAAGGGAAGACGACAACAAATCGCATAATCGCACTGGTCAGTTAGGAAACGAGGGTTACGGAAATCAAGGTTACGCTATTCAAGGTTATGGAAACCAGAGACACGGAAACCAGAACGTCAGGGAACAGGGTCATGCTAGACAAGGAATCTGGGACAGGAGGAATAACGAACGGCAAAGCGACCGTAATTGGAGAGAGCGAAATCAAGGACAACAGGAGAACCAGGAGATTGAAACTAGACCCGCAAATCCTAATGCACGTCAGAGAAGGGGGAGTCTAACAAGGGATTGGCGCTAGTCCATAGGACTCCACCACATCTCTCACACAAAGAAGTTCGTGGAATAATAGTAGTTTAAGTGGTGTACATAGTAGAATAGGCAAATATATGAACCTTTCTTCGGGGAGCAATAATCGTTGCATTAATAGATTAAGATTGTTGAACTATTAACACACTGCGTTGTCTCACATAAGAATTTACTGCTGCTTTCCTTTTTGGTTTATGTTCGCGACTTACAATGTTGATGGTGTAGGAGACACAACCTTTCCATGAGCAATGTTTTTGTCCTTTCCTGTCTGGTATCCATGTTGAGGGATAATGATGAGTGAGGAGATGTCGCACAAACGGGCGCATACAAGAACGTGCTCTTAGAAGCGTTCTGAGAAGTTGTGATACGCTCTATAGCGGCCACAACCAGTTCACGATACGTTCAGAACAATGCTTGCAGGCACGCAACAGTGCACTGGAAGATTGTGGTATTTTGCGTGATTTCGAGGATGAATATGGGCAGTACTGTTTTTACAGTGGTGCGCCAGCATCGTTGTCTTGCAAGTAAGGGTGAACCTGTGAGCGTTTGACTCTAATGGTGCCCTAGACGGTGGATTTATCGTGCTGCTCGTGACTGTCACAGATGAATAACCAAGGAATTATACTTGGAGATTCGTGACATACTGTGTAGCTGGTGTGTGGTGGGCGACGGAATCCTCAACAGGAACCAGTCCTGGCTTGGTCACATTAAATTGCCTCTGGAAAGGTGTGCTTTGATCGCGAAAACCGCATTACATAGCAAAGGAAGTTGCAACTATAAATTTATTGTCTTGTATAGCCATGGTTAACCCAGTCTCTGGAGTTTCAGTGAGGCGTAGTGAGAACTCGGAGGCCGTGTCGTATAGCGCGCCCATCACTGTCGTCGTCAATAGCGGCGAGCAGCGAGACATCTCAGCGTAACAGGAATTATGTAAGAGTATTGTATAAGGTAAAAAAAAGGAGAGAGTACCATATACTAGGATAAGTTAAGCTTCAGGATTTAACAATAACTAGATCCTTTATATTGTGGGGGTTTTCTACCACAAGTGTTGTTTGACGCGCGCCTGTTGGGATGCTATTTTTGAGGTCACCAAACCACAGACCCGAGATGAAGGGACGACGGGCAAGCGAAAGTAGAATAGTTGCATGTTCTTTGTAGCTCAGTAAAACTTCAACCTGCATAATAACATAATTTATTCAAAAGACATAGAATGTAGATCGTTGGCAAATGGTAGTTAATTCTTGAGCATGTCTACTGTAGATCTATATAAGTAATACTAATATTAACGTGGGCCCGCACATTTAGTTGTTCATCTAATACATGTACAGTAGTGACATCGGTCTCCACACAAATATCAAGATAAATTATTTTCATGTCTAGGTTAGGTACACCAAGATTTTGTTATAATGATAGCCATAGATTATTAACTAGGAAATTAAAATAAGTCTGTCTGAAATGACAGACCATCAACGTATTGTTATGTAAATTTATTATAGCATAGAAGGTCATGGGAAAAAGTTAGGCATAAGATTTTTGTCAGAATTGTGCAGATGACGGGTATCGTGGCAATGCAGAGGCCAGGCGGAGCAAAAACAAGAGGTCATCGGCTATCTGCAAGAAGGGGAGCGTCAGCGTGCCACCTAACGAGAAGGGCGCGGGGGCATCCGGTCCTGCAAGCTGTGGGCCGTATACCTGAGGGATTAGGCAGGAGATAATCCTCGCCGGGCCACAAGCGAAAGTGAGGTTGCCGTTGACACTGACACACAACCAGCATGCAACAACCAGCTAGCTCTCCGGTTGCAGCAGCCGTTTGGAGGGATTCCCTGTGGCAGACCACGTTGTCGTGAGTACACAAAGAAGATCATGTACGGTGTCAGAACCTGCGCCACATGTGCCTCAGGACAGAAAGGGACGCTATATACTCACCTGTTTGAGCTTTTACAACTCACTAGCATTGGCCGATCTGCATACACAGTATCGTGCCACAAACTCTAACAAATGCATTGTCTCATTTCTAACTTCTCCTCTCACTTAGAGAGCAGTTGTATCTATCGTCGCTCCTAGTTCGATCCTGTCTGGATGACCTCACACACTTGTGGAGTCACTCCACGTGCCATCATCCCTCGTCGAACTGCAATATTGGGAAACGTAAAGTACTGTCCAGGGAGAGAAGAGATCTGGACTAGTGATGTATCCCAACTAGTAGACCTCAGAGAGAATTAATCAACGTGAGGAGAGCCTATTACTATGTCTTCCTACCGTACTGCCGTGATCATATGTGTGGGTCTTGCTGCAATCTCAACAGTGTACTGCAGATGCTCCAGCACACTCTATTGCTGTTGCAACAACGTACCAATAACACCCGATGTTTAGCACTATGTGATGTCAGAACTGTGGCCCCATCCCAAAAGCCCCCTCCGATGCTCAAGACAAGGAACCACGTGCATCAATGCATATGACTCAACATACCAGCCCCCTCAGAGAAACTAACGAATTTGTGAAGTGCTTAGAATATTTCTAACAATGTGATTTAGAGCCTCATTCTCAGCACAGTCGTGAACATTGTGCAATGTGCAAGCACAACTTGACACCCCATGAACCTTGTTTTTTTTTTCTTAAATTTCTTTCTCTACTGTTGTTTATGTAATGTGTGTTATACCTTGTCCGCAGCTCGTGGACGTGCGCTTCCCACGCTCGGGTTCCCAGGTTCGATTCCTGGCGGGGTCAGGGATTTTCTCTGCCTCGTGATGACTGGGTGTTGTGTGATGTCCTTAGGTTAGTTAGGTTTAAGTATTTCTAAGTTCTAGGGGACTGATGACCATGGATGTTAAGTCCCATAGTGCTCAGAGCCATTTGAACCATTTTGTTTTACCTTGTATGTGTTTGCGTTTTGCACTGTAATTCTTATGTAAGTGATAGAGTAGGGCACACAAATTACAAATTACTCTATTGTTCTCTATACCATGTTTTGTTTGTATTCTGTATTTATTGTTGTGTGTATGCAAACAGTGTGCCTGAAGTCCCCATAAACTGAAGCAGATACATCCACTGTCATTGTGAATGGACCATCAGTTCGGGGAACATTTTGTAAAGGTTATTCTTCCTGCAGGGAGACAGAATGAATCGGAGGTTGTAATTAGATTCTGAAAGCTCACAAAGAGATTGTTAACTTAAATAGTATCATGTGTGATTGAGTTCAGGTTAGTTTAATGACTGAAATTGTTGTAACATCTTGGCATTTGATTACGGAGCACTCCATTTCTGATTCTAAAGAATAAACTGCTCCATATTTGGCTCACATGCCCGGGCCATATTTAGAGCGTGAATGTCTGTGTGAAGTTGTGTTTGGAAGGGACTCCCTGGGTATGGATGTGTGATGTGAGTGTTAGATTTCCATATTAAGAAGGTGAAGTTGGCTACATTATAAATAATCCTCCCTCTATGAGCTGCATTTTTCTGTTGCAGTGATGTTTTTATAGAGTGCGGCATATGGAGTCAGTTTGGAGGATTGTTCTTGGGCGATTGACTCGCTACCTTGCTCCTAAGTGAGCCAATTGCTCAGCAACTACAATCTAAAATGGCATAGGGGCTATGAGAGGTGGCAGAAGCCCCCTCTCATATTTCTATCTTACTCTGAGTAATTCGATTTTCCTTACTAATTGCATGCGGTGAAAAGTTGCTATTCCTTCACACGCGGACTTCCCACGCAGCGTCTCTCGTCACCCAGGTGGTCCACTGACAGGCGAGTTCTGCTGAGCTCGAAAGGGTTAAGCCGACAGGTCTGAGGGAGTCGAGTGGATGCTTTCCGGATGTCGACATTGTGATAGGAGCGGCGGCGACACGCCCGCAGGGGCCTGAAGGAGCGGCTGGGCTAGAGATTCCGTTACTTCGCAGAAACTTAGTGAAAACACTTTCTGGCGGGCTACCAGCGAGGCGTGGGAATGACTTGTGCTCCCAGGCGGTCTAGGCGGGCAAATTCCCGCGTTTTCTGCAAAATCGTAACTGTGATTGGCTTGCTCAGGGCATAGCTCTGTGACGTAGCAAAATCGGCGCAGAAATTGGCGCCAATAATCTCCATTGGTGGAATGGTAGTGCTTTGGCAATAGAGTGGAATTTTCCGCCGTTTTTCGAGTTGCTGATTGGAACGTTTAACCATGGCCACTGTCGTGGGGGCGGGAATGTTCTGTGTTCGGTTTGTAAGGGTGCTCTTCAGGGGTCGGCGCTCGCCTTTTGGTCAGGGTAGGTTACAAGACTGAGCTCTCGCTGCTCTGGACAGCCTGCCTTCCCTTGGCTGTCTGATATACTTTCATTTAATCGTAACTGTTTGACGAAGTTGCTGAAGTTTCGACTTCAACATAACTTTCCGAGTAGAGTTGGCAATTGAGTGTTCTGCGTACAAGCAGCCTATGTTGTCGGTCTTGAGTAGTCTTGGCTAAAGTTGACTGTATCGATATTACTGTGTGACTTCACTTGTTAAAACCAATCACTGTACCATCAGTGATTTTGTAGCTAGTCTTCTTCGTCTCCCTCAGAGGCGCATTTTTTGTATTGATAGGAAGTCTTTCGTCTGGAACAACCAGACCAGGATAATTTGTTTTGGGCTGTACTCGCGACATTATCATGACCGCGACGGGACTTCGAAGAAACAGTAATCGCTTCCGGTACGCCATATTGTGTCCTTGCAATTAAGAAGACAGCTTGGTAATGTACGTCCGCAGCACTGGCAGATTAGAGAATTTTCTCTGTGGTAATCAGAGCTCAGCAGAGCGCGCCTGTTCCCGTTTTTCTCACGTAGTTCTGTCTTGGATGTTCATTGCCTGCGTTCTCACTACTGTAGCAGCAATTAATGTTGTGTTGGCTGGGTGTTTCTCTTAAGATTTAAGTTGCAAGGAATTGGCTCCACATACCACTTGGTCATAAACGTCACTAGCTAGTTTATGGACAACTTCACCTTCACAGCATTTATTTGAGTATCCAATTTGACGTATTGTAAATGTTTCATGTGTTTTGTTTATTTTTTGAGTTTAGTCATAAGAAATCAAATTGTTATTTTGGACAGAACTTTCATTCTGTGGATCGGTAAAGCAACCCTTTCGTTTCTCACTACGTTCATGAAACTTTCCTTTATCAAGTGGTCGTGCGGTAGCGTTCTCGCTTCCCACGCCCGGGTTCCCAGGTTCGATTCCCGGCGGGGTCAGGGATTTTCTCTGCCTCGTGATGGCTGGGTGTTGTGTGCTGTCCTTAGGTTAGTTAGGTTTAAGTAGTTCTAAGTTCTAGGGGACTTATGACCACAGCAGTTGAGTCCCATAGTGCTCAGAGCCATTTTGAACCTTTATCAAGTTAAATTATTGCAAGTGCCAAACTCTTTTCTACTCCACTTGCAGGGTCGATTACAGTCATTTCGCGTTTCTTCTTAATCCTTGTGCAACAGCAAAAGTCGGAGTTAGAAAAGGGGGGGCTTAGAGCATCATTTTCATATGAAGATTCTAGAAGAATTTAGTGTTAAATACACTGCTAGCCCCGGCATCTCGCATCTACACACTATAAAACTTTCAAACATGTAAAATAAAAGGTGGATTAAAAAAATAGTTTGCATTTCTTTTGGAGTGGCGCTCGTATATAGGTTGCCAGCGTCCATTAGACACAGAAATTGGCTCCGCCCCGTAAAACACGACCATTTAACCAGCATGCCCAGGAGAAACGTATACGACAAGTACGATTCTCTAAAAACGAAGCCAAAGGCGGAGACTGTCATGGGTGAAGCGTGTCCGCAAGACCGTTACGACATCTAGACGATGACGCAACACATCGGAACGGCGGTTCAGCGAATTTCTCCCGTTGCGCCTGCCGCTGACTGCAGCGGCTTCGCCTGCAAGCAGAACTGCGGCGGGGCTCCACTTAAAGCACCTGTTCGACGATGCGCGGAAACCGTACACCTACGCACCGGCGCCCCAGGCGTGCGTATCTGCGACTACGGAATGTTTCACGTAGACCTGTTCACACCATCCACGCGTGATGTACATAGCGCACATGATCAGCAGACGGTAATAACGTGCTAAACGCAAACAGAACTGTCTGATCTCTTATAAAGTGGTTCGTTCTACCGCACGAAATAGAAGGGGAGCCGTTTGACATATTGGAACTTCATTCGTTCAAATTATTTGTGTGAGCTCAAGGTTCCTAATTAATAAAATGTTGTTTTTTATCATTATTTGTTAAGTAATTGTTTTCTCCTGTGTAGGTTAAATGGTTCAAATGGCTCGGGGCACTATGGGACTTAACATCTGAGGTGTTCAGTCCCCTAGAACTTATAACTACTTAAACCTAACTAACCTAAGGACATCACACACATACATGCCCGAGGCAGGATTCGAACCTGCGACCGTAGCGGTCGTGTGGTTCCAGACTGTAGCGCCTTTAACCGCTCGGCCACTCCGGCCGGCTCCTGTGTAGGTTACTACTATTCTGAATTACAGGCTCAACAGTTAGTTTTATACTACGACACTTGGTTACGCAGGTATATGTACACCCAAATTTACACGTATACAGCATTTTGCACATGGAAGATCCACTTCTTTTTGCACCTACTGCTGTGGCAGTGACAGTAAATCTTCGGATTACGGCAGAACCACGACGAAAACGAAAAGCCAGACGTTGTTGAGTTCGACCCTGGCTGAAAAGAAGGGACGAAGGCAGGGGTTATATTCACTGCTTATGAAAGAACTGCGGCCCGAAGATCCGCGAGAATTTCCGAACTTCGTGAGGATGGACATGGCCTGTTTCGAGAATCTACTGTCTCTGATACAAGATGGACTTAGCAAGTGTGACAGAATCATGAGGGAGGCTGTCTCGCATTCCCGAAACTAAGAATTAAATAATATGTTTATACGTTTCGTGATCATACCAGCCTAGATCACGAATAGAATACCGCTAAATTCCCTGTTATGATGCAGGTTGTTTGTGACACTACGATTCCTGGCGACTGGAATCTTTTACGAATCTAGCTTTTAGCCACAGCCCACTATTTCAAAAGTTGTTGTGGATGTGTATACTGCAATATGTAACACTTTAAAGGACCAATACTTCAAGGTGAGTTGTAATATTTTTCCGAGATGTGTGTGTGTGTTCAAATGGTTCTAATGGCTCTGAGCACTATGGGACTTAACATCTGTGGTCATCAGTCCCCTAGAACTTATAACTACTTAAACATAACTAACCTAAGGACATCACACACATCCATGCCCGAGGCAAGATTCGAACCTGCGACCGTAGCAGTCTCGCGGTTCCGGACTGAGCGCCTAGAACCGCTAGACCACCGCGGCCGGCTTGTGTGTGTGTGTGTGTGTGTGTGTGTGTGTGTGTGTGTGTTGCTACTCCGAGTTTTGCAGTCCTCGTCTGTCACATTGGCCCAAATTGCATGGAGCAGTTGGGCTAAATGCCAATGGCCTTGCCGCGGTGGTAACACCGGTTCACGTCAGATCACCGAAGATAAGCGCTGTCGGTCTGGGCTAGCACTTGGATGGGTGACCATCCGGTCTGCCGAGCGCTGTTGGCAAGTAGGGTGCTCTCAGCCCATGTGAGGCAAACTGAGGAGGTGCTTGATTAGGAAATAGCGGCTCCGGTCTCATAAACTGACATACGGCCGGGGGAGCGGTGTGCTGACCACATGCCCCTCCATATCTGCATCCAGTGTCTCCCGTGGGCTGAGGAGGACACGGCGGCCGGCCGGTACCGATGGGCCTTCCAAGGCCTGTTCGGACGGAGTTTGGAGTTTAGTTTAGTTGTGCTAAATAGTATAACGGAGATCAAACTGTACAACTTTCCGCATACATATCTCGTTTGATATCTTGCGAAGTAAAACTGTGGACATAAGCTCGAAATCGAAAACTGCATTAAGGCTGTTGAAAAACTTAGATGTGAGAAAATTATTCTGAAGTGCATAGCACAAGCTACGAGCTTTATAAATTCAGCAGGACTTCCTGAAATTAATTTTAACGAAACAGAAGCAAGCATTCTGAAATTGAGAAGGCTAGGATTTGAAATAACTGACGCAGTTGTAGTAAACATGGAAGCTAGATTCCAGGACTTTCACGCCACTTTCTCTTTTCTGGCATGCTGGAATAAAGCAAGAGATACAATCAAGCTAAGGCATTACGATAACAAATCGAAAATCACCGTGTAACGTTATATGCGTATTACTGAGAAAGAAACGATTGCCGAATGGCAAGAATAAAAGTATTTTTTTTTTTTTTTTTGCATTTATGAAACCTACTCACTGAAAAACTGCGGAAAATCGCCAACATGAAAATCTGAAATTAGCCACTAGCCACCTAACAATACGCAAATAACAAGAACACAGCGCTGTCGTACCTACCCCCTTCTGCGCATACGAGAGTTATCGCTGCCTAGAGCGAATACACGGACTGACGGCAGTTTATAACGGCTCTCTATTTTGGCGCGCGGGTAATGTGTCTGCTTATTCTCGTAGTTTCACCCGTTCTACCGCTAGATGGATGTCGCGCTAGACCAGTGCCGCTCGTGGCGGATCGTCGTTTTAATACCCCCATAAAACGTCCCAGCCCACTCTCTGGTTAAACTCGTGGCGGGGCTACCAGCTCACGAACATGCCCTGCTTTGGGGCGAGTGTGCTGAAACTTTGTAGAAGTACAGGTTTCATGAGGCAAAGTGTACAAAAAGTGCGTACACGGATGCAGGCAAATAATCGACATTCGCAATAACCACACGATTGAGGAGTACTAAACGCATGTATAATCAATCATGTCATTTATTTACTGGAGATACGATACAGCCATTCAAGTTTCGCTGAGCGCATATAGAAGCGTGATCATTAACCATCAAGCGTGGAACAAAAGATGAAAGTTATCAGAATGAACACAGGTAACAGAAAATTTGTAAAATCACAGCAGAACTTACGCCTACCAAAAGCACTTTCATTGAACGAGAAAGTAATTGTACGACCTCAACGAAATATGTAGACTATTGGTCATTAAAATTGCTACACCATGAAGATGACGTGCTACAGACGCGAAATTTAACCGACAGGAAGAAGATACTGTGATATGCAAATGATAAGCTTTTCAGAGCATTCACACAAGATTGGCGCCGGTGGCGACACCTACAACGTGCTGACATGAGGAAAGTTTCCAACCGATTTCTCATACACAAACAGCAGTTGACCGGCGTTGCCTGGTGAAACGTTGTTGTGATGCCTCGTGCAATGAGTATAAATGCGTAACATCACTTTTCCGACTTTGATAAAGGTCGGATTGTAGCCTATCGCGATTGCGGTTTATCGCATCGCGACACTGCTGCTCGTGTTGGTCGAGATCCAGTGACTGATAGCAGAATATGGAATTGGTGGATTCAGGAGATTAATACGGAACGCCGTGCTGGATCCCAAAGGCCTCGTATCACTAGCTGTCGAGATGACAGGCATCTTATCTGCATGGCTGTAGCGGATCGTGCAGCCATGTCTCCATTCCTGAGTCAACAGATGGGGACGTTTACAAGACAGCAACCATCTGCATGAACAGTTCGACGACGTTTGCAACAGCATGGACTATCAGCTCGGAGACCATGGCTGCTGTTAACCTTGACGCTGCATCGCAGACAGGAGCGCCTGCGATGGTGTACCCAACTGCGAACCTGGGTGCACGAATGGCAAAACGTCATTTTTTCGGATGAATCCAGGTTCTGTTTACAGCATCGTGATGGTCGCATCCGTATTTGGCGTCATAGCAGTGAACGCACATTGGAAGCGTGTATTCGTCATCGCCATACTGGCGTATCACCAGGCGTGATGGTATGGGGCGCCATTGGTTACACGTCCCGGTCACCTCTTGTTCGCATTGACGGCACTTTGAACAGTGGACGTTACATTTCAGATGTGTTACGACCCGTGGCTCTACTCTTCATTCGATGCCTGCGAAACCCTACATTTCAGCAGGATAATGCACGACCGCGTCTTGCAGGTCCTGTACGGGGCTTTCTGGATACAGAAAATGTTCGACTGCTGCCCTGGCCAGCACATTCTCCAGATCTCTCACCAATTGAAAACGTCTGGTCAATGGTGGCCGAGCAACTGGCTCGTCACAATACGCCAGTCACTACTCTTGATGAACTGTGGTATCGTGTTGAAGCTGCATGGGCAGCTGTACCTGCACACAGCATGCAATCTCGGTCTGGCTCAATGCCCAGGCGTATCAAGGCCGTTATTACGGCCAGAGGTGGTTGTCCTGGGTACTGATTTCTCAGGCTCTATTCACCCTAATTGCGTGGAAATGTAATCACATGTCACTTCTAGTATAATATATTTGTCCAATGAATACCCGTTTATCATCTGCATTTCTTCTTGGTGTAGCAATTTTAATGGCCAGTAGTGTAGTTTTTTGATGTCTTCTTTCACAAATTTTATTGTTACTGTATGACTTTGGTTTCACGTTATAAGCCAGTTTTCTAGTACACAACCGATTACAAACATGGCATCCAGGCAAAAATAAACACGTCAGCTTCTTAATCTATCGATTGACTGAAACTTTAAAGTTGTCTCTGTTGACAATTTTTGGCAGAGTTACATTTATATTTGCAACATTCGTTAGGACAGCAATTACAAGAAGTATAAATAAACAAACAACGTGTGTTCAAAGAGAAACGAAGCTTTTGAATTGGTACCTCAACCAGCAAAGGAGGCGTGTTTCCTGCTAATGAGCACACATCGTGGTAAACTCAGACATCGAACTGCCGTTAGCTCGTTCCGCTGTGGCCGTTATAGTTGAATTCTTTTATCTTGGCGGCTCGCGCATGACCGCCCAGACGCGGGAGATTGCTGCGTTGCCAGTTGCACACGACGCACGCGCCAAGAGAAGCAGCGCCATAGTATAGTATAGTTCGCAAGCTTACGTTTAGGGGGGGGGGGGCGCAGTTTATGAAGTAAAGCCACCACGGCCGCATTAACGCTTTCGCTGGTACAGAGACGTGCTCCCCGCATTCCGCGCTGTGAGCGATTTTGTCACTGCACTGCTCGCCTGTGCTGACACATGGTGTTTCCGACTGCTTTGACACACTTATCATTTGATTCCACAAAAACTATTTGGCCCAAAAATTAGATTTTTACACATCTTCTTTACTGATACCTTCCCCCCACTTCCATTGACTGACTGAAGTGCTTTAAAATAAAGCCAAACGCGCCCGGTGTAAATGAAACTTTTATTACAGTCGCGAAAGACGGAATATTTCTCAATATTACATACGACACCTATGTGGTACTTAAATTAAATGAGATATTTTTATGCAGTAAATTTTATATGAAATTTAGGTACCTTGTCCACATTTCATTCTCAACATTGTGGCAACTAAAATCGACCATACGGAAAGTATACACTATGGACTTTTACCTCTGCAAACTTTTCAAAATTTCGTGCAATGGTTTACTACATTTAATGCTGCACAATAACTGGGTTGAACATCGAAACAAAATTAAGTCATTTATGCGGGGAAAGTATCAGTCAAGAAGATGTGTAAAAATCTAATTTTTGGGCCAAATAGTTTTTGTGAAATCGAATGATAAGTGTGTCAAATCAGTCCATGTGTCTGCACAGGCGAGCAGTGCAGTGATGACAAAATCGCGCACAGCGCGGAATGCAGGGAGCATGTGACTGCAGCAGCGAAAGGGTTAAAGAACAGACAAAGAACTAGAAATTTCAAAAAATTGCATTCAAACGAATAAAATTCGTGAAGTAAGACACTTCGATATTGTTTTTAAATAAAGAAAATATTTTGCATCTCATTACCTTTCGCTCACTAACCCAACGCCTCAACCGTTACACTAGCGCAGCTCGTCCTGCAATGTCTCTCCATAAGGACTGCAACAGCTCACGCAAAATTCTGACAAACACTGTTGGTATGCCTATGAATTACTCGCACTTCGTCGAAGTACAATAGGAAATAAACAATTACCGCTGTTCTTTATTGCGAAAAAGCGGTTCGTGAAATTGATACAAACACCTTTCCTTGCTATCGCCTGATTTAAGAGCCTTATTGCTTGTTTGGTTTAATTAATTAATAGAAAATGAAGCAATTGGTATAAAGAATGATTTTTCCAAACTTTCTATAAACGAAAGTCTGCTATCAAGACATTGCTTTTGTTATATTACTTTATTTATGACTGAACGTTTATAAAACTGAAGACACTCGTCCGTGCTCTGCTCTGCAGTCGAGATCTGGCAAAGTCGTTCTCTGTTCATTGGCTGATTGTGTTTTGTGACGTCAGATGCGCAGAACGAACCTAAACTCGGCCGCCAACATAAATGACGCGCACTTTAGTTGCCGAGCTGCAGCCGTTGAAGTGAACACGTGCACAGCTGCACAGATGAATACCAACCAACAACTGAGATTTCTATTCTTTGTTTGCAGTGTTATTCGCACAAGGCATAGTTCAGAACTACGATTCTCAAATTTATTATTGAAGGAAATAAATCCGTAAAACATCTGTTTTGCGAAAAGTATTGTGTATGTGTCCAGTAAAAACCTTCATGAGGCTGTCAAAATAAATCAAATCTAATACGCTTATTGTCATAGTACACATTCCTGCTGCCAGAAGCTCCGAATTGTTGACAACTTACAATCGCAACAATCACTTGACTTGAGAAAAGTGCACCGAAAAGTGTGAGATAACGCAGGGCTGCACGAAAGCGCCGGCAGGCACGGGGAATAATTACACGGGTGGGTGCAGATGGCGACACAGGGAACAGCCGGGTCAAAGCGATTAACGAGCATAGGGATAATAAATTCCGAGTGGCTATAATTAAACTGATGGGGTCCCAAGCGCTGCAGTGCAGGCAGTATACGTTGCAGGACGCTGAAACATCGCAGGTACATTCTTTATACGATGCACTCGCGAAGTATGCTGAAAAAGTAATAGTTCTACTTTATTCTGCTAGGTTAAAATGTGGCGCTCCAAGCAGGCAGGGGTGCAGGAAAGGGGGAGGAACGATCAAACACATGATGCCGGTGGTACTGCACGTTTATTTGTATACGGTCTCAAGTTACAACATCTGTTCAAAACAGTCTCCCGACTCAGCAACATACTGCATCCATAATACGACGTGGCCAACACTTGCTCGCATCATATTCGGTGTAATCAGAGCGGTATGTCGTCGTATGCTCTCCTTCAGAGAGTGAAGATTCTGAATATATCCCTGACAGACACTATCCTCCGATATCCCCACAACCAGAAATCGTATGGATTTAGGTCAGGGCCGGCCGAAGTGGCCGTGCGGTTAAAGGCGCTGCAGTCTGGAACCGCAAGGCCGCTACGGTCGCAGGTTCGAATCCTGCCTCGGGCATGGATGTTTGTGATGTCCTTAGGTTAGTTAGGTTTAACTAGTTCTAAGTTCTAGGGGACTAATGACCTCAGCAGTTGAGTCCCATAGTGCTCAGAGCCATTTAGGTCAGGGTATCTGGAGGGCTACACATCTTGAAATCGCACAGAGATGACGGGTTCGTTTCCAAATATTTGTCAAAGCAAATCATTCACCTGCAAGCGGCATATGGTATCGTCCCATCTCGCATGAAAACGGTGGTTCAGACATGGTTGCGTTCCTGCAAAGCTGGAATCATGTTCTTATAACGAGCAGACGACACCTGACACGCCCGCAATGTGTCATCTCCTCGAAGAAAAATCAACCGAGAATGCAGGAGCTTGAGAACCCACGCCGCACATACAAGGTGTTTCAAAAATGACCGGTATATTTGAAACGACAGTAAAAACTAAACGAGCAGCGATAGAAATACACCGTTTGTTGCAATATGCTTGGGACAACAGTACATTTTCAGGCAGACAAACTTTCGAAATTACAGTAGTTACAATTTTCAACAACAGATGGCGCTGCGGTCTGGGAAACTCTATAGTACGATATTTTCCACATATCCACCATGCGTAGCAATAATATGGCGTAGTCTCTGAATGAAATTACCCGAAACCTTTGACAACGTGTCTGGCGGAATGGCTTCACATGCAGATGAGATGTACTGCTTCAGCTGTTCAATTGTTTCTGGATTCTGGCGGTACACCTGGTCTTTCAAGTGTCCCCACAGAAAGAAGTCACAGGGGTTCATGTCTGGCGAATAGGGAGGCCAATCCACACCGCCTCCTGTATGTTTCGGATAGCCCAAAGCAATCACACGATCATCGAAATATTCATTCAGGAAATTAAAGACGTCGGCCGTGCGATGTGGCCGGGCACCATCTTGCATAAACCACGAGGTGTTCGCAGTGTCGTCTAAGGCAGTTTGTACCGCCACAAATTCACGAAGAATGTCCAGATAGCGTGATGCAGTAATCGTTTCGGATCTGAAAAATGGGCCAATGATTCCTTTGGAAGAAATGGCGGCCCAGACCAGTACTTTTTGAGGATGCAGGGACGATGGGACTGCAACATGGGGCTTTTCGGTTCCCCATATGCGCCAGTTCTGTTTATTGACGACGCCGTCCAGGTAAAAATAAGCTTCATCAGTAAACCAAATGCTGCCCACATGCATATCGCCGTCATCAATCCTGTGCACTATATCGTTAGCGAATGTCTCTCGTGCAGCAATGGTAGCGGCGCTGAGGGGTTGCCGCGTTTGAATTTTGTATGGATAGAGGTGTAAACTCTGGCGCATGAGACGATACGTGGACGTTGGCGTCATTTGGACCGCAGCTGCAACACGGCGAACGGAAACCCGAGGCCACTGTTGGATCACCTGCTGCACTAGCTGCGCGTTGCCCTCTGTGGTTGCCGTACGCGGTCGCCCTACCTTTCCAGCACGTTCATCCGTCACGTTCCCAGTCCGTTGAAATTTTTCAAACAGATCCTTTATTGTATCGCTTTTCGGTCCTTTGGTTACATTAAACCTCCGTTGAAAACTTCCTCTTGTTGCAACAACACTGTGTTCTAGGCGGTGGAATTCCAACACCAGAAAAATCCTCTGTTCTAAGGAATAAACCATGTTGCCTACATCACACTTGCACGTTGTGAACAGCACACGCTTACAGCAGAAAGACGACGTACAGAATGGCGCACCCACATACTGCGTTGTCTTCTATATCTTTCACATCACTTGCAGCGCCATCTGTTGTTGAAAATTGTAACTAATGTAATTTCGAAAGTCTGTCCGCCTGAAAATTTACTGTTGTCCCAAGCATATTGCAACAAACGGTGTATTTCTATCGCTGCTCGTTTAGTTTTTATTGCCGTTTCAAATATACCGGTCATTTTTGAAACACCCTGTAAGTTGCGTGCAGTGGAAATTCCTGCACAACATGTGGTGGAGCAGAACCACACAAGCGACTGTTCTCAGCTTTCACAGTAACATCCTGAATAAGATGTGCCTCGTCTGTCCCAGCCACATGTCATCCATTTCCATGTGTGCCACAATATGATAGGCAAAGTCACTACGTTGTAGCCTATCTCGGGGTTTCATTTGTTGCACATTCTGAATCTTGCAGGCATACCGGTATGCAACGTGTGCCGCAAAATGGTTTGAACTGTTGACCAGAGGAGAGGAAGCTCCCGTGACACAGATGCAGCACTGGCTGCAGAATTTGAGCCACGTTCTGCACGGTCGGCTAAAGCTACAGCAACTTCATTATAAACTGCCATGAAAATGGACCGCCTCCTTCGCCTATTTCTTGAAATTTCTTGATCATTTTCCCTAGCCCATTTACTGACATGGGGCCTCTTCGCAACTGTTTTCGCAATGCAGTGCTGCTATTACTGATGTTTTTGATAAAATAACTTTACCAGCAGTGTACGGTCTTTCTTCTCAACAGCAGTTACGTTTCATACGGAAAAATTCGACTTTCTCAACCCTTTACATCAGCTGTCGCTTCGTACACTACTGGCCACTAAAATTGCCACGCCAAGAAGAAATGCAGATGATAAACGGGTATTCATTGGACAAATATATTGTACTAGAACTGACATGTGATTACATTTTCACGCAATTTGGGTGCATAGATCCTGAGAAATCGGCACCCAGAACAACCACAAAAAAATGTTCAAATGTGTGTAAAATCTTATGGGACTTAACTGCTAAGGTCATCAGTCCCTAAGCTTACACACTACTTAACCTAAATTATCCTAAGGACAAACACACACACCCATGCCTGAGGGAAGACTCGAACCTCCGCCGGGACCAGACGCACAGTCCATGACTGCAGCGCCTGAGACCGTTCGGCTAATCCCGCGCGGCAGAACAACCACCTCTGGCCGTAATAACGGCCTTGATACGCTTGGGCATTGAGTCAAACAGAGCTTAGATGGCGTGTACAGGTACACCTGCTCATGCAGCTTCAACATGATATCACAGTTCATCAAGAGTAGTGAGTGGCGTATTGTGACGAGCCAGTTGTTCGGTCACCATTGGCCAGAAATTTTCAATTGGTGAGAGATCTGGAGAATGTGTTGGCCAGGGCTGCAGTCGAACATTTTCTGTATCCAGTTCCTGCAACATGCGGTCGTGCATAATCCTGTCGAAATGTAGGTTTCGCAGGGATCGAATGAAGGGTAGAGCCACGGTTCGTAACACATCTGAAAAGTAACGTCCACCGTTCAAAGCGCCGCCAATGCGAACAAGAGGTGACCGAGACGTATAACCAATGGCACCCCATACCATCACGCCGGGTGATACGCCAGTATGGCGTTGACGAATACACGCTTCCAATGTGCGTTCTCCGCGATGTCACCAAACACGGATGCGACCATCATGATGCTGTAAACAGAACCTGGATTCCTCCGAAAAAATGAAGTTTTGTCATTCGGGCACCCAGGTTCGTAGTTGAGTACACCATCACAGGCGCTCCTGTCTGTGATGCAGCGTCAAGGGTAACCGCTGCCATGGTCTCCGAGCCGATAGTCCATGCTGCTGCAAACGTCGTCGAACTGTTCGTGCAGATGGTTGTTTTTTTGCAAACGTCCCCATCTGTTGACTCAGGGATCGATATATGGATGCACGATCCGTTACAGCCATGCGGATAAGATGCTTGTCATCTCGACTGCTAGTGATACGAGGCCGTTGGGATCCAGCACGGCGTTCCGTATTACCCTCCTGAACCCACCGATTCCATATTCTGCTAACTGTCGTTGGATCTCGACCAACGCGAGCAGCAGTGTCGCGATATGATAAACCGCAATCGCGATATGCTACAATCCGCCCTTTATCAAAGTCGGCAACGTAATGGCACGCATTTCTCCTCCTTACACGAGGCATCACAACAACGTTTCACGAGGCAACGCCGGTTAACTGCTGTTTGTGTATGAGAAATCGGTTGGAATCTTTCCTCGTGTCAGCAAGTTGTAGGTGTCGCCACCGGCGCCAACCTTGTGCGAATGCTCTGAAAAGCTTATCATTTGCATATCACAGCATCTGCTTTCTGTCGGTTAAATTTCGCGTCTGTAGCACGTCATCTTCGTGGTGTAGGAATTTTAATGGCCAGTAGTGTAAAAGAAATCGCATCGCGAGGCGACAGAAAGCATACTGACGTCAAAAGAGGAAACATTTCGCACTCTCACTACTCACAGTGCCTTACTTCCATCTGGTGGCAGAAGTTGGAACTATTATTATTTCAGCCTGCTCCACGAGCACTCTGATCAATGAACGCAGCTACAAAATTTTAGCACCCTGTGATGTCTACAGCCCACACTACAGCATTTGTGTACAACACCTTCAGTGTAGCTACAGCCACCCGGTATCACTTGGTTTCCAGGTGAGTTTCTTGTTCGTGGTCGCATCACAATAGCGATCTCACCGAGAAATTAAAATATTTGTATTCTTACAGCAATACTTCCTACTGTCGCACAGCACAGTCCAATTACCTATTTCTTTTCCAAAAGTCACATTTTCGAAAGTGTCTACTGAGTATACAGAAGAGATAAGGATTCGTTATTTATTATGACAGACGATGCATATTTGCCCCTATGGTTCCGTATTTACGTGTAATTAACCACTAACATGAGCTCTAGAATTCTTCAGTGAAGTGAGATCGTAAATATATGTGTAATATTATGAAAATGTTAGGACTTATATTCTGAAACCGCAAATCAAAGAAGACATAAAGACAAGAGCACTAAGAAAGGCAATTTGCATGAACTCCAGGCACAAACTACTAAAGTAGCAGAGAAAACTTCAGGATTATCAAGAATGAAAAGAACACGTGATGGAAAGAGGAGCGTGGAGAAGTAGTGGAAGGAAGAGCTCAAGGGTGGAAAAAAAATGTTTTTTCAAAACAATAAGGACACCTAGAACGATTCATACAACAAAGAAAAGAAATATCGTAAGTAATCCATAAAATGAAGAGAATCTTGGAAAAACATCATGCCGCGTGGGGTAGCCTGCGGTTTGAGTCCTTTTGTCACGGTTTTTGTGGCTACCCCTGTGGAAGGTTTCAGTCCTCGCTTGGGCATGGGTGTGTGTGTGTTGTCCTTAGTGTAAGTTAGTTTAAGTGTGTAAGCCTTGGGACCGATGACCTCAGCGGCCCCATAAGTACTTATCACAAATTGCCAAAAAACATAATCATAAAGATGAATAAATACTATAAATTTTTACCAATCTTCCAATCACTTTCTTAAATGTTATGAAACACCTTGTATAAGTTTCGAGAATGAACGCGGCAAAACAAGATTAAAAACAAGGAATATTGTGAAATAGTAGCAAAATTTGACAGTTAAATTAGAATTTTTAACAATGCTGGAAAATGTTGAGGAAGATTTTCCTCCAATAAAGGTAGAAATTCATGACGCCATCGAAATATTCGAAAACAAGAAATTAAGTGATGAACTTTCTCTGACAGCACAGTTATTAGAAGGTCATAACCAAAGATTACAAGAGAATGAAAGCCTCCATTTGCTTCGTATATTTAACATGAGATCTCATTACTAGCCGGCCGAAGTGGCCGTGCGGTTAAAGGCGCTGCAGTCTGGAACCGCAAGACCGCTACGGTCGCAGGTTCGAATCCTGCCTAGGGCATGGATGTTTGTGATGTCCTTAGGTTAGTTAGGTTTAACTAGTTCTAAGTTCTAGGGGACTAATGACCTCAGCAGTTGAGTCCCATAGTGCTCAGAGCCATTTGAACCATTTTTTTGAGATCTCATTACTAATGTCCTGAAAATATTCCCCTTCGTATACAAAAATGTGACCCATGTATGAATAATAACGCGGTCTGAGTACTGTTTATGGGATACATGGAAGTAGGCAGGACTTTCACAGTGCAATGATAACTGTAGAGATTTTGAACGTGTGTTTATGTAATACGTAATAACAGCCAATATGTCCAAAACCTGTTAACACAACCTGAAAGTATATTGCATCCTGTCTTACAGAGATAATTCGTGGTATAGAGATGTAGACTTCAAGTATTAATCATAATAATCACCTTCAACATATTCAAGATCAGCACTGGTCGAGAAGTTCTCAGCAGCTCAGACGTAACCTCCATTTATTTTAATGTGCATGCAAAGAAACTCAAATACTTTACACAGATTGCAGTTTATCTGAATAACGATTCCACTGAAGCCCAAACGTTTTCGGTAAGGTGTGCTCGCATCAACTGCGACTTGTAGTGTTACTTTTTAATTAGTAGTATTTATTTTGCTTTTAAAATTATTTCCGACATTTACGGAGTCAGAGATTCCATATTACATCCTGTCTTATAGTTTCATCTGTGTGTACTTATCGATGTATCTGCTGACGTACAACCACTGTTTAATTTCGTTAGTCATTTTTATGTCTAATTCTTTTGTCTAGCGTCCGCTGGTTTTTGTTCTGTTCTGTTCCCGCTCTGATTAGGTACGGACCTTCGACCATAAATATAATAGACTGGCCCTGACGTCATTTTCGTGGCTCCAACATCCCTGGGCTAAAGTCACGTGAATGTTGACAAAACATGGTTGTATCGTGTTGCGCTTATGGCTGTACTCAGCGTTTTGTCAGGGGAAATGGCATTACGTTTCACGTGTGTTCCTATGACAGTGCAGATGCGTTTATTGAAATCTGCTGAAGTGACTTTTATATGTTTTTTTACACTTGAAATAGAGTATCACGTAAATTAAAGTGTTGAAAGTGATGCCTGTAATGTCAGACTCTTATTACATTTTGGAAAGTATCTGTGATAATTCGGTTACAGAAGTAAGTATAATTGTTTCTCGTTCCTACTCATAGGTTACCTAAGGATGGAAACAGAAGACAGCTTTGGATACAGGCCCTGAAACGGAAAAACCTTAACCCATCTGCACATACGCGCCTTTGCTCGAAGCACTTCGCGGAGAAGTGTTTTGATAAGTTAGTTATTATTTATGATGTATATTTATAATTTATATTTACAGTGTCTGTCATTTTTAAACCAAGGCTCCAAAATTATTTTCAGAAACTTCAAAGTCTCACCTTTCATCTAAAATATCATTTTTTTTTAAACTGATAGTTTAAACTTTTGTAAAAATAGTGGGAACTGAACCATTGAAGTGCACCTGAAATTGATACTCTAAAACGGACCTGCTCCTAAAGTCGACAATTTTGGCACCTATAGTTGACATAATTCCCTTATCCCACTTTCTTTTATAAGTGACTAGAGCTCAAAACGTGGCGAATCAAATGTTTAGAGTTTTGACACGAGCCCACTCTTACTGTTTAAAAGAATTTTAACGACATTATACTTTAATTGATAGTTTATAGAAATTTCGTCCCGCTGCCCACAAGAGTGGCGTTCGATGTATTTGTTAGATTTTATAAATGGTACTGTGAACAAATCCAGGTCAAATGTAGTTCTGGCATAATTTTTCGCAAATAAAAAAGTAATTTTTGTTGGAAGCGTTTGGCAGAATTGAGAAATGGGGGGAAAATACGATGCAAACATAGGATGGCAGACTGCTGATTTGAAATCCCGCCACGTTTTGCCAACAGTCACGTGGTTTATGTTGGAGCCACACCAGCCCCATAGCTTCTGCACAGCAAGGCCAGTCTCCTAGTATCTATGGTCGAAGGTACGGACGCATTGTCATGACTCTCTGTATGAAGGCCGGCCGGTGTGGCCGTGCGGCTCCAAGCACTTCAGTTTGGAACCGCGTGACCGCTACGGTCGCAGGTTCGAATCCTGCCTCGGGCATGGATGTGTGTGATGTCCTTAGGTTAGTTAGGTTTAAGTAGTTCTAAGTTCTAGGGGACTGATGACCTCAGAAGTTAAGTCCCATAGTGCTCAGAGCCATTTGAACCATTCTCTGTATGAATCTATGTTAAAATGTACCTTAAGTGCTTATAGTATACTCGAAGTTAACTTTCCTATGATTTTCATTTCTAAATTTCAACCCTCCATGTCACTTTGTTATTAATGTTTTATGATTTACGTTTTCCAGACGATCACGGCTAGAAAAGAGGCGCCGACGACCCATTGTTAGTGGACGTATATGGCCGAACGGTTCTCGTGTTCGGTCATTAATTTCAAACCGCGTGTATCGCTCCACGTCCCTGAGATCGGTGCGCCAATCATTGCCGCAGTTTTCACGCGAGTGACACAAAGAATGATTCGGCCCGCCGTCCACTAACAGTGACGTCGTTGTGCGACCTACACCAGTCGGACACAGCCCCTGCTTCGTTCAAATTATTGACGGTGGTCCATGTTTTATTTTTTAATTCATACTAGCCGCTTCACGACGAACTCGGCACGGAGCGTTGCAGTTTCATCGCGCTGTGCCGTCCGTATTGCGGGCGACGATACGCGCGCGACCGCCACCTAAGGGTACTTTCCTCCTTCTTTACTAATTTGGAATGCAAATTTACATTTTCGATTCCCCTTTAAGGCCAGGAAACGTGTCAGACAACACTAAGGATAGGAGCGCACGGCAGTTCATCGTGGAAACGTGGTAAGTAACAAGTGTTTGAGCACGAAAAGTAGCCGGCCGTGGTGGCCGAGCGGTTCTAGGCGCTTCAGTCTGGAACCGCGCGACCGTTACGGCCGCAGGTTCGAATCCTGCCTTGGGCATGGATGTGTATGATGTCCTTAGGTTAGTTAGGTTTAAGTAGTTCTAAGTTCTAGGGGACTGGTGACCTCAGAAGTTAAGTCCCATGGTGCTCAGAGCCATTTGAACCATTTGAACCATGAAAAATAACTGACGAGAACTTGAAATCACTTATGATTATCGTTCGAGAAATAAGTACGAAATTTTATGTAAAGAAATTACATATGTTCTCCATGGGGCAACGTGGAATACATTACTAGAGAATTTCAAAAAAAGAACAAAATAAAAAGAAAAAGAACATTTAATATTTGATCCCCACAGTAATATTAAATGAGTGGGATAGCACCGTGTAGTGTGACCTATATTCATGGATGTGGTAATAAAAGTTCGATACGGATCCTCAAACATGGAATAACAGACGTAACCTTGGTCACAAAGAAGCTCAGCTACAGAGGTGAGAACCATGCAAATGGAATATTACGTTCTCAACATAAATTCCTGTACGAATCGAAGTAAAACACTACACTAAAACATCGAATCTGAGCAAGTACAACTGACGAGTCTGCTTACGCAAGATTACTAAACCGTGGGATAATCAGACTTTAAATAGAAATAGAAATTAATCACTGGAAAGAAAGCTGCAGATTTCAATGCTGGGCCATCAACAAGTGTCAGCGTGCGAACTTTTCAACGAAACATCGTCGATACGGGCTTTCGGAGCCGACGGCCCATTCGTGTACCGTTGATGACTGCATGACACAAATCTTTACGCCTCACCTGGGCCGGTCAACACCGACATTGGACTGTTGATGACTGGAAACATGTTGCCTGGTCGGACGAGTCTCGTTTCAAATTGTATCGAGCAGATGGACGTGTACAGGTATGGAGACAACCTCATGAATCCATGGTTGTCAGCAGGGGACTCTTCAACCCGGTGGAGGCTCTGTAATGGGGTGGAGCATGTGCAGTTGGAGTGATATGGGACCTCTAATACGTCTAGATACGACTCTGACAGGTGACACGTACCTAAGCATCCTGTTTGATTACCTGCATCCATCCGTCTCCATTGTGCATTCCGACGGAATCGGGAAGTTCGAGGACGACAATACGACACCTCCCACGTCCAGAATTGCTACACAGTGGCTCCAGGAACACTCTTCTGAGTTAAAACACTTCCGCTGGCCACCAGACTCCCCAGACATGATCATTACTGAGCATATCCGGGATGCTTTCGAACGTGCTGTTCAGAAGAGATCTCCGCCCCCCCCCCCCCCCCCCCGAACTCTTACGGATTTATGGACAGTCCTGCAGTATTCATGATGTCAATTCCCTCCGGCGCTACTTCAGACACTAGTCGAGGCTACGCTACATCGCGTTGCGGAATTCTGCGTCCTCCCTGGGGCCCTACGCGATATTTGGCAGGTGTACCAGTTTCTGTGCCTCTTCAGTGTATTTTCCCCCAGTACGATGTAACGTTCGTTTCGCACTTCTACGTGATGGTAACGATGTTACTAAATCGTTGCCCCGATTTAAGAGCTGTCCTACTTCTTCAACGTAAACTGACGAAGCTGTAGCGTCTGTTTCTTTTCCCACTTTTTTACGCTGACAAAATATTTACGCACTTCATTTGCTGCTTTACCTGGAATACAAAGAGGGCTGCCTTCTAAAACAGTGCTACTTTTTGTGGATTGTCTTCCTTTGCATTTACTCTTTTTATACACTCCTGGAAATGGAAAAAAGAACACATTGACACCGGTGTGTCAGACCCACCATACTTGCTCCGGACACTGCGAGAGGGCTGTACAAGCAATGATCACACGCACGGCACAGCGGACACACCAGGAACCGCGGTGTTGGCCGTCGAATGGCGCTAGCTGCGCAGCATTTGTGCACCGCCGCCGTCAGTGTCAGCCAGTTTGCCGTGGCATACGGAGCTCCATCGCAGTCTTTAACACTGGTAGCATGCCGCGACAGCGTGGACGTGAACCGTATGTGCAGTTGACGGACTTTGAGCGAGGGCGTATAGTGGGCATGCGGGAGGCCGGGTGGACGTACCGCCGAATTGCTCAACACGTGGGGCGTGAGGTCTCCACAGTACATCGATGTTGTCGCCAGTGGTCGGCGGAAGGTGCACGTGCCCGTCGACCTGGGACCGGACCGCAGCGACGCACGGATGCACGCCAAGACCGTAGGATCCTACGCAGTGCCGTAGGGGACCGCACCGCCACTTCCCAGCAAATTAGGGACACTGTTGCTCCTGGGGTATCGGCGAGGACCATTCGCAACCGTCTCCATGAAGCTGGGCTACGGTCCCGCACACCGTTAGGCCGTCTTCCGCTCACGCCCCAACATCGTGCAGCCCGCCTCCAGTGGTGTCGCGACAGGCGTGAATGGAGGGACGAATGGAGACGTGTCGTCTTCAGCGATGAGAGTCGCTTCTGCCTTGGTGCCAATGATGGTCGTATGCGTGTTTGGCGCCGTGCAGGTGAGCGCCACAATCAGGACTGCATACGACCGAGGCACACAGGGCCAACACCCGGCATCATGGTGTGGGGAGCGATCTCCTACACTGGCCGTACACCGCTGGTGATCGTCGAGGGGACACTGAATAGTGCACGGTACATCCAAACCGTCATCGAACCCATCGTTCTACCATTCCTAGACCGGCAAGGGAACTTGCTGTTCCAACAGGACAATGCACGTCCGCATGTATCCCGTGCCACCCAACGTGCTCTAGAAGGTGTAAGTCAACTACCCTGGCCAGCAAGATCTCCGGATCTGTCCCCCATTGAGCATGTTTGGGACTGGATGAAGCGTCGTCTCACGCGGTCTGCACGTCCAGCACGAACGCTGGTCCAACTGAGGCGCCAGGTGAAAATGGCATGGCAAGCCGTTCCACAGGACTACATCCAGCATCTCTACGATCGTCTCCATGGGAGAATAGCAGCCTGCATTGCTGCGAAAGGTGGATATACACTGTACTAGTGCCGACATTGTGCATGCTCTGTTGCCTGTGTCTATGTGCCTGTGGTTCTGTCAGTGTGATCATGTGATGTATCTGACCCCAGGAATGTGTCAATAAAGTTTCCCCTTCCTGGGACAATGAATTCACGGTGTTCTTATTTCAATTTCCAGGAGTTTAGTTTACAGAACACAAGTAAATCACCTCTCGCCTGTTTGTGTAGCCCACTATAAAGGGTGGTCCCTTGATCGTGACCGGGCCAAATATCTCACGAAATAAGCGTCAAACGAAAAAACTACAAAGAACGAAACTTGTCTAGCTTGAAGGGGGGAACCAGATGACGCTATGGTTGACCCGCTAGATGGCGCTGCCATAGGCCAAATGGATATCAACTACTTTTTTTTTAATAGGAACCCCCATTTTTTTATTACATATTCGTGTAGTACGTAAAGAAATATGAATGTTTTAGTTGGACCACTTCTTTCGCTTCGTGACAGATGGCGCTGTAATAGTCACAGACATATGGCTCGCAATTTTAGACGAACAGTTAGTAACAGGTAGGTTTTTTAAATTAAAATACAGAACGTAGGTATGTTTGAACATTTTATTTCAGTTGTTCCAATGTGATACATCTACCTTTGTGAACTTATCATGTCTGAGAACACATGCTGTTACAGCGTGATTACCTGTAAATACCACATTAATGCAATAAATGCTCAAAATGATGTCCGTGAACCTCTATGCATTTGGCAATGCGTGCAACGACATTCCTCTCAACAGCGAGTAGTTCGCCATCCGTTATGTTCGCACATGCATTGACAATGCGCTGACGCCTGTTGTCAGGTGTTGTCGGTGGAATACGATAGCAAATATCCCTCAACTTTCCCCACAGAAAGAAATCCGGGGACGTCAGACCCGGTGAATGTGCTTCGACGACCAATCCACCTGTCATGAAATATGCTATTCAATACCGCTTCAACCGCACGCGAGCTATGTGCTGGACATTCATGATGTTGGAAGTACATCGCCATTCTGTCATGCAGTGAAACATCTTGTATTAACATCGGTAGAACATTACGTAGGAAATCAGCATACATTGCACCATTTAGATTGCCATCGATAAAATGGGGGCCAATTATCCTTCCTCCCATAATGCCGCACCATACTTTAAACCGACAAAGTCGCTGATGTTCCAATTGTCGTAGCCATCGTGGATTTTCCGTTGCCAAATTGTGCATATTATGACGGTTTACGTTACCGCTGTTGGTGAATGAAAAAATCTGTCATCGTTCCGTAATTTCTCTTGTGCCCGTGGCAGAACTGTACTCGACGTTCAAAGTCGTCGCCATGCAATTCCTGGTGCATAGAAATATGGTACGGGTGCAGTAGATGTTGATGTAGCATTCTCAATACCGACGTTTTTCAGATACCCTATTTTCGCACAATTTGTCTGCTGCTGATGTGCGGATTAGCCGTGACAGCAGCTAAAACACCTAATTGGGCATCATCATTTGTTGCAGGTCGTGGTTGACGTTTTACATCTGGCTGAACACTTATTTCCTGTTTCCTTAAATAACTTAACTATCCGGCGAACGGTCCGGACACTTGGATTATGTCGTCCAGGATACCGAGCAGCATACATAGCACACGCCCGTTGGACGTTTTGATCACAAGAGCCATACATCAACACAGATGGCGCTATGGTTGGACCGCTAGATGGCGGTGCCATAGGTCAAACGGATATCAACTGCGCTTTTTTTAAAATAGGAACCCCTATTTTTATTATGTAATCGTGTAGTAAGTAAAAAAATTATTGGACCACTTTTTTCGCTTTGTGATAGATGGCGCTGTAATAGTCACAAACTTATAAGTATGTGATATTCCGTAACATCCGCCAGTGCCGACGGTATTTGCTTCGTGATACATTGTTGTTGTTCTTGTGGACTTTAGTCCTGAGACTGGTTTGATGCAGCTCTCCATGCTACTCTATCCTGTGCAAGCTTCTTCATCTCCCAGTACCTACTGCAACCTACATCCTTCTGGATCTGCTTAGTGTATTCATCTCTTGGTCTCCCTCTACGATTTTTACCCTCCACGCTGGCCTCCAATGCTAAATTTGTGATCCCTTGATGCCTCAAAACATGTCCTACCAACCGATCCCTTCTTCTAGTCAAGTTGTGCCACAAACTCCTCTTCTCCCCAATTCTATTCAGTACCTCCTCATTAGTTATGTAATCTACCCATCTAATATTCAGCATTCTTCTGTAGCACCACATTTCGAAAGCTTCTATTCTCTTCTTGTCCAAACTAGTTATTGTCCATGTTTCACTTCCATACATGGCTACACTCCATACAAATACTTTCAGAAACGACTTCCTGACAGTTAAATCTATACTCGACGTTAACAAATTTCTCTTCTTCAGAAACGATTTCCTTGCCATTGCCAGTCTACATTTTACATCCTCTCTACTTCGACCATCATCAGTTACTTTACTCCCTAAATAGCAAAACTCCTTTACTACTTTAAGTGTCTCATTTCCTAATTTAATTCCCTCAGCATCACCCGATTTAATTTGACTACATTCCATTATCCTCGTTTTGCTTTTGTTGATGTTCATCTTATATCCTCCTTTCAAGACACTGTCCACTCCGTTCAACTGCTCTTCCAAGTCCTTTGCTGTCTCTGACAGAATTACAATGTCATCGGCGAACCTCAAAGTTTTTACTTCTTCTCCATGAATTTTAATACCTACTCCGAATTTTTCTTTTGTTTCCTTTACTGCTTGCTCAATATACAGATTGAATAACATCGGGGAGAGGCTACAACCCTGTCTCACTCCTTTCCCAACCACTGCTTCCCTTTCATGCCCCTCGACTCTTATAACTGCCACCTGGTTTCTGTACAAATTGTAAATAACCTTTCGCTCCCTGTATTTTACCCCTGCCACCTTCAGAATTTGAAAGAGAGTATTCCAGTTAACAACGTCAAAAGCTTTCTCTAAGTCTACAAATGCTAGAAACGTAGGTTTGCCTTTTCTTAATCTTTCTTCTAAGATAAGTCGTAAGGTTAGTATTGCCTCACGTGTTCCAACATTTCTACGGAATCCAAACTGGTCTTCCCCGAGGTCCACTTCTACCAGTTTTTCCATTCGCCTGTAAAGAATTCGCGTTAGTATTTTGCAGCTATGACTTATTAAACTGACAGTTCGGTAATAATCGCATCTGTCAACACCTGCTTTCTTTGGGATTGGAATTATTATATTCTTTTTGAAGTATGAGGGTATTTCGCCTGTCTCATACATCTTGCTCATCAGATGGTAGAGTTTCGTCATGACTGGCTCTCCCAAGGCCATCAGTAGTTCTAATGGAATGTTGTCTACTCCCGGGGCCTTGTTTCGGCTTAGGTCTTTCAGTGCTCTGTCAAACTCTTCACGCAGTATCTTATCTCCCATTTCGTCTTCATCTACATCCTCTTCCATTTCCATAATATTGTCCTCAAGTACATCGCCCTTGTATAAACCCTCTATATACTCCTTCCACCTTTCTGCCTTCCCTTCTTTACTTAGAACTAGGTTGCCATCTGAGCTCTTGATATTCATACAAGTGGTTCTCTTCTCTCCAAAGGTCTCTTTAATTTTCCTGTAGGCAGTATCTATCTTACCCCTAGTGAGACAAGCCTCTACATCCTTACATTTGTCCTCTAGCCATCCCTGCTTAGCCATTTTGCACTTCCTGTCAATCTCATTTTTGAGACATTTGTATTCTTTTTTGCCTGCTTCATTTACTGCCTTTATATATTTTCTCCTTTCATCAATTAAATTCAATATTTCTTCTGTTACCCAAGGATTTCTATTAGCCCTCGTCTTTTTACCTACTTGATCGTCTGCTGCCTTCACTACTTCATCCCTCAGAGCTACCCATTCTTCTTCTACTGTATTTCTTTCCCCCATTCCTGTCAATTGTTCCCTTATGCTCTCCCTGAAACTCTCTACAACCTCTGGTTCTTTCAGTTTATCCAGGTCCCGTCTCCTTAAATTCCCACCTTTTTGCAGTTTCTTCAGTTTCAATCTGCAGTTCATAACCAATAGATTGTGGTCAGAGTCCACATCTGCCCCTAGAAATGTCTTACAATTTAAAACCTGGTTCCTAAATCTCTGTCTTACCATTATATAATCTATCTGATACCTTTTAGTATCTCCAGGATTCTTCCAGGTATACAACCTTCTTTTATGATTCTTGAACCAAGTGTTAGCTATGATTAAGTTATGCTCTGTGCAAAATTCTACAAGGCGGCTTCCTCTTTCATTTCTTCCCCCCAATCGATATTCACCTACTATGTTTCCTTCTCTCCCTTTTCCTACTGACGAATTCCAGTCACCCATGACTATTAAATTTTCGTCTCCCTTCACTACCTGAATAATTTCTTTTATCTCGTCATACATTTCATCTATTTCTTCATCATCTGCAGAGCTAGTTGGCATATAAACTTGTACTACTGTAGTAGGTGTGGGCTTTGTGTCTATCTTGGCCACAATAATGCGTTCACTATGCTGTTTGTAGTAGCTAACCCGCACTCCTATTTTTTTATTCATTATTAAACCTACTCCTGCATTACCCCTATTTGATTTTGTATTTATAACCCTGTAATCACCTGACCAAAAGTCTTGTTCCTCCTGCCACCGAACTTCACTCATTCCGACTATATCTAACTTTAACCTATCCATTTCCCTTTTTAAATTTTCTAACCTACCTGCCCGATTAAGGGATCTGACATTCCACGCTCCGATCCGTAGAACGCCAGTTTTCTTTCTCCTGATAACAACGTCCTCTTGAGTAGTCCCCGCCCGGAGATCCGAATGGGGGACTATTTCACCTCCGGAATATTTTACCCAAGAGGACGCCAAAATCATTTAATCATACAGTAAAGCTGCATGTCCTCGGGAAAAATTATGGCTGTAGTTTCTCCTTGCTTTCAGCCATTCGCAGTACCAGCACAGCAAGGCCGTTTTGGTTAATGTTACAAGGCCAGATCAGTCAATCATCCAGACTGTTGCCCCTGCAACTACTGAAAAGGCTGCTGCCCCTCTTCAGGAACCACACGTTTGTCCGGCCTCTCAACAGATACCCCTCCG
The DNA here is from genome assembly GCF_023898315.1 of Schistocerca nitens. Taxonomy (NCBI): domain Eukaryota; kingdom Metazoa; phylum Arthropoda; class Insecta; order Orthoptera; family Acrididae; genus Schistocerca; species Schistocerca nitens. The sequence goes on along the minus strand of NC_064621.1, from coordinate 603,727,660 downwards.
TTGTGGTTGCACCTACGGTACGGCCATCTGCATCGCTGAGGCACGCAAGCCTCCCCACCAACGGCAAGGTCCATGGGAAAGTTAGTTGTTTTCACAATCGTCGCTGTTTCGACCATATTTCCTCACAACGAATCTTCTGCATCCCACTCCTCCGTAACCTCAGAAACTCTTGACCTCGCGGTATTCGCTGCTTTAGCGCGCCGTGAGCAAAAAACCGCCCCGGCGCGCAGGAATTTTGGCCACCCCTTGCCGAAGTATGTCGCTTCCCGGAATCGCAGGCCACTGCCCCACCCCTCAGCAGGTAGACACTTAACCTGTCACAAGGGCACCTTCCAAACAGCCCAGCGCAATGCGTCACAGCTGTTATCAGCTCATTCCATCATCCAGTGTCTATCTGCACATTACAAAGAACTCAGTCTCCTCTTCCAGCAACTTAACTCTCACGTAATTCTCCTGTACGATACATGGCTAAAGCAACACATCCCACTCAATCAGTTCATCTCCCGGGATATAGTACATTTCTTAGGAGGGACAGATAAAACAAACGTGGTGGAGGTGTAGGGCGACTCTAGGAACTGCTCTCAAACTCTTAAAGTGTATCAAACCCTACCGAAGAAAGACGGGCTGATTTCAAGTTCATTGAAATAAATGTAGAGAGACAGAAGTACTGAACTGGTGTCGTCTGCAAGCCTCCAGAAACGAGCTCTGTGAGCTCCTTCCAGTCGGAATTATATACACTGCAGTGTCAATACGAACACATCATCATAATGAGAGAAGTGAACATAGACTTTTTGAGAGACACTGCCTCCACGATTGACTTAAGAAGATGGTTTAGTTGTAACAACTTGAACGTTTTTCCGTTAAGATCTACACACCACACGGCGCACAGTCGCACGCTTATTGATGTGACCGCAACGACAAATATCGACGAAGTAACAGACGTCGGTGAACCCTCGGCTCCAGACCTCACAGCACACGATAAGGCCTATAATATTCATGGCCTACTCCAACGTTGAAATCGTATTATATGACGTGTAGTATAACGGTACTTTGCGGGAAGGCGTGTCAATTAGCATCATATTAATTAAAATCGGGGAAGAATTAAAAAGTGGAAAGTTATACGAAACTTTAATAACTGCACAGTATTACTAAGAAGCAATATAATGAAATGTAATAAAAAGCAAAGTAGCAAAGACCAAGCGGGACAGAAAGATATAGGGGCGCGTTTGCTTTTTAATAGATATAAAAGAACATGTAACACATTATTGAGCTCTCTACCTTCAGTTATCGCGATCGGGCTAGTAGATGAAAAAGTGGTACGCGACTGCGAAATTCGTTAAGGAGATTATTTAAAGACTCTTCAAGCACGTTTAAAACACATTACGTGTGACGAAGTGATCAGAGACGTTTATTGTCGGGTGAAGTGAAAATTAATCCGACAACATAATTCGAACTTTGTGTTAGCTGGGAAAAATACTCTTGAGAAACTATTATGTTTGTGGAACCCACGAAAGTTGTGCGCAACGGAAAGCTATAGTTTACGTAATTCTGCATTTTATAAAATGGTGAAACGCGTGGGCGCGGAACATTAATAGAACCTTATCGTTGCAGGGGTAACTGATATAAACAACGCGCCAGCATAAAAAACAGTTCGCTTATTAACTACCAGATATTAATTAACGGGGACCTAAAATACTAAAGAAAAGAAGGATAGGATCATCACCTCCAATCCCGATTCATATTTCATATTTAATTAGTGAAAAGAAAAGTGTTAATAAACAAACTACATTTCAATTTTATCCACGATTTTGGCTTCATTACGTAGTCTTGACTACATGATAAACAATATCTGTGGAAGTTGTGTGCAACGTATCGTCATACTATTTAGCCAACCAATGTTGTGGGACACCAAAAAATGTAAATGCATGAAATTGTTCTTACAGCGGATATATAATGTGTGAGTGCGACGAACTATATTGAGAAACTGAACATCCATTACGTACTTGCACGTTTATCTGCCAAAATGGTCCTTGTCGGTACATCAGCATAGAGTTCGAATAGAATCGCTGGAACATTGCAAACCATTCATATTAATAGAACATCTAAATACGCATAATGCTGGTACCACCAGGATGTGTTCTTTCTCCTCATCCCCGTGGCAGTAATTGAATTAAGAGTCAGCCGGGAAATACATTTAAATCAATTGACGACCATTGAGCTAGCGTCACGAATTTTCCAACGTCCACTGCCATGTATGAAGGCGAGTGACACCACGAGTGCTAACGTCGATCGAGGGGTGTCGTCGTGATCGTATTGAATGACATAGAGCGGTTACAGTAGGAACATTAAACACATGGATCGTGGCGCATTAACAGCCATCTCCTCGGATACCGCAAGGTTTCAAATAATCGAGAGCCCATAGTTGATGATAAAATCCGTGAACTTACTAATACACTCACTGCTCTGTACGACAAACATGCCCCTCTACGCACAATCCGTATAAGTAAACCCCTTGCTGCATAGCTGACAACAGAATTATACCAAATGATGAACAACAGGGACGCTGCTCACACACGCCTCAAAGTAAATCCGAAACCCGAACGTTACGAAGAATACAGGAAGCTACGAAACAAAGTAAAGCAGTGCTTACGCAACGCCAAAATCACGTACGACGCCCGCGACGCTGTGGAAGAATCTCCGTAGCTTGGCTGTTTGAAAGGCAAAACCAGAAACTGCTTTTCAGATCTCCGATTAACTGAACGAATGTTTCTCTGCATCAATCAGCTCCCTTGCGGCGAGGAACTATTACCCAAAAGAATCTCCCAACTACACTCCTGGAAATGGAAAAAAGAACACATTGGCACCGGTGTGTCAGACCCACCATACTTGCTCCGGACACTGCGAGAGGGCTGTACAAGCAATGATCACACGCACGGCACAGCGGACGCACCAGGAACCGCGGTGTTGGCCGTCGAATGGCGCTAGCTGCGCAGCATTTGTGCACCGCCGCCGTCACTGTCAGCCAGTTTGCCGTGGCATACGGAGCTCCATCGCAGTCTTTAACACTGGTAGCATGCCGCGACAGCGTGGACGTGAACCGTATGTGCAGTTGACGGACTTTGAGCGAGGGCGTATAGTGGGCATGCGGGAGGCCGGGTGGACGTACCGCCGAATTGCTCAACACGTGGGGCGTGAGGTCTCCACAGTACATCGATGTTGTCGCCAGTGGTCGGCGGAAGGTGCACGTGCCCGTCGACCTGGGACCGGACCGCAGCGACGCACGGATGCACGCCAAGACCGTAGGATCCTACGCAGTGCCGTAGGGGACCGCACCGCCACTTCCCAGCAAATTAGGGACACTGTTGCTCCTGGGGTATCGGCGAGGACCATTCGCAACCGTCTCCATGAAGCTGGGCTACGGTCCCGCACACCGTTAGGCCGTCTTCCGCTCACGCCCCAACATCGTGCAGCCCGCCTCCAGTGGTGTCGCGACAGGCGTGAATGGAGGGACGAATGGAGACGTGTCGTCTTCAGCGATGAGAGTCGCTTCTGCCTTGGTGCCAATGATGGTCGTATGCGTGTTTGGCGCCGTGCAGGTGAGCGCCACAATCAGGACTGCATACGACCGAGGCACACAGGGCCAACACCCGGCATCATGGTGTGGGGAGCGATCTCCTACACTGGCCGTACACCGCTGGTGATCGTCGAGGGGACACTGAATAGTGCACGGTACATCCAAACCGTCATCGAACCCATCGTTCTACCATTCCTAGACCGGCAAGGGAACTTGCTGTTCCAACAGGACAATGCACGTCCGCATGTATCCCGTGCCACCCAACGTGCTCTAGAAGGTGTAAGTCAACTACCCTGGCCAGCAAGATCTCCGGATCTGTCCCCCATTGAGCATGTTTGGGACTGGATGAAGCGTCGTCTCACGCGGTCTGCACGTCCAGCACGAACGCTGCTCCAACTGAGGCGCCAGGTGGAAATGGCATGGCAAGCCGTTCCACAGGACTACATCCAGCATCTCTACGATCGTCTCCATGGGAGAATAGCAGCCTGCATTGCTGCGAAAGGTGGATATACACTGTACTAGGCCGGCCGAAGTGGCCGTGCGGTTAAAGGCGCTGCAGTCTGGAACCGCAAGACCGCTACGGTCGCAGGTTCGAATCCTGCCTCGGGCATGGATGTTTGTGATGTCCTTAGGTTAGTTAGGTTTAACTAGTTCTAAGTTCTAGGGGACTAATGACCTCAGCAGTTGAGTCCCATAGTGCTCAGAGCCATTTGAACCACTGTACTAGTGCTGACATTGTGCATGCTCTGTTGCCTGTGTCTATGTGCCTGTGGTTCTGTCAGTGTGATCATGTGATGTATCTGACCCCAGGAATGTGTCAATAAAGTTTCCCCTTCCTGGGACAATGAATTCACGGTGTTCTTATTTCAATTTCCAGGAGTGTATCTAACTAACCACGACACTGTCCACTTAAAACAGGTAACAATAAATACAACAAGTAAGGCGATGATGAGAACTCCTTCTGAACCGATAGGCAAGACAGCATCAGCATAACCGTGATCAAGAACGTAACCGACGACTTAATACCTGCCGCAACAGATATTTAATTTTTCTGTCGTGAATGGAATATATTCCACTCCATGGAAAAAAAGCGTAGTCAGACCAGTTCCTAAGATAGAAAACACGTAATCGTCTTGTGATTGCTGGCCAATCAGCATAGTACCTGCTGTTTCCAAACCGCCGAGATATACTATTAACGATCAAATTACTAAATACATGTGCGCACTCAACTTGTTTGACGAACATCAACCCGGCTTTCCTAATCACCATATCAGAAACTCTGAACTAATCAAGGTAACTGACGACCTGAAACATGGCATCGACAACTGTAAGGCCATAATATTGACCTCTCTAGATTTCAGCAAAGCTTTTGATACTGTCAACTTCGACATACTTCTCAGAAAAATGCGACAACAAAATTTCTCAGACACTTCCCTGAAGTCGTTTGAAAGCAACTACAAAAACAGAAAGCAGTGTTGTCTGTGGGAATGAAAAATCGTGCCACAAAGGTTAGTCTTAAGCGCAGTTTTGTTCTCCTTGTGTGTCAATGATGTTTCGTCAGTTGTGTCTTCCTGTAAACATCATTTCTATGCCGAAGACTTCCAGCTCCACGTAAGTGCCAGACAAGAAGAAATAAATACTGCGATTGCCCAGATAAATAATGATCTGTCTTCAGTAGTAACACGGGCAAAAAATTTGTGGCTTAAACTAAATGCAAAAAAGTAGCAAGTAATCTTAGTACGCCATCAGAAATAATAAGTTGAGAACTTGGTTCAAATGGCTCTGAGCACTATGGGACTCAACATCTGAGGTCATCAGTCCCCTAGAACTTAGAACTACTTAAACCTAACTAACCTAAGGACATCACACACGTCCATGCCCGAGGCAGGATTCGAAACTGCGACCGTAGCGGTCGCGCGGTTCCAGACTGAAGCGCCTAGAACCACTCGGCCACACCGGCCGGCCAGTTGAGAACTCCAAGATCATTTGCCTTCCACTCAACATGACGGCATCCCAGTGTCATATCAGAAAGCAGTGAAGAACTGGGGTGTAATTTTGGATGAGCGTTTAAACAGGGCAGAGAATACTGTCACCACGTGCCGGAAGACTCCAGCCTGTCTCTATGCCCTCAGAAAGTTTCTAAACATATTTTACAGGAAGTGAAACACAAACTCGACCAATCACTCGCCCTCCTGCCATCCTCATAGCGCTTCCACAAAACAAAAGCACTCCAAGACTCCCATCTTCTCTCAGTTATGCTTCTTTTTCCTTTTTATTTCTCTATCAGTTACGTCACTGATATTGTTTTATTTATCAGGTGCATATATTAACTGAGTGTATGTTTTTCTTACCTGAACTAATGTAATTTTTATTTTTCTGGAATTAGTGTACGTGTTTACTGTTGTACAAGCAATGTAAACGATGTAGAACTCCTGGTTAAGTGTAAGGGCCTATGATCCTAATCTTGCCAAGTTAAATCAATAAATAAATAAGTAAAGTGAAATATACGGGAGGAGTATCTCAAAGATTTGAAATAAAAAACTGGTGTAAGACAAGGGGAGTGTTTATCGCCTTCACTGTTTAACTGCGTTTTGGATAAAAATGTAAGGCTTCGGAATTTGGAGCTAAAGAATAACAAAATTGAATTAATAATTCCGGGAAGGAAATCAAATGGAATTAAACTGCCTGGGTTTTCCAGACGATTTTCCAGTACTTACAGAAAATGTCATAGAAGCAGTTAGTCACATAAACATTCTGGAAAGAATAGAGAATAGAGCAAAACTCAGAAGTTCAGCAGAAAAGAAAATTCGTGACCAAAATAACAAATGCACCAAAATATATGAAAAACAAATAGGTGAAACAGAGACAATTAGTAAATTAAGATATCTTGGAGAAACCACTCAGCAGAATTGACTTGAAATATTTGTAATAGACGTAAGTGTAAGTAAAAAGCAGGGAGTAGTCATCTTGTGGTTTTGCAGTTCTTCTTATTATGACTGTGCTTGCTACGAAAATAGGACAAGGAGTTCTGCCTTACGCAAGACACCTTTTTTCTGTTTTGCCTTACCCAGACATGTTTCAGCACTTTTTGTGCTGTCTTCAGTGGGTTGTTTTTTATTTTCTTACTGTAAAATTGTTGTTACATATTAAGGGCTTATTTTAGTAGTGATACAAGTCCATTTTTGTTCATCCTGAGATACAGAGTCCTAAAGTTAAATGAGCGCTGAAAAATCTGCAGTTGAGATACCAGAGAAATATTCAAGTATCTCAACTGCAGATTCTTCAGCGCTCATTTAACTTTAGGACTCTGTATCTCAGGATGAACAAAAATGGACTTGTACCACTATTGAAATAAGCCCTTCACATTAGCATTTAGCGAAACTTTTGGTACATAATATTTACAATTGTGATTGAATAATTCATGTAAAATATTATACACCATTTGTTCATGGTTCACTGCTGAGATACGACTAACGACCTGATGCACTATATGTTGTTTATAACATTATGTCAAAGTTCTATTTATAGCTTAATTGGCAAAAAGAGTGGATATATGCATTAGTTTACATACCTTACATGATGCTATTGGACATTTATTTTGGTAGCTGTTCTGTTACACAATCTACAACTTCCCTTCTGCAAACAGTAAAACGTAATTTTTATTTTTCTGTTTATTATGCACTTACAAAGGGAAATGAGTATATGTCACGTTTTTTGTGTGTAAATTACGGTTTTGATGTTGTAGTGCTTTCTCATATGTTGTTGGCGAAGTGAATAGGCTGATTTCGTGACCTACAGTCGCTTGACACTGCACTTTTTCCGATTTTTCAAAACATAGGCAGAGTTTTCACCGCCATTCCGTGTTGTTGTGGTTGTGGCTGTGTACTGTTCATTAGAAAAAGGCACGGCCTTGAAACGACACAGTTTGTGCGCCGACCCTAACGACCTTGATGGACACGGGACGTTAAACTCTAATCTTCCTTCCGTCGTTGTGTTGGCATTTTATGGGTACAACCGCTCTTCACGATACCACATCGCTTCACTCAAGGAGCACATTTTTGTGTATCCATGAAAGCAGTTCACATGTATGTTGAAGATGGAGTTATGCACACGTATAGTCCGTACTATACTATATCTGTGTATTATTTTACTGGATATGTACACATATGCACTTCTCGCTTTAATCATTTTTATTTTTTTTATTGTTTTTCACTCACGATTTTCAAAATTTAACATGTAATCTTCTCGCAACAGGAGCGCACTTGCCTACGACGCCATTCTACTTCCCTCCACTACCAAACTGACGGCTCTTTTCTGCCTCAGAATGTGTCCTGTCAACTGATCCCCCTTTCTAGTCAAGCTGTTCCATAAATTTCATTTCTTTCCAATTCTATTTGGTACCACTTCATTCGTTATACAATCTACATATCTAATCTTCATCATTCTTCTGTGCCACACCATTTCAAAACCTATACTGTCGATCTCAGTTAGTTTCTTTCCAGTACAGTAATAGAATTTGCTACTAAAATTTACTATTGTAGGTACATACTTTAGGTTCGAGGTTATATAGAGGTTATTATTCTTTATGGGAACAATATCTGTTTTACAATATAACTTTAATCCGTCTTGACTGCAAAATGTTTATTCATATGACCGGTTTCGGTTCCTTTAGAACCATATTCAGATCTGATATTTCGGTTACAGGAGTAACCTGTCCAAATACAGCATGTGAAAGTTGCTGTATTTGGACGGGTTACTCCTGTAACCGAAATATCAGATCTGAAGATGGTTCTAAAGGAACCGAAACCGGTCATATGAAGAAACATTTTGCAATCAACACGGATTAAAAGTTATATTGCAAAATCACTGATTGCGGGTAATCTATGAGACATTATGTCTGTTTTTGCAAAATATCTGTTTTTACTTTTAGCAGCGTCTTTTTCAACGTCAAATCGTCGACTAATTGTTCTATATGCCCATTGTTTTATTCATTTCACCTTTCCAATGTACATAAATACCTGCACATACTTTTCATGATCTTCCGCATTAAATGTATAGTGGAGACACGACGTGTGACGTTGGTTTCGTTGTCAAATTCGTCATCTTCTTCTCCAGCAATGCAACCTTCGTCTGTCATAATCATTGCAATACACATGTCAATGTTCACTGCAACATACTCATCCAATGATGCCGCTGGACAGTCTAATGATGTAGAAACTTTCAAAAACATTTCATTCGTCTTTGGCATCATCGAATTACGTGCAGAATGAAACATATGTAGAGCATTAATAATCTTATCTATAAGGGACAGTGAAACGAAAAAGAGACAGATGGAAAAAAGTTAAGTAAATTGTTCATTAATTCAAAAGTAATCGCCATAAATGTTAATACACTTATCCCACTGTGAGACAAGACATCAGTGCCTTCACGGAAAAATGTTTGCAGTTGCCTACGAATCCATGATTGTACGGCTTGCACCTCTTCATCCTAAGCAAATACTCCGTCACGAAAGCCTTTTTTTTTATTCAGGGCTCCAGAACTATAGAAGTCGCTTGGAGATAGATCGGGACTGTATAGAGATTTTGTCGTTCTCGAAACAACCTTGGCGCCATGTGGGCGGACCTTATTGTGTAACAGAGTGACGCCGTCCATCAACATTAATGGCCGTTTAAACCTGATGGCGCGCTTCAATTTTTACGGAACGTCCGTCCACCTACTGCTGTGCGTCAACTGTGGCTCACTGTTTCAGAAAGTCAATGAGCAGCGGGCCCTTGCAGTCAAAGAGGAAAATCATTGTGGGTTTCCCGAAGCTGCCGTGCCTGTTCTTTCGACTACGCTGCGTAACTTTCGCTGGGGAGCCCTTACAGGCCCCCTACCCAGTCCATACCTCTCTCCATGCGATCTTCATATTTTTGGAGCCCTGAAGAAGACATTCGGGGCCGTCGATTTGCTTCGGACGAAGAGATGATGCAAGCCTGGGGACAATCATGGTTAAGTAGGCAACGGGAAACATTTTCCACAAGGCTAGGGTGTCCATTCGTCCCGTTTTTCCCGGGACAGTCCCGTTTTTTACCAAAATGTACCGCTCTCCCGAAAGTTTTTTTGGGGACGCTCAAATGTCCCGTTTTTTATGATTCCGCTTGGCTAGAGTATTTTACGCTACTGGTTGTTTGACTTGCTATTAACTGCGCAATTATTTACGCTAGTAAGCGTGTGATGACTTTCAGCATACCCCAAACATGTACCGAACTGTCAAAAATCGCAAGTAATCTTAAACGCACTACAGGTTACGAGTAACAACGAAGATTCTTCTCTTCTAAATCGATCCCCTGAATCCGTCCTTTCGGTCCAGAGATACTCTACACCACTCATACTTGCCCTCTTGCTTTCGTCACCACACTGTTAATATTTTGCACTGTGCAATCACTGTTTCATTATGCCAAAGCGAAAGTGTAATTTTAACGGCAATATAAAAAGTGAGTTTCCTTTTATCACCGGTAGTGGAGAAACTGTAGAATGTACGTTGTGCAGATCAAAATTTGCTATTGGTCATGGTGGAAAGTCTGACATTGTGAATCACATTAAGACGAAGAAACATCGCATGAGTGATGAAACGAAAAGAGCAAATAAATGCGTGAGTGACTACTATGTAAACTTAAAATCAGTAACAGAAATGGATAGGCAGTTGGCAGCACAAGAAGCTAAGTTTGCATGCCACAGTGCAATGCGTAACCATAGCTTTAAGTCAATGGACTGTACTACAGCAGTTGTTAAAAAACTTTTCAATCCTAAATTCACATGTGGACACACAAAATGTAGTGCAATCATTTCAAATGTTATTGCACCGTATGCAGCTCAGTAGGTTTTAAATGAACTGAAAAGTGCTCGATTCATTTCTGTAATGATTGATACATCGAATCATCTGGATTTAAAGTTGGTTCCTCTCCCTATCACGTATTTTCACTCTGAAAATGGCATCACGGTGAAAGTGCTCGAATTAGTTGATTTAGCTGGAGAAACTTCAGAATTATGTGCTGGGAGTTTTAAACAAATATGATCTTGAGGGAAAGGTGATTGCAGTTTCTGCAGACAACACTAACACCAATTTTGGTGGTAAGCAGAGGAAAGGAAAAAACAATTTGTTCAATAAACTGCAACAGAACGCAGTGAATAATATAGTAGGTGTTGGCTGTCCAGCACATGTGGTGCACAATTCCTTACAAACTGGCTCAGATTGCCCACCCATAGACTGCCAATTAATTGTAAACAAAATCTACCAGCATTTCCACATATATACAGTAAGGGTTGAATCTCTGAAGTCATTCTGTAAGTTTATTGGAGATATTTCCTGCTTTGAAATCATATTTAATTTCTCTTGATAAGTGTCCTGTTATCCTTAAACAATTCTTTGATAACCCTGTGTCTATTGTTCTTCTACATTTTCTTGTTAGCCTGCTAAAACCTTTCGCCACAACAACTGAATGTATTCAGAAACAAGAAATCACAATAGTGGAAGGTTATCAAGAAATAAAGAAATTATTGGGCAAATTACAATGTTGAAAATCTGAAAGATTTCTCACATCCTTTGTACATAAGACTCTAAGAAAGCTGGAAGAAGAGGGTGAAATTACTGTAGAACAATTTCATATTTATGCTGACCACTTCTATGACTCTTGCATTGAGTATATTAAAGAATGGTGTTTACCACTTCTAACACCTTTTAAAGCATTTGACTGGGCTAATACTGAAAAGGAGCAGCCACAGTGGAAGGATATTCAGGACTGTTCTGTTTTTGTTAAAAGTATTGTACCAAATTTTCCTGTTGATGAAGACGAAGTGTTCGATGAATTTTCATGTGCACAGAACTTCATAAAAAGTGAAGAAGGAGGCAAAGAAAGTCTTAGTGCAACGTGGTGTAAAATATTTGCTTATTTCAAAAGTAAAAACATTAACATGAAAAACATGATTCATTTGGTGGAGTTTTGTCTGGCAATTCCTGGGTCAAATGCTGGTATGGAACGTGTGTTTTCGTTAGCGAACTCTTTGTGGTCAGATGAAAAAAACAGAATGAAAGTTGAAACAGTGAAGGCCTTGCTCATTGTCAAAACACACTTTAATGGTGTATCGTGTACTGACTTTTATGATACAATTTCAAACGAAAATGCACTTCTTGATAAAGTACATAAAAGTGAAAGGTACGGTGATAGCGAGGCAGAATAATTGTAAAAGTGATTTGGGATCATCTGCGTACACGTTGTAAAGGTAAACTTGTATGTGTATTAAATTTAGTCAGTACAATATTTATGTCCCAGGTTTTTCTCTAATTTATTTTAAATGTCCCCTTTTTCAATGGAAATGAAATGGACACCCTACACAAGGCACTGACAGTCTTGTCTCACAGTGGGGTAAATGCATCAACAGTTATGGCGATTACTTCTGGAACAATAAACACCTTACTTTTTTCCATCTGTCTGTTTTTCATTTGACAGCCCGTTGCAGAAACATTTTGCTCCGATGACGAGTAAATATTTTCGGAAAAATTGCGTTCGAAAGTGAATTTGGAAGTTTTGAATTGTGATTGAATTACACGGTTGTAAAACACTTCCGGTGTTTGGAGGAACAAATACAGATCTCATAGCCTTACTTTACTGTCAGGATGTCCGGGCAACTATTAACAATAAGCGGGACTATACGCTTCTGTAGTAAAAATCGCTAATCCGCTGTGAGAACCTAATCTGCGGACACAGAGGCCACAATTCAAGCTTTTTCGATCACCTCATATTCGACTGCTGATGTTCTTCCGTTTTTAACTCTAAGCCATACCTTTCCTTAACACTAAGCCGTACCTTTCCTTGAAGTGTTCCAGCCATCCTGGATTGGCAGACGATTCAATACCCATTTGTTTGCAATGTCAGCTCTTCCCAGCAGCAAAGTTTCCTCGTAGGTATGGGAGCATCAGAATCTTGGATTGTTTGGATGAAACAAGCAACGTCCTCTCTTAATCCCTGTGTTTAGCAGTTTTTCCTACGTTGGTTCTCCGGCGCCAACGCATTGCGCTTAAACACTGCCGTCATTTTGTCTCTCTTTGTTGTTATCGTCATCCGATTTGGCAGCTCCACCCTCATTTTAAGCGATACTCATGAGCGAAATCGAAAACTGCTTTTGACAATAGCGGTACTCTTGGACAAGCTGTAACACAGCAACGGCAGCAGGCATTATTTTCTATGTCCAGTCTAGCGAAAAAAGAGAACATAGAAATCAGGATGACAATGTGTCTGTATATATATTCGTCCGAGCAGAGAAACATATTTTTCTAAGCGGTTATCGTTTGGAATTAAAAGAAAAAGAAATTTATAAAGTTAAATAATATTTTATCCAGAGAGCAATATTATTTCGTGTTAATCAATGTTTCATGTTAACCATTTTCGTGTTAGACATCTTGCGCCGTATTTCTCTTTTTCAGAAGCTATTTCTTTCTGTTGCCAGTCTACATTTTATATCCTCGCTGCCATCATTATTTTGTTTTTCTCTTCAAGTACGAAAATACCATTAGCTAATTCTTGTGCCTCTTTCCGAAATCCAGTTCCCTCAATATCGCCTGATTTATTTCGACTGCACTGTTACCATTGTAACGCATGTTGGCTATTGTTACAAGGTCAGATCATCCACACTGTTACTCCTCGAGTCACTGAAAAGGGTGCTGCCCCTCATCAGCAACCACGTATTAGTATGTCCTCTCCACAGATACCCCTCTGATCTGCTTGCACCTGCGACACACCTGTCCATATGGTTAAGGGACGCAAGCCACCTTGCCTCTGTCCATCACCTTCTCTCTCCATGTCCTTCTCCATTTCCCTCTGCTCTACCATGCCCGCCCACAAGTGTATTGCCTGGAACGCATTCTGATACTAACTGTGGCAACAGCTGGTCCTGCAGAGCAGCTGCAATTTCAGGTGTTACCAACAATTCCCCCCCCCCCTCCCCACCCATAACAGTATGGAAGTTACATGGTTCTTGCATCCACAGTACTTCTTTTCAGATAATAAGAGGTATGCATACCAAACTGGTTGACGTCAATCCAATGGTTCAAGAGAAGATGTGGAACATATACACAAATACAGTCTTTTTTGTATATGTACTGATCTTCTGTCACTCTACTCTTCTTTACTTTGTGACTCCACAGAGGATGTTAAATGTATCTATGGTATACAGCCTTGAGGCATGTTCTTTGGTCCATGAACACAGCGACAGAAGTATTGGCTCATTCTCGTGACCTGGTTTTTACACAATGAGCAGCACAAATAATAAATATATTGCACTTCATACTTGTAAATTATTCCAGTTTAACTAAGTACAGTAAATAAATACCGGAAGGTAGTTCTAGATCATGTCATTTACTCCACTATTGCTAGTGGGAGTACCCACGGTACTTATGTCCACTGCCTCACACCAGCTTCATTTCACTTACCCACTACCCTTCTCCATCTTCCACCTGCCTCCTACACCTCCTCCTCTTACCCTTTTCTCTATTTGCCTCCTCCTTTCCCATCTCTGTCACTGCTCAGCCATACCTGTCCACACTTATACCATTTGGAATGTATTCCGATACTACCTGCACATCACATCAGTCCTTCATGGCAGCTAAGTTGTCAGGAGATACCAACATTTTTCCACCTACTTCCTTCCCCTATGAGAGCTCAGTGATTCCTTGCTGTATATATATATATATATATATATATATATATATATATATATATATATATATATATATATATATACAGGGTGTTACAAAAAGGTATGGCCAAACTTTCAGGAAACATTCCTCACACACTAAGAAAGAAAATATATTATGTGGACATGTGTCCGGAAACGCTTACTTTCCATGTTAGAGCTCATTTTATTACTTCTCTTCAAATCACATTAATCATGGAATGGAAACACACAGCAACAGAACGTACCAGCGTGACTTCAAACACTTTGTTGCAGGAAATGTTCAAAATGTCCTCCGTTAGCGAGGATACATGCATCCAACCTCCGTCGCATGGAATCCCTGATGCGCTGATGCAGCCCTGGAGAATGGCGTATTGTATCACAGCCGTCCACAACACGAGCACGAAGAGTCTCTAGATTTGGTACCGGGGTTGCGTAGACAAGAGCTTTCAAATGGCCCCATAAATGAAAGTCAAGAGGGTTGAGGTCAGGAGAGCGTGGAGGCCATGGAATTGGTCGACTCTACCAATTCATCGGTCACCGAATCTGTTGTTGAGAAGCGTACGACCACTTCGACTGAAATGTGCAGGAGCTCCATCGAGCATGAACCACATGTTGTGTCGTACATGTAAAGGCACATGTTCTAGCAGCACAGGTAGAGTATCCCGTATGAAATCATGATAACGTGCTCCATTGGGCGTAGGTGGAAGAACATGGGGCCCAATCAAGACATCACCAACAATTTCTGCCCAAACGTTCACAGAAAATCTGTGTTGATGACGTGATTGCACAATTGCGTGCGGATTCTCGTCAGCCCACACATGTTGATTGTGAAAATTTACAATCTGATCACGTTGGAATGAAGCCTCACCCGTAAAGAGAACATTTGCACTGAAATGAGGATTGACACATTGTTGGATGGACCATTCGCAGAAGTGTACCTGTGGAGGCCAGTCAGCTGCTGATAGTGCCTGCACACGCTGTACATGGTACGGAAACAACTGGTTCTTCGGTAGCACTCTCCATACAGTGACGTGGTAAACGTTACCTTGTACAGCAGCAACTTCTCTGACGCTGACATTATGGTTATCGTCAACTGCACGAAGAATTGCCTCGTCCATTGCAGATGTCCTCGTCGTTCTAGGTCTTCCCCAGTCGCGAGTCATAGGCTGGAATGTTCCGTGCTCCCTAAGACGCCGATCAATTGCTTCGAACGTCTTCCTGTCGGGACACCTTCGTTCTGGAAATCTGTCTCGGTACAAACGTACCGCGCCACGGCTATTGCCGCGTGCTAATCCATACATCAAATGGGCATCTGCCAACTCCGCATTTGTAAACATTGCACTGACTGCAAAACCACGTTCGTGATGAACACTAACCTGTTGATGCTACGTACTGATGTGCTGGATGCTAGTACTGTAGAGCAATGAGTCGCATGTCAACACAAGCACCGAAGTCAACATTACCTTCCTTCAATTGGGCCAACTGGCGGTGAATCGAGGGAGTACAGTACATACTGACGAAACTAAAATGAGCTCTAACATGAAAACTAAGCGTTTGCGGACACATGTCCACATAACATCTTTTCTTTATTTGCGTGTGAGGAATGTTTCCTGAAAGTTTGGCCGTACCTTTTTGTAACACCATATATATATATATATATATATATATATATATATATATATATATATATATATATATATATATATATATATATATGGGGGGGGGCATGTACACACACACATACACACACATTTCAATGTTCTAACAACATTTATTTTTCAAAAGAAAAAGCAGACATAAATTATGCTAAACAAGTTATTGATTGAATACCGTAAACAACTAACAGGTGGTTTAAGACTACACTGGACAAGGATCCTGAGTGGCAGAAGTGAGTCAAGCACTCTGGCCCTAAAAATGTAGATAACACAATCTGAATTGATCTGACGCTGAGCAGATCGACTGTAACTTCTCTACATAGGTGCAGCTGAGAGCAAGTGGCGATTGAGCTCTGTACGCCCTGACAATGCCAGAGTAGCAGTACATTATGCTGTTTGCTTCGTGTGGCGATGTAACTTGGAGCAGGCGAGATGTGTGTGGCAGAAGCGAGACGTGGAGGCAACACCTGCGAATCGATCGCAGCCACGAAAGAAATGCAAACATCTGACGGTCTAGCGCTCAGGCAGACGAATCGCAATTTACTCTCTACCAGAGCCCTGAAATCAGGGTAGATTTCAGTCTGTGACACACCTGTTCGCTGGTCATACCAAGGACCAATTTGGCTCACTTCTACGAGAGTGCACAAGGATACCAAATGTCAAGACTCGTAAACCAAAACCGAATAAGTGTGCCCTCAGGAAATGAGTAGTCCGAGACATTTGAAGTCACGAAATCGGTACAGTGAGAACTTCACCAAGGGCTCCCTAGTCTAAACTACTCGCAAGTGAAGTCAGTCTCAGGACAGGTTCTAAGTACCAACCACACATGGTAGAGCTTCGACCAGAGGTGCTTCCGGACCAAAGTCCCGCACCCAAGTGCTTTGCACCTCTCTAGCAAAAAAATTAAGCTTTCCCGCAAAGTGCATGAACGACACAACCTTCACGCCGTCTTGAGCCAATCACAAGGCTCTAGAGGCGCCAAATCTCTCCTCCCACATGGCAGCACAAACTCATGTCGAACCAGGGCAAAAGTTAAGAAACCTGCATCTCTGAAAAAAGAGGAAACCACCAATTACTGGCTTCTTTTAAAGTTTTTGCAGAGGGGAAGAGATGTTATTCTCTGAAGTCGCGTCGCTTTCCACGGCAACAAGTGATCAGATACGGTCCCAAAGATATTTATCTGAATTGCATGTGCCTTGGAGCTTGTTAGTCCTAGCTATGAGGTGTAACAGAGATTCTATCTCCAAACATTTCTCAGACGCCAGATTTTTATTATACAACCGAGGCCAGCCAGGGAGAGTCATTCACTAGCCTATTTGCACTTTCGGCGAATATGAGAACTTGTGAATTTTTATTACACGTGGCTCTGCACACAGTGCCCAGTTTATAACTCCACTGTGTAGACATGTTCCTTCAGACTGTTGCCCCCAGCCCAGACTTCCGCTGGCGCCGTGGCAGGTATCGCAGAATTGTTCTGCTGGAGACCTGTCTTGACGAGAGGCTGCCCTGGCTGCCCTGTACAGCTGTGGATCTGTCCGGCAAGATTTGCTAAGGGATGGGCTCGCCGCCAGTGGCTTTCAACTCCCAACATGCCGTTTCTACAAGCTAAGAACCGTAAAAATACCTCATGCTTTTAGCGCCCTACCAGGCTCTATCAATGCCTGCTCAGGCTGTTAACTTTCTAAACTATCATTCAAGGTGCATCAGGTTGTCATGAAGTCTTTAATAATTTTCCATGTGTGAAAAGTAGGTGAGAGAGTAACTTGTCCTCTCTCTCACTTTGTCATTGCCTATTTATGTATTCCAATATTCTGTTTTAAAGGAAGAAGATAATCTATTTCTCACTTCCCTCTTCAAGCTGCCTCTTCACATCCCATCCCTCTTCCAGCTGCCACCTTACACCCTGTACCTCTTCGAACCTACCTACTTGCACCCCCTCATTCTTTCACCACACACCATTAAATTCTTCCACCAGGTGCCTCACACCATCTTCCACTTGACCTCTACCCCTTTCCAACTTCCACATGCCTCTTACATCTCTCCCTTCTCCCTGTTCATCTCCATCAACCTCTATTTCTATCCATGCCCTGAGACCCCTCTCTCTGTCCATTTCTTTCATCCCTGGCTCTCTATACATCACCTCCACTCACTTCTCTCTGTCCATCTCATCACGCCATTTCTTTCTGTAAACCTCCTCTTTCTCTGTCTCTGTCTTTCTATCTCCCCCTCCCACTCCCTCTCTGTCCATCCATTAGTCCCACCACTATCTATCTATCTATCTCCTCCTCTCTATCCCTGTGTCCATCTGATCCTCCTCCATCTTATTGTCCATTGCCTCCTCCCCACTCTTTCAGCCATATCCATCTACATGTATATACATGAAATAAATTCTGATACTACTCACCCACCCACCCACCCACCCACCCACCCACCCACCCACACACACACACACACACACACACACACACATATATATATATATATATATATATATATATATATATAACAGAGGGAAACATTCCACGTGGAAAAAATATATCTAAAAAGAAAGATGATGAGACTTACCAAACAAAAGCGCTGGCAGGTCGATAGACACACAAAAACACAAATATACACACAAAATTCTAGCTTTCGCAACCAACGGTTGCTTCGTCAGGAAAGAGGGAAGGAGAGGGAAAGATGAAAGGATGTGGGTTTTAAGGGAGAGGGTAAGGAGTCATTCCAATCCCGGGAGCGGAAAGACTTACCTTAGGGGGAAAAAAGGAAAGGTATACACTCGCACACACACACATATCCATCCACACATACAGACACAAGCAGACATATATATATATATATATATATATATATATATATATATATATATTTTTTGTCCTCTCCATCTCTCTCTCTCCACCTTCTAGTCCCCACTCTAGCAGTCTCATCATTCTCTCTCACCCTCGCTCTCTGACCTTCTAATGTTCACTCTCCCTATCCATCTTCCCCTGTCCCCATTTACAGTTTCTCTTCCCTATATCACATTAGTCCTCCCCACTTCCCCCTTTCTCTATATATCTCCTCCTCCCCCTCTAACTATCCCTCTCCTCCTCCTCCCTTTGTCCATCCCTACCTGTCATCCCCCTCTCTGTCAATTGTCCCTGTCCCACTGACTCTCTATCCATTCCCTTCTGCCCCACTCACTCAGTCCATGCCCCCCTTCACTCATCTCAACCTTTAACCTGCTATGTCCATCCACAGATGTAGCCTCTGCATAAGAGGTTGATGAAGTGGGCTGATACTGTTCTGACAACACATCTGTTGTACACAGTGGCCTACCTATCAGTGGTATGAAAACCGTTTTGTGCCCCTGATGTGTAGGCTGTCCTACAAAGCAGTTTGATAAAGCTGGCCCACTCTTTCCCACACAATAAACCAAAGCAGCAAATATGGCAGAGGCTGAAAAACACTTTTATGGCTGTACCTCTCTCCTATTGACGCTAGTGGCTTATAAATTCCACAGTGCTGACACTGGTGAAGTTTGCTGTTTCTGTGCGGTTCTAGGCGCTTCAGTCCGGAACCACGCGGCTGCTACGGTCGCAGGTTCGAATCCTGCCTCGGGCATGGATGTGTGTGATGTCCTTACATTAGTTATGTTTAAGTAGTTCTAAGTTCTAGGGGACTGATGACCTCCGATGTTAAGTCCCATGGTGCTCAGAGCCATTTGAACAATTTTTCAGAAGGCAGTAAACAAACGAGGAAACATTCTCCTGTTATTGCCATGGATGCAACACGCAGTAACATTCCTTAGTGGTGTTACTGTACACCGTATTCACAGTTCTGGATAAGTACAGCGTATACATTAGTCCTAATGGAACCAGTGTGTGTTTTGATAAGCCTGTAAAATGCATTTCCCAAGATGGTGGGAACCCCTTTATTCTACACGGTAAATGACACACATGATCTTCTGTTATTGTCTGGTAAATTGAAGCAAATGTCGATCCCAGTATGCGGGAAAATACCCAGAACGTCTTTTCCAGCGACTAGCAGATTGTCGCTCCGTAGCTCCAGCGACGGTGAATCGTGACACACCTCACATCATTCGTACTCCTGTTGTGCTGGAGTGAGTACTGCAAAGAGCGGAACAAAATCCTGGGTCCAGTATACGCAATGCAACTGTCGGGGTTAGTCGTCTTCCCTGCATGAAGAGTTGATACATCCGTTTTACGTACAGCGTGTGCAAGAGCTCTGGCCACAATGTCTGCCTCATAGAACGCGGTTCTGCCAATAACTGTCGCAAAGGTGTACTGAAGATCCACTTTTCACAACAAAGATACTGTCCACTGACGAAACTGATTTCGCGCGAGATGGGAGGGACAGTCAGTTTTCCCAACCAAAATGTATGGGATGATGCAAATCCACACGCAATTGAACATTCAAGGCTTCGGTGCCAATTTTCAATTAGTATAGACAAGAACTATTAACGATATACTAACGAGCTAAAAAAGCTTCGATTGGAGCAAAAAAAAGTGAACATTTTCATGTTTATTTAAAAGACTCTGACTTAAAAGTGAGGTACCGTATCAGTTGCCTCAGTCTTCTTTTTTTCAGCACCTTCAAATTTTTACCAAAAATTTTGGCGTGCGAACATATTCGTGCTCTTTTCAAGATGCAACTCACCTTTCACTCCCACAAGTTCACCTGGCTGTAACTCGATCACACCCACTAGTCCATCGTCGTAAGTCTCTCATACCCATCCACTTCCACTTGCCATTCTCACTACTCATTCACCCCAAATCATTGTCATTATCTCTTGTACCTCACACCCAGTCTTCGTTCTGTCCTACAACTACTGTCTTCTCTCACTGCCACTATTTCCCTCTTGCTCCCTCTTACTGCTACTGTCTCATTCATTCATTCCCACAATTTTTGTCTCTTCTCACTATCACTATCTCTCTCTTCCTCGTTGTCATTCTAATAGTTTCTATCTCTCACCCACTTCAACTTTCTCCTTCTCTTTATTCCTTTCCTACTGGCACTGTCTCCTTCACGCTTTTCTTAGCCCTATTCTGTGACAGTCAGCTGTGTTCCACTGCCTCTGCCTGCCTCTCTTTCTCTCACACTGCCACTGTCTCCTTCGCTCTTTCTATACCACAACCACGATCTATCATGTTCCAGAATTTATTACTTTTCCGTCTCTTTCCCATTGCAAATTGCCTCTTTTTCTGAGCATAAAAAGATGCAAAAATGTTCGCATGCCAAAATTCTTGGGAACATTATTAAAGTTGTCGAGAAAGGTAGAATGAGACACTTGGTGCCCCATTTTGCAGTCAGATTCCTTTAAGCATTAGCATATTAGCCTTCTTTGGGTTCCGATAGGAGCATTTTTCCGTTGGTTTCCGTCTTTTCCCTGACACAGTAGGGCATGTTATTTAAATGAAAAGAACTTAGAGGGTCAGCAAAATTTTTTTATTTAAAAATTTTTATATTTTACTTATGTGAAATTGAAATAACCTAGGACTAAATTACACCCTATAACGGTACTTTGCGGGCAGGCGTGTCAATTAGCATCATATTAATTAAAATCGGGGATAAATATACTTTATTTTGGCAGAATTAAAAATGGCAAAGTAATACGAAACTTTAATAACTGCACAGTATTACTAAGAAGCAATATAATGAAAAGCAAAGACCAAGCGGGACAGAAAGATTTAGGGGCGCGTTTGCTTTTTAATACATATAAAAGAACTTATAACACGTTATTGAGCTCTCTACCTTCAGTTATCGCGATCGGGCTAGTCGATGAAAAAGTGGTACGCGACTGCGAAATTCGTTAAGGAGATTATTTAAAGACTCTTCAAGCACGTTTAAAATACATTACGTGTGACGAAGTGATCAGAGACGTTTATTGTCGGGTGGAGTGAAAATTAATCCGACAACATATTTCGAACTTTGTGTTAGCTGGGAAAAATACTCTTGGGAAACTATTATGGTTGTGGAACCCACGAAAGTTGTGCGCAACGGGAAACTATAGTTTACGAAATTCTGCATTTTATAAAATGGTGAAACGCTTGTGCGCGGAACATTAATAGAATCTTATCCTTGGACGGTTGCGGGGGTAACTGATACAAACAACGCGCCAGCATAAAAAATAGTTCGCTTATTACCTATCAGATATTAATTAACGGGGACCTAAAATACTAAAAAAGAAGGATAGGATCATCACCTCCACTCCCGATTCATATTTCATATTTAATTAGTGAAAAGAGAAGTGTTAATAAACAAACTACATTTCAATTTTATCCACCATTTTGGCTTCATTACGTAGTCTTGACTACATGATAAACAATATCTGTGGAAGTTGTATGCAACGTATCGTCATAATAATTAGCCAACCAATATTGTGGGACACCAAAAAATGTAAATGCATGAAATTGTTCTTACAGCGGATGTATAATGTGTGAGTGCGACGAACTATATTGAGAAACTGAACATCCATTACGTACTTGCATGTTTATCTGCGAAAATGGTCCTTGTCGGTACATCAGCGTAGAGTTCGGATAGAATCGCTGGAACATTGCAAACCATTCAGATCAATCGAACATCTAAATACGCATAATGCTGGTACCACCAGGATGTGTTCTTTCTCCTCATCCCCGTGGCAGTAATTGAATTAAGAGTCAGCCGGGAAATACATTTAAATCAATTGACGACCATTGAACTATCGTCACGAATTTTCAAACGTCCACGAGTGTTAACGTCGATCGAGGGGTGTCGTCGTGATCGTATTGAATGACATTGAGCGGTTACAACCCCAGACCGGATCTTAAGTGCACAAAAATTTTGCACCTGCTTGAAAACTATAACGTGTGGCTTCCAAACTATAACGTGTGGCTTCTGGTGATAATGAAGACACTTTACAGCACATTTCTCCGTGATACGTCACTTTATAAACTACATTTTCATCTCACACGGGATTTTACGTGTGTATTTTACATGTACAGGTAGAGTAACTTTTGTACCTCTGTATCTCGGAACCAGGTGAAGATCTCAAGAAAATTTTAAACATTGTTCGATATCGGGCTCTTACGAATACATTGGAAAAATTACAGCGATTTGCTGTGCGTAGCCTTCTTGGCATCCACAGCTCGATTGTGGTATCCAAAATGGTCTCTGCATCTCTAAAACGTGAAAGATTTCAATAAAATGTTTAAGATCTTTCGAGAACGAGTTCTTGAGAATATATCGTAAAATTACAGCCATTTTCTGGGATCCGAGGCTCGGTTTTGGTGCTTAAAAATGATACAAACAGTCTTGTTTGGGCATTTTCTAAGGAACCGCCCATGAACTAGTGGCGCCTCCATAAGCGCTTTAAGGCCCGTCTTAGACCACATCAAATGCAAGAAGAACCAACGTATTTGTTCCGTTTGTCCAAACAGGAAGAATGTGTATTCTTCATACTTTCACCCTGTACTGTAGGATAGTGACACTAAGACGACCCTGCTGTTGGGTATACAAACGGTCCCTAGCCCAAGGACTATCCAAAACACTTGAGCTCATCTTTCTGTTATCAACAGAACCCGACGTGTGAGTCTCAGAAGAGTCCCGTTTCTACGCGCAGCGTTTTGGAACATATTGGTGCAGCATACTGAAGCAAGCGTAGCGATAGGACCATAAACACTACCAAATAGGTTGACTGGTGCTAGTGATCGCGCCAGTACCTATCAAACAACTTGCCTCTCCTGCTGGAGGAGGTATCATTGCAACAGCGGCTGCAGATGTGGTTCATGCATGATGGAGCACCAGCCTTTTTCCGAATTGTTCCAAAACACCTCACACACACATTTAGTGGACAGTGGGTAGGTAGGGGAGGTCCAATGCGTGGTTCAGTACGCTGGCGATCTAAATCGATTGGCTTGGAGTAACGGATGTCTTTTCAACAGACACTGTGTCAGTCGCCCATCCTTGTATCCATAGTGTGGAATACCCGTTGCCATTACATTTTATCTAAAATTCCCGTCCTAAAATGATAAAGACGTCAAGCATCACGCATTAGAATAGCGATAGAGTATCTCGAAAACATATAGAAACCAGAACATCCATGCAGGTAACAGGTGATCGAATTTAGGATCTCCTGCATATGAACGAGACTTACGCGTCGTCATTACAACCGGGTCACCATTTCTAACACAAACAAATCAGAAACGCTGCATGGAAATCAACTTCAGGAAAAAAAAAATCCTGTATAGGTACGTAAGCGTCAAGAGGAGACATCAGCAAGAATATTAACGTTGTAAAAACAGTACCTGACAATATTCTTGTACAAAATCTTTAATGATTTATGCATAACATTTACACACTTTCCGTATGTCTATTGACCTGAAAAATGAAGATTCCACCAGTATCTTCGTGAACTTGACAGCCTGTAATTGTAATATTGTATTTTTTAGGTAGACAATAAAACTACAGCAATAATAATTTCGACTGACACTCGACTATCGAATGATCGTATGAAAATACAGCAGCTGCCTTCCGCCGAATTTACATTTACGTGCGTATGCTATCTGCGCATCGCATTCCTGGCTGAATAGCTGTCCCAGCGTTGTTCTGAGCTGAGTGTGTTCCAGAAATAGATCCCACTACATTCCAGCCCCGTTACACTAACGTGTCCGAGCTATGAGGACGTCAGATTCCCGGACAACCTAAACTTCGGACAGCTAGTAGTTGTACGGACATTCATGTCTCTATGCTTGTTAGAAATATTAAATAACTGTTTCAAAGATTAGCAAATTTTTTCAAGATTTCAACATGCTTGACATTTTTATCATTTCTTGACAAGTATTATAGTTTAAGTACACTCTATAACACTCCAAACACACCAAAAATAATGACATCCCTTTTGGCAGTGAAAGATATAAAAATTAATTATCCTGTCCTCGACGGTAGCTACTGGCAACAAAATATTAACACTATTGAAAGCTTGACCAACAGAAATTCTAGGGAACTAACAACATCTATTCCGCGGAAAGAACTAAATGAAAGATTTTCAGATGATCACTTAATCTACGAAGCATGAAACTCTAAATTAATAATTCAAAATGTATGCTTTACGAAGATTAAAACCCAGACCAGATAAAGTGATCAGAGATAATATGTATCCAAGAAAAGAGTTGTAGCCGCATCGAGCTGTAAGTTCGCTGCGACTACAATTAAAAACTTCAGAGGAGATGTTAATTCGCTTTCTTGTAGACGTCGCGATAGAAGCACGCTTATTGACCGATACTAGATTGTTTCAGACCTATCTGGAATTTTAAAGTTTTTCAAGTATCGTCTTGACGTATTAGTCGAAGTTATGAAGAAAAGGATAGAACATTTACTGTTTAGCCAGACAACGTGTAACGCCGGAAATGCATATCCTCCTATTTCCATCTATTGTACTATAATTTTTTCCTTGTTTTGTTACCTCAAGATATGACATTTCTGTGTCTTTGTATATTGTAATTGTTTTACTATTTGTATATATATGCATTTATGTCGATGTATAATTGGTTTGTTTTGTGAATATTATTTGTATTTATACGCTGGGTCTGGCCTAGGGAAAACTATACTATCGAACGAATACATCGATAGGTCGTGTGGAGAACGAAAGTGTTTAGGATCTTTGGTATAGTGTTAACTCTGTCGCGTGGAGCGCGGGCAGAGAGAGGCTGGCTGGGGTAGTGCAGTGGAGCAGGTGTGTTGTGTGACGCTCCCGCGAGTTGCCGCGCTTTCGGGGTTTGGCAGCATGTCATTGCGCTCGACTTGCTATGATAGTTTCTGACACGGTGTCGCGGACGGGAAGCATTAGCTGGCGCACATCAAGAGCCCGTTTCGCCTGGTGACCGTGTCGAGAAGGAGGCGCGCCAACATCCAGCTTCTGCAACAGCGACGGCCGACAAGGAGTGACTGTCGCCACCTCCTCGATCGACGGCTTCAAACCTTCAATCAACCAACAAGGAAGACTGGAAGCACGTAAAGTTTTAGAACTGTATGGCAGACCTCAGCTTTTAAAATTGTTGCATCACAAAATTACAGCAACTTAGCATGAACCTTTGTTGCTCATTGTCCCAATTGCATTACCAAGCAGGGTACCTTCCTTTTCCGAAATGAACCCGAGTGTCGTTGAAATTCAGACGCCAGCATTAAAGTACTATCTTTCTGATGTGTCGGCAGCTGGGCCAACACCTTGTAGATAGAGGTGGCTTAAAAGGCACGCTAGACTAACGCAGACGGGCGTGAAGTACTGGAACAGGATACGTAATTAATGCTATGAAGAAAAGTACGTAGCTGGTATAATACTTATCTTTAATCAATCATTGTGGTACATCGCACAAAGGAGACTTTAATTACAATCACTGTAAGGCTAATGGCGCCTTTCTAGTTCGTAGCCATTAACTTAGCTGAAGGCTATTCTGTCTCTCGGCTAATGAGAGAGAAAGGCTTCGTACGTCTAGTCGCTAGCTATGTCGTCCGTACAACTGGGCCGAGTTCTAGTCAGTCTCTCGAGACCTGCCTTGTGGTGGCGCTAGGTTTGCGATCACACAGTGGCGACACGCGGGTCCGACATGTACTACAGGACCGCGGCCGATTTAAGCTACCACCTAGCACGTGTGGTGTCTGGCTGTGACACCACACTTTCCATTTCACTGCTTTAATTTCAAAGTTCAGTTAAGGTATTCATAGCTGGCTACAATATTTAGATTACACGAGCACAAATTAAGAGTGCGAGTTTTGTTACCGTATTTTAGCTTACCTGTGACTACAGCTCAGCTTGGTACGTACTAAATTTTACTATTGTTAATTGTTCAGAATCATTTAATTCAAGTTCAAAGTTAAATCTGTTATTTCTAAATTGCGTAGATTCAAGTAGCTTTTGAAATGATTGTTGAGGTAATCCAAGACTAACCGTATTTTACTGAATTTCGATGTGCTTCAGAAAGAAAGCTCACTATTAAATTCAGTCACTAAATTAACTTTCGATTTTCCAGTTTTATTAATTCTTTTGCTAAATTAAGTCAGAGTGTAGCGAAATTTATTACTTCTGACAAACTTTCAGTTTTCACATTACACGTGTCAACCTTTAGTTGCCACGCTTCTAGTGCTAATTATATGTGTAAGAACCTTTCTTTTTCAGCTACTATAGTAATTGTCCATAGGACTGGCGACCGTAATTTCCCCGAAATCTCAAATATCTAATTATCGCTGGTTAATTGTTAACGTAACGGCCGCTCATTTACTTTCTTTATTAACTTTACCCCTTTTCAAAATTAATTTCCACCAGTTTCATTTGCATTTTTCCTTTCATTGAGATGTAACCCTTTCCTCCCTCTTTACCGACAGATTAACTTCGGTGACGATTGCATTTCCCAAATTTCCATTAGGTACACGCGGTTTAATTTTTCACTGTCATTAAGGTCGATAAGTGAGGGGGAGGTTACAAACGGAACAGATATTATACCCAAAGGAAGAGTAACTCATCTGATACTTAATCAATTCTGGGACTTAGTCGTCGTGATCTGTGATCGTCACGAACATTGAAAGACACAGCAAAATACCAGACGCCGACATAAACTCTACAACTAGACTTGATTAGGAAACATATACACACAATCACAGGTACGCTGTGTTGTCGGAAGCTGTAGTCAATGTCAGAATTGCTGATGTAAATCGTAGCACGAATTCCTTGAATGACAGATCGGTGTGCTTTCTAATGCAGTGGTTAGACAATTCACAAGTTCAGTTTACTCAGTTATAGCTTCGTGTCGTCTACATCATTTAATTGAACTTTATTGTGTAACTGTGAAATAATTACTTTCTTAATAGGCCGAGCTAAAGGTGATTGACTGACATTATTAACAGTGAACAGTAATAGAACATTTTGTTACGACGCTTTCTGCACGTTTTTTAGAGAATACATTATCTCTGTGTTTAACGTAGTAGTTGTTGAATTAGCACCGTAGCGACGCATTAACGACGCTATAATACTTCACAAATCAACATCCTCGCAAGACTATAATGTGGCATCGGCTTGAATGGTGGAACTTTGTGGCGTCGGCTTGAATGGTGGAACTTATAATTCGAGATATATTATCTACGTTTGAACACTCATTTGCAAACCGGGAATAAATACTAGTTTCGCGTAAGCTTTTAATCCCGTCGCGAACACGCGAAGGATATTTGGTTTATTGTTTCAGATGAAGGGAGTTGTTGTGGTATGAGTGGCGCAGTCGCTGTGTGTAGCAGTACAGAAGACAGACATCCTTCGAACACCATTGCTTAAATTATAAGAAAGGGCCGGTTATACATTTCGGAGTGCTGCTCCATCGGTACTCGGATATCTGTTAAAGAGAGATAGTATCCGAAACTAACCAAACAAGCCGAGGAGTTTGTTTTCACAGTTACAGATCGTAATTGTCACGATCGACGGACGCCGACCTGTGTCAACCATACTTGAACCACCATCCGCATCGAGCCGGCACACACACACACACACACACACACACACACACACACACACACACACGCCACAACTCTAAGACAAAGAAAACGACACACCACGAAGAAACTATCTGGATGGGACGGGAATCACTAGATGTGATGCACAGTCGTGCTCAAAAGTATCCGAACTACCTGAATTGCATTTCGCCTGATTCGCATGCAACCCGCATAACGCAGCTGCCTAGCAGGTCCTCTAATCGCTCCTCGGTACAGTAATTTGTCTATTTAAAATGGTTCCAACAAGTCACCACTAGAAAACACTGCTCTGTATTGCAATAACTCAAGATGTAAAGTAATACCACGATACTACAAATATCAGGGAACACCTTTTCATAGATAAGACTGTCCGTAAAGCTTGTAAGCTCACATTTATTACAATAAATGACATACCTGAAATGTTACCACTGTCAATATTACGTCAGATAGGTAATGCAAGTAGCCGGCCGTGGTGGCCGAGCGGTTATAGGCGCTTCAGTCTGGAACCGCGCGACTGCTACGGTCGCAGGTTCGAATCCTGCCTCGGGAATGGATGTGTGTGATGTCCTTTGGTTAGTTACGTTTAAGTAGTTCTACGTTCTGGGGGACTTATGGCCTCAGATCTTAAGTCCCATTGTGCTCAGAGACATTTCAACCATTTTGAGGTAATGCCCGTAGTAAGTTCGTCGTATTAAAGATTTCCTCTTCAAAGTAACATACCGTAATTATTATTTAACACAAAATGACATTAAAAATTTAAGTTATTCAAGGGGAGTTAGTTGAGAATGTGTATGAACTTCAAATGACACAACGAACCTACTCGTTCTGCATATGGATTCAAACCCAGCTCATGCAGACTAAGCAAAGATTTCGTGACTGACGGAAACTAACAGTCATTCCTGACTAGGCATACAGAGAGTAATATACCTCGATTTTAGACAGTATCAGTTAGCAAATATCAACTTTACCTTACATAACGTAAACATTTTTAAAGGACGCGAATTCCTACCGAGCATCTGTTGTACCTGTTAACGAACTACGAGAGATGTTAAATATTCCTTCTTCACAAGTAACTTACTTGAAATGCCGTTACGTAAGGCTTTGCGTTGGACTGGGATTCGAACCCAGAACCTAATCGGATTGTTATCGAAGCACAATCAACTGTGACATATCGGATTTTCTCGGCAATAGCTAGATGTTGTTGTGGTCTTCAGTCCTGAGACTGGTTTGATGCAGCTCTCCATGCTACTCTATCCTGTGCAAGCTTCTTCATCTCCCAGTACCTACTGCAACCTACATCCTTCTGAATCTGCTTAGTGTATGCATCTCTTGGTCTCCCCCTACGATTTTTACCCTCCACGCTGCCCTCCAATACTAAATTGGTGATCCCTTGATGCCTCAGAACATGTCCTACCAACCGATCCCTTCTTCTGGTCAAGTTGTGCCACAAACTCCTCTTCTCCCCAATCCTATTCAGTACCTCCTCATTAGTTATGTGATCTACCCATCTAATCTTCAGCATTCTTCTGTAACACCACATTTCGAAAGCTTCTATTCTCTTCTTGTCCAAACTATTTATCGTCCATGTTTCACTTCCATACATGGCTACACTCCATACAAATACTTTCAGAAAAGACTTCCTGACACTTAAATCTATACTCGATGTTAACAAATTTCTCTTCTTCACAAACGCTTTCCTTGCCATTGCCAGTCTACATTTTATATCCTCTCTACTTCGACCATCATCAGTTATTTTGCTCCCCAAATAGCAAAACTCCTTTACTACTTTAAGTGTCTCATTTCCTAATCTAATACCTTCAACATCACCCGACTTAATTAGACTACATTCCATTATCCTCGTTTTGCTTTTGTTGATGTTCATCTTATACCCTCCTTTCAAGACACTGTCCATTCCGTTCAACTGCTCTTCCAAGTCCTTTGCTGTCTCTGACAGAATTACAATGTCATCGGCGAACCTCAAAGTTTTTATTTCTTCTCCATGGATTTTAATACCTACTCCGAATTTTTCTTTTGTTTCCTTTACTGCTTGCTCAATATACAGATTGAATAACATCGGGGAGAGGCTACAACCCTGTCTTACTCCCTTCCCAACCACTGCTTCCCTTTCATGTCCCTCGACTCTTATAACTGCCATCTGGTTTCTGTACAAATTGTAAATAGCCTTTCGCTCCCTGTATTTTACCCCTGCCACCTTTAGAATTTGAAAGAGAGTATTCCAGTCAACATTGTCAAAAGCTTTCTCTAAGTCTACAAATGCTAGAAACGTAGGTTTGCCTTTCCTTAATCTTTCTTCTAAGATAAGTCGTAAGGTCAGTATTGCCTCACGTGTTCCAGTATTTCTACGGAATCCAAACTGATCTTCCCCGAGGTCGGCTTCTACTAGTTTTTCCATTCGTCTGTAAAGAATTCGTGTTAGTATTTTGCAGCTGTGGCTTATTAAACTGATTGTCCGGTAATTCTCACATCTGTCAACACCTGCTTTCTTTGGAATTGGAATTATTATATTCTTCTTGAAGTCTGAGGGTATTTCGCCTGTTTCATACATCTTGCTTACCAGATGGTAGAGTTTCGTCAGGGCTGGCTCTCCCAAAGCCGTCAGTAGTTCCAATGGAATGTTGTCTACTCCGGGGGCCTTGTTTCTACTCAGGTCTTTCAGTGCTCTGTCAAACTCTTCACGCAGTACCGTATCTCCCATTTCATCTTCATCTACATCCTCTTCCATTTCCATAATATTGTCCTCAAGTACATCGCCCTTGTATAGACCCTCTATATACTCCTTACACCTTTCTGCTTTCCCTTCTTTGCTTAGAACTGGGTTTCCACCCAATAGCTAGATATTTTAATTGAAATGACGAGACGAAACATTGATTGTTTCCCTTCTCAGGACCCCAACCCAGTAGCTATCGCTGTTTGATTCTAGAGAAAACGAACGTTAAATATGGGTTTGTTAACTAGCAGCGACATGTGAGCATGTTTGAACTAGAAATAATATGACGAAGAGTTCAGTGCTGACTGGGAATCGAACCCCACACATACCGTTGTTGACTACACACAAAGAGACGTCAGCTACCGAATTTTTCTCCACCAGCAGCTCGGAATAACATCCTTGAACTTACAGTGATCTCCCTAATACTTCAGTGTCTCACTGGGAGTCAAAAACGTCAGATATCGTTAGTGTTGACAGCGAATGAAAATACATTAAAAATCAAAATTATTATCCACCAGCAGATAGGTGTTCTCATGCTAGAACTTGATAATACATAATGAAAACATTAGTGCTGGCCAGGATTCGAACCCATGCACGCGCAATATGTGGAGATGTTGAGGAATCTGCAGTTTTGAACAAACAACAAATTGTAATCGAGTTGTATTGTCACGATCAAATTCCTCGTTAAGGGCGGTCTGAGTTGCATTCCCAGTTGAGAACCAATTTTTTGACATACAGAAGTTCAAATAAAAGATGGAATAAGTGTCCTGTGACCGTACATCGCGTTTGTTTCGTCACGAGAAATAAATAACTAGTATAAGAAAGGTTACTGGTAACAGAGTTTCTACATGTCGCCACTCCTGACTTCATTGTGGTTCAACCTAACGTCTACTTGGTAGAGAAGGAATATAACGTTTAATGTGAATTTCAGACCATAATACCTTCTTCACTTGGAGTAGCCAGAAGAGAATAGAATCTGTCTCTCCCAATCAAAATTCATCGGCAGAAGTTGGAATCAAACCCAGACCATAAGTATATGAACCTATCACCAATCCAACAGACCACCAAATCCTCTTCACTGTGACTCATTTTTTTATCTAACGCCGTTGGGCCACACTGGATGAAAATTCTGACACACAGGTTCCCTGTAGTGGTTTGCAGCATGTTCAGTACATTCATTTACTTGGTTGACCGAATCACCATGAACTAGGTGCTTCGGCTACCCAGTGCATACATTCGCCTCCATTTTGTAATCACCAAAATAAAATCACGTAACTGCCACCTACACAGAACTGCCAACAGTGTAGGACTCAGAAATTTAAATAGGAAGTGTTCCTTTCAACTTGATCTACTCTATTCCGCTATCTGTTTTTTTGGAAACATCGTGCAGCGCAAAAGAAAAGCTGTAACTGTCTGTTTCTCAGAAGTCTAGATACGGCCGTATGCATTATCTCACAGCACTGTGGTATGCGGAAGTGTTGGAGGAATTGTTGTTGGCTTCTGGAGCTGCTTTAGCTACATGTCAGCTAGTAGTGTAATAATAATTGTCACGCACCATAGATAAGATATCGCGATTCCGAGTACATTCATTGCTACATATTTTTAAAACGCAATTCTGCTCTCTGCTGAAGTTATCAATCTAATGGAACACTGAACGTAATTCCCTTCACTTCTCAACCCAAAATAGTTGCTTGTGGAAAAAGGGCTAACTTCTCTGACATTTTGTTCTTTTCAGGTTTAATAGTTGGCCAGGCAGCAGATGCATCTCAAAACTTTTGTATTTTGTATGGGGAGAGCGCATCGTGCCAAAATACGTCAGAAAAGTATTTTCTACATTAGCTGTCGTGTGGTAGTGGCATTTTACTCTTTTCCAAACCTTGTTTGACGCTTAAACTCAGATTAAGTTTTCTACATGAATGTAATCAATAAACTGCATGTCCATTGTCAGACTGTTATAGATAACATCAGGGAATTCGTATATATCGTTGATGATTAATTTACCTCTCTTGTTTACTATTGTTTTAACAACACTAAAAGAAATCGTACGAAAATTGTGCACCGTATTATAAGGAATGAAAAAAAAACAGCCACGATAACCTTACGACGGAAGTCTGTTTTCATAAAACTGAGTATCTGTACACAAGCGTGCCTCTATCGTCACCAATTGGTAAAATACTACTCACTTAGATTTTGATAGGGTCTGTGTTTAATTGGTATGCTGTGTCATACTCAAGTGGTATGCAAATGTGGCATTTCACAATTAAAGTTACGTATTCCTAGAAACCCCGAATTTATCTTGTCAGCAGCGGAAAGAGGCGTTACCTGTTGTGCAGCGTTGTAAGTTTTTCACCAGTGCACTATGAGCCGAAAGTATTTTCTTGCGATTTCCTTATCGATGTTTGATCTGACTGCTTTTAGCTCTTTCACAGAAGGGGTAAAAACGTTAGAGTCAGCAAGACTCGAACCGTGTACCATAACAGACGCTTTTTCACAGGTAGCGAAGAGATATGTGTCTTGGCTTCCTCTTACGAGGCCAATAGTAGCTAGAACTCGTAAACCGCTATTTAAAGTACGAGATTAGTTTCGATTTCCAAGTGCAACGACTTTCCTGGGCTGAAAACCGTAAATTTACAATCTTTTGTTACACCTCAAGCGATAATAACTCTATGGCCAATTCAGTGGAAATGACAAAAAAATGGTTCAAATGGCTCTGAGCACTATGGGACTCAACATCTTAGGTCATAAGTCCCCTAGAACTTAGAACTACTTAAACCTAACTAACCTAAGGATATCACACACACCCATGCCCGAGGCAGGATTCGAACCTGCGACCGTAGCAGTCCCGCGGTTCCGGACTGCAGCGCCAGAACCGCTAGACCACCGCGGCCGGCTGGAAATGACAGGAAAAATCAAGTGAACTTGGAGGCTTAATTCCGTGCACACCAGGAAGTAACTCGCCGATCACAGAGTTGCCAAACATACCTTACCTTGTTGACAAATCTCAGTTACAGTACCAGCAGGAAGAAGACGACCCGATCTGGTCATACAGCTGGATGGCAAGTGACCATAGCTGGCGTCTCAAAGATACGGCTGCTACGGGCTGGAATATGTAATGCATCTGATTCGCATTTCTGTAACTAGGTTCAGGGACCGGAGCGTAGTTAATAATAATACTCAGAACTGACTGCAAACTAAGCATCATAAATCAGTAACTCTCATAGTTGTTTTTATATTTCTTTCGTAAGTGTACTCAAAACTAAGAAACTCACTTACAGACGTTTTCGTGCCTCGCCGATAGTCGAGCACAACAGATAAATAAAAAAAAAAGAATGTGTGAGAGAGAAATAAAAACGAATGAGAGAAAGAGTAAAAAATTGTTGTAAAGAAATTGAATGCTGGTATGTAAAGAAATTTTTCATTAAAATGACATGGTCCACATCATTACGAAATGTCGTATTCATGATCTGTGGAACAAGTATTAATCTAATCAAATATAATCTAATCATATCATATTGCTGACTAGCCATGAAGAGTCATGAATTACCGAAATTTTCGCCAGTATCAGTAACGAAATCTAAACTTGAAAATAAAGGACGACAGTTTTTTTAATAAACCGGGACTCCTATCAAGATCCTTTCGTCCCTGTTAACTTACCACGAAAGATGTCTGATATACCTCCATTCAGAAGTACCAAAGCGTGCATGCATATAAAGATGAAGCTCATGGTGTGAAGTTCTGTGATGGAGATACGAACCCAACACGTAATCGGATTGTTGACTAAATAAAATCAAATGTTATATATCAGTTTTTTTTACCAGCTGCTAGGTGTTTGAATCTAAAATAAGGATACAAATTTTTGTGCCTGAGCGACAATCGAACCGCACACCTGCCGTCCTTCTTTATCATACACGAATATAGCCAAAGTATCAATTGCTTACTCACCAACAGTAAGATGTGTGTGTGTTTGACCAGAAATAACGACACCTTTTGCGATTGTTGGCAACACATGAACAGACATTAAAAATGCGGTGTACACGTGATAGGGCTTCAAACGAAATTATGAATAGTTTTGTACTGGATCAGGACAGATCTATGACCATTAACACAGCTTACTGAGTCGAGCTACCAAGAGGACTTGATGTGTATGTTTTCTTCTGATTACGTTACAGAATTTTTAATGGAAATTCGCAGCTGAATAAAATAAATCAGAGAAAGGAGCTCACAAAGCTGGCACCTTCCACGGTTAGAACTGATGACTCATTGAGCCATTGTGACACTGACACGGGTGGTACCACGTGGCTACAGACAAACTGGTGCCAGCACACCACTCTCATCATGGTATTGGTCGCTCAGCTTCATAACGCATTGTGAAAGATAATAAAAGTTGTCATTTATGTGAATAATAGCATTTCTCTAGCCAAAAACTTGAATTTTCTGTCTCAGTGTCTTAGTTTACATGAGGATTATATAGCACGAGTCATTCAAATGGAAAGGGAATATCAAGTGAATACAGCGAGTCAATTCAGTACCATACGCAGAAGTGGCTGCACTGTCACAGTGTTGCCAAATGTTTGTGACGATGTTGCCAATTCTCAGCTGTGCTAGGAACAGCTCTGTAGCAGTATGCGAGGAGAATCCCATACTCGTGTCATAGGAGGATATGGAGAGCAGCCACAGGGTTTGGTTAATATGCAGCGTTTTCTCCTACCAGCTGTGTCAAACATTCAGGTGTATAACCTTCCATCACAGTTACAGTTTCTCACAAAATATATACGAATGAAACACGTACCTTGTTACTTTGTGACAAAACATTATTTCAGTACAATAAAAAGTCTTTGGCAATCAACTATGCCCACCTGTCACGAAAAGTAAGATAAAATACACTTTGCACCTCGAAATCGATTGCATGTATGTGCAGTCTTCTGATCATACAAGTAGAATTTCCTGAATTGCACGAGAATGTAGAACTATGTTGGTGCAAATGGAAGCTATAAGGAACACAGTTAACTAATTATTCTGTGCCATGTAATAATCGATTCATTTGAAAATTCAGAAGAGAAGAAACTAAAAATTATGCCCATTAAGACAGAAACTAAAGTGCAGATGTGGGCACTGTGCAGATCTGCCCTTTTTCATCTTCAGATCTATACAAATAATGTATAGTAACAAGCATATTCATTGCTTTCGTAATGTTTCGCTCTTGTTTAGTCTTCTAATGATGAACTGGACCCACACCCATGAGGTTGATTGTTTCTTTGTATCCTTCCATCAACTATCTTTGTGTGTTATTGCTCGGTGTCTGGGGAGGGGTCATGGATGAGTGAGTGTAAAGATGTTGGGTTCTCTTATTATTATATTTATCCTTTTTGCGAACATTATTCTATTATTTTATCTATTAATGTAAATAATGAATTGCTTGGCATGTCTGCTTGGTCATTCAACAGGATTTTCCTCTCAGCTTTGGTTTTATGTATGTGGTAATTTTCTTGCATGGTCAGAAGGTGTTTTTTATTGTTGATTCTAATTATTTTCATGTCATCTTCTCTAGTGGGTGGTTTGTGGCTATTTTCTCTTAGGTGTTCTGCAAATGAGAAGTGGTTTGTCGCATATTTCCATGCTCTCATGTGTTCCTTGTATCTGACATCAAATGTTCTCCCTCTTTCCCCTGTAGAAACATTGACCCATTCTCTCTCTATAGCCGTCCATTAATTCCGAAAGTGTTGTCAGTACAGCATTTTGTGCACGAACTGACCTGACGTAAATGTTCCATGGGATTCGTGTCGGGCGACCTTGGTGGTCAAAACATTCTCTCAAACTGTCCAGAATGCTCTTCAAACCAATCCCGAACAATCGTGACCCGATAACAATTCCATCGTTTTTTGGGAACATGAAATCCATGAGTGGTTGCAAATGGTCTGCAAGAAGCCGAACACAACCATTTCCAGTCAATGATCGGTTATGTTGGACCAGAGGATCCAGTCTTTTCCATGTAAACACACACCACACCTTTATGGAACCACCACCAGGTTGCACAGTGCCTTGTTGACAACTTGGGTTTATGGCTTCGTGGGTTCTGCGCCACGATCTAACCCTACCATCACTTCCTGCCAACTGAAATCGGAACTCCCCTGACCAGACCACGGTTTTCCAGTCGTCTAGAAACCAACCGATATGGTCACGAGACCACGAGAGCCGCTGCAGACGGTGTCGTGTTGTTAGCAAAGGCACTGGCGTCAGTCGTCTGCTGCCATAACCGATTTAACGCCAAATTTTGCCGCACTTTCCTGACGGATATGTTCGTCGTGTGTCCCACATTGCTATCTGCGATTATTCCGCGTAGAGTCGCTTGCATGTTTTTTCTGACAACTCTACGCAAATACCGCTGCTCTCAGTCGTTAAGTGAAGGCTGCCGGCCGTTGCGTTGTCCATTATGAGAGGTAATGCCTGAAATCTGATATCCTCGGCACGCTCTTGACACTATGGATCCGGCCATACCTACGTTGGAAACCTTTCCACATAAATCATGTGGTGTCACCGCCAGACACCACACTTGCTAGGTGGTAGCTTAAATCGGCCGCGGTCCATTAGTACATGTCGGACCCGCGTGTCGCCACTGTCAGGATCGCAGACCGAGCGCCACCACAAGGCAGGTCTCGAGAGACGTACGAGCACTCGCCCCAGTTGTACGACGACGTTGCTAGCGACTACACTGACGAAGCCTTTCTCTCATTTGCCGAGAGACAGAATAGCCTTCAGCTAAGTTAATGGCTACGACCTAGCAAGGCGCCATTTGTACCATTGCATGTATCTCAAGATAGTCTCACTTGTATCATCAAGATTGCTGTATACCAAAGGACAATATAAAAGTTAAGTGTTCTAGTAGCTACGTTCTTTTCTTTATCACATTCATTACGACTCCTGTTCCAGACTTAACGCCAGACGGCGTGAGTTGACGCGTGCCCTTTCGGCTACTTCACTGTGGACTGGCTGCCTTAACAGTCCACTACAAATCATCTGACTACAGATGACAGTTCCGTCAACGCGCTGCCCTTTTGTACCTTGTTACGCGATATTATCGCCATCCATATGTGTGCATATCGCCATCCCTAGACATTTGTCACCTCAGTGTAATAAGTAATTAAAATTTTGCTTCAGACGTCCATGTTCCACCAATGTAGTATTAGTGCAACGTGGAACTATATTAGGAAAAGAGAGACTAAAAGTAATAGGTAAATATGGGTATTTAGGACGCAAAATAACTGACGATGGTCGAAGTAGAGAAGATTTGAGATAACGGGAAAATCGTTTCTAAAGAAATAAATATTTAAACATCTAATATAAATTTAAGTCTTAGGAGGTCCTTTAAGAAATTATTTGCCTGGAGTGTAGTCTTATGTTAAAATTAATCGTGGACGGCATACGGTTCAGACAAGAAAAGAACTAAACATTATGAAACAGATGTTTTAGAAAAATGCTGAAGATTAGATGTGCGGCTTGTTTAACTTATGAAAAGGTACTTGATCTAAGTGCGGAGAAATTAAAGTTATGGTGCAACTTGACTAACAGAAGGGGTCGGTTGATAAGACACATGCTCAGGTCTGGAGAAATTATCATTTTGGTTAGGGAAGGAAGTGGGGGGGGGGGAGGGGGTAATGTTAAAAGTTGTAGAAGAAGACCACGGCTAGACGTCAATAAGGTGGTTCAGATGGCTCTAGGCTGCTGTGGGTTGTGAAGACAAAGAGGCTTGCACAGGATAGAGCTGCATTAAACCAGTCTTCCCAATGAAGACCACAACAGCACCACTAGACAACTCAAATATACGTACAATACATTTTCTTATAATTAACGCTACATAATATTCTTTACTTTGCAAGACGTCATACCTGTATATAGAAGAACAGCTTTTCTAGATTTTTATTGGAAAACCATTCGGTTACATCATTCAAGTACAGTTGTCAAAGCAGATAGATAGAGTGGGAAGTATTCTGAAAGCTTATTTTAGTCGAATAAATAAATATTATTCCGAGAGGGTGAAGAAATGTGCGATGCTAAGTAATAACATTGGCTCACTGTCGATCTTAGGGGTGATCTGAAAGTGCCACCATTAACTCCCTGCAGCACCACCATTTGAAATTCACAAATATTCCAGCGATCTTATGGATAAATATCCAAGTACTGCAAGTTGCGAAATTATATAAATAAAATTATTATAGGAAAAGAACGGCGTAACTCTCAGAGAATTAATGAACTAGACCAAACCAAACAAATAAGTTTTAAAAAGAAAATAGTTTTTTTTTCAGCCAGTTCGATTACATTCTGTAAACGGTGGCTTAACACACCGAAGTGCGGTAAATGAAGACCTAAGCAGCAGCTATGATTTAGAAAACGTGAAAACTGTACAAACAGCCTCCACAGATCGATTTTTTTCTTTTTTTCGTGTCAAGGGCGTCACTAACAATGGAGGTAACGAAAAGCTTAGCAGTTATAAACATGAGTGCAGAAATATGGAAATAGATAAACGTGACAGTAATTAAATTACTTACACCCATTAAAACACTTTCACTCATTAAATCTGTGGTGTCACCGCAAGGCACCACACTTGCCAGGTTGTAGGCTTCAAATCGGCCGCGGTCCGTCAGTACACATCGGACCCGCGAGTCGCCACTGTAGACGCTAGCAGACCGAGCGCCGCCACTCGGCTGGCCTAACGAGACAAGCTAGCGCACTGGCCAGTTCTACAGCCGACTTTAACAGGAATGGTTCACTCGTTGTAGCTTCAGAGATCTCATTTGCAGAGACGATAGTTAGCGTAGCCTTCAAATAAGTCAGTAGCTACGACCTAGCAAGGCGCCACATACACTGCATGCATTGCCAATTGATCTACAGGGTTATTACAAATGATTTAAGCGATTTCACAGCTCTACAATAACTTTATTATTTGAGATATTTTCACAATGCTTTGCGCACACATACAAAAACTCAAAAGTTTTTTTAGGCATTCACAAAATCGATATGTGCCCCTTTAGTGATTCGGCAGACATCAAGCCGATAATCAAGTTCCTCCCACACTCAGCGCAGCATGTCCCCATCAATGAGTTCGAAAGCATCGTTGATGCGAGCTCGCAGTTCTGGCAGGTTTCTTGGTAGAGGAGTTTTAAACACTGAATCTTTCACATAACCCCACAGAAAGAAATCGCATGGGGTTAAGTCGGGAGAGCATGGAGGCCATGACATGAATTGCTGATCATGATTTCCATCACGACCGATCCATCGGTTTTCCAATCTCCTGTTTAAGAAATGCCGAACATCATGATGGAAGTGCGGTGGAGCACCATCCTGTTGAAAGATGAAGTCGGCGCTGTCGGTCTCCAGTTGTGGCATGAGCCAATTTTTCAGCATGTCCAGATACACGTGTCCAGTAACGTTTTTTTCGCAGAAGAAAAAGGGGCCGTAAACGTTAAACCGTGAGATTGCACAAAACACGTTAACTTTTGGTGAATTGCGAATTTGCTGCACAAATGCGTGAGGATTCTCTACCGCCCAGATTCGCACATTGTGTCTGTTCACTTCACCATTAAGAAAAAATGTTGCTTCATCACTGAAAACAAGTTTCGCACTGAACGCATCCTCTTCCATGAGCTGTTGCGACCGCGCCGAAAATTCAAAGCGTTTGACTTTGTCATCGGGTGTCAGGGCTTGTAGCAATTGTAAACGGTAAGGCTTCTGCTTTAGCCTTTTCCGTAAGATTTTCCAAACCGTCGGCTGTGGTACTTTTAGCTCCCTGCTTGCTTTATTCGTCGACTTCCGCGGGCTACGCGTGAAACTTGCCCGCACGCGTTCAACCGTTTCTTCGCTCACTGCAAGCCGACTCGTTGATTTCCCCTTACAGATGCATCCAGAAGCTCTAAACTGCGCATACCATCGCCGAATGGAGTTAGCAGTTGGTGGATCTTTGTTGAACTTCATCCTGAAGTGTCGTTGCACTGTTATGACTGACTGATGTGAGTGCATTTCAAGCACGACATAAGCTTTCTCGGCTCCTGTCGCCATTTTGTCTCACTGCGCTCTCGAGCGCTCTGGCGGCAGAAACCTGAAGTGCGGCTTCAGCCGAACAAAACTTTATGAGTTTTTCTACGTATCTGTAGTGTGTCGTGACCATATGTCAATGAATGGAGCTACAGTGAATTTATGAAATCGCTTCAATCATTTGTAATAGCCCTGTATATGTGTGAAGCAATCAGAATTGTAAAGCAGTATTCGCAGTTCAGTCTATAACTGCACTTGTAAATATTATTGTACAAAGTCAAGATCGACGTTCATCGCTGATGCTGAACTAAAGCTAAGTATCTAATTGTATTCCTGTCTACTTACTTCTAATCACCTAAGATGGTCCAGATACACTCCTGGAAATTGAAATAAGAACACCGTGAATTCATTGTCCCAGGAAGGGGAAACTTTATTGACACATTCCTGGGGTCAGATACATCACATGATCACACTGACAGAACCACAGGCACATAGACACAGGCAACAGAGCATGCACAATGTCGGCACTAGTACAGTGTATATCCACCTTTCGCAGCAATGCAGGCTGCTATTCTCCCATGGAGACGATCGTAGAGATGCTGGATGTAGTCCTGTGGAACGGCTTGCCATGCCATTTCCACCTGGCGCCTCAGTTGGACCAGCGTTCGTGCTGGACGTGCAGACCGCGTGAGACGACGCTTCATCCAGTCCCAAACATGCTCAATGGGGGACAGATCCGGAGATCTTGCTGGCCAGGGTAGTTGACTTACACCTTCTAGAGCAC
Organism: Schistocerca nitens; assembly: GCF_023898315.1. Lineage (NCBI taxonomy): Eukaryota > Metazoa > Arthropoda > Insecta > Orthoptera > Acrididae > Schistocerca > Schistocerca nitens. The sequence continues at coordinate 603,685,691 of NC_064621.1, read as the reverse complement.
GTTGGGTGGCACGGGATACATGCGGACGTGCATTGTCCTGTTGGAACAGCAAGTTCCCTTGCCGGTCTAGGAATGGTAGAACGATGGGTTCGATGACGGTTTGGATGTACCGTGCACTATTCAGTGTCCCCTCGACGATCACCAGTGGTGTACGGCCAGTGTAGGAGATCGCTCCCCACACCATGATGCCGGGTGTTGGCCCTGTGTGCCTCGGTCGTATGCAGTCCTGATTGTGGCGCTCACCTGCACGGCGCCAAACACGCATACGACCATCATTGGCACCAAGGCAGAAGCGACTCTCATCGCTGAAGACGACACGTCTCCATTCGTCCCTCCATTCACGCCTGTCGCGACACCACTGGAGGCGGGCTGCACGATGTTGGGGCGTGAGCGGAAGACGGCCTAACGGTGTGCGGGACCGTAGCCCAGCTTCATGGAGACGGTTGCGAATGGTCCTCGCCGATACCCCAGGAGCAACAGTGTCCCTAATTTGCTGGGAAGTGGCAGTGCGGTCCCCTACGGCACTGCGTAGGATCCTACGGTCTTGGCGTGCATCCGTGCGTCGCTGCGGTCCCGTCCCAGGTCGACGGGCACGTGCACCTTCCGCCGACCACTGGCGACAACATCGATGTACTGTGGAGACCTCACGCCCCACGTGTTGAGCAATTCGGCGGTACGTCCACCCGGCCTCCCGCATGCCCACTATACGCCCTCGCTCAAAGTCCGTCAACTGCACATACGGTTCACGTCCACGCTGTCGCGGCATGCTACCAGTGTTAAAGACTGCGATGGAGCTCCGTATGCCACGGCAAACTGGCTGACACTGACGGCGGCGGTGCACAAATGCTGCGCAGCTAGCGCCATTCGACGGCCAACACCGCGGTTCCTGGTGTGTCCGCTGTGCCGTGCGTGTGATCATTGCTTGTACAGCCCTCTCGCAGTGTCCGGAGCAAGTATGGTGGGTCTGACACACCGGTGTCAATGTGTTCTTTTTTCCATTTCCAGGAGTGTATGTCGGAGCATAAGAAATAGCGTGCTGTAATCGAGTTTATAACCGCACAAAACGTGCCTCCAATTGAAATCCACACTTGGAGCACCGTCTCCTTCAGCACGACAACGCCAGACCAAAAGTCTGGGAAGACTGGAAAAGGGCACAGGTCATCCACGTTTTCAAGAAGGGACGTCGAACAGATGTGCAGAACTATAGACCTATATCTCTAATCTCGATCAGTTGTAGAATATTGGAACACGTATTATGTTCGAGTATAATGACTTTTCTGGAGAGTAGAAATCTACTCTGTAGGAATCGGCATGTGTTTCTAAAAGGACGACCGTGTGAAACCCCGCTCGCGCTATTCGTCCACGAGACGCAGAGGGCCATAGACACGGGTTCCCAGGTAGATGCCGTGTTTCTTGACTTCTGCAAGGAGTTTGATACAGTTCCCCACAGTCGTTTAATGAACAAAGTAAGAGCGTATGGACTATCAGACCAATTGTGTGATTGGATTGAAGAATTCCTAGATAGCAGAACGCAGCATGTCATTTTCAGTGGAGAGAAATCTTCCGAACTGAGAGTGATTTCAGGTGTGCCGCAGGGGAGTGTCGTAGGACCGTTGCTATTCACAATATACATAAATGACCTTGTGGATGACATCGGAAGTTCACTGAGGCTTTTTGCGGGTGATGCTGTAGTATATCGAGAAGTTGTAACAATGGAAAATTTTACTGAAATGCAGGAGGATCTGCAACGAACTGACGCATTGTACAGGGAATGGCAATTGAATCTCGATGTTGGTTCAAAATGGTTCAAATGTCTCTGAGCACTATACGACTTAACTTCTGAGGTCATCAGTCACCTAGAACTTAGAACTAATTAAACCTAACTAACCTAAGGACATCACACACATCCATGCCCAAGGCAGGATTCGAACCTGCGACCGTAGTGGTCGCTCGGTTCCAGACTGTAGCGCCTAGAACCGCACGGCCACTCCGGCCGGTAATCTCAATGTTGACAAGTGTAATGTGCTGCGAATACATAGAAAGAAAGATCCTTTATCATTTAGCTACAATATAGCAAGTCAGCAACTGGAAGCAGTTAATTCCACAAATTATCTGGGAGTAGGCATTAGGAGTGATTTAAAATGGAATGACCATATAAAATTAATCGTCGGTAAAGCAGATGGCAGAATGAGCTTCATTGGAAGAATCCTAAGGAAATGCAGTCCGAGAACAAAGGAAGTAGGTTACAGTACACTTGTTCGCTCACTGCTTGAATACTGCTCACCAGTGTGGGATCCGTACCAGATGGGGTTGATAGAGGAGATAGAGAAGATCCAACGGAGAGCAGCGTGCTTCGTTACAGGATCATTTAGTAATCGCGGAAGCGTTGCGGAGATGACAGATAAACTCCAGTGGAAGACTCTGCAAGTGAGACGCTCTGCAGCACGGTACGGGCTTTTGTTGAAGTTTCGAGAACATACCTTCACCGAGGAGATTAGCATTATGTTGCTCCCTCCTACTTATATCTCGCGAAGAGACCATGAGGATAAAATCAGAGAGATTAGAACCCACATAGAAGCATGCCGACAATCTTTGCTTTCCACGAACAATACGAGACTGGAATAGAAGGGAGAACCGATAGAGGTACTCAAGCTATCCTCGCCACATAGCGTCAGGTGGCTTGCGGAGTATGGATGTAGATGTAGATCAACAAACTGGTCCCTCGTCGGGGGGAAATGGGTTCGTCGCCAGGGTGATCATGATAAGAGATAAACATGTAGACATGGAGATTAAAGGTGCAGAATGTCAACAAAGTTTGTTTTGTTTAGAAAGCTTTAAGAGCTTTCACATAATAAATTCGGAGGCACTACTTTCCCGCGCGAACTCGTACTAAGATCTTACAACTTAGTACGACACATTTTCCGTCCCACTTGACACACTAAGTTAATTTTCATCCTGAACCACAGACACAGAAAAATCAAAATAGTCTTGGAGAAGTAGGTGATGAAGCTTTTTAATTTTTGCTTAGGAGGTGAAGTGAAGCCAGTCACTGGAAGTTGGATCCCTGAATAACGTAAGCAGCTTCCTCGGTTTATTGTAAACTACCATGTCACTCTCGTATGGTGAAACTATACTTTGGGTTCGTCTCATCTTCTATTGTTTGAACTATGGCAAAAATGTAAGAAACTGAAATCGTTTTTCAGTTAACATCTACCCTAATAGCAGTCTGAGAACAGTCTAGAATATATTATTTGTTTGATTCTCTATTCAGGTTTTACAATTAAAGTTTTCAAAGAAGTCAGCGGCACACAGATGTGAATAGGTTATGGTTCCAAATTACTGGCACGCGTTATCACAAAAGGATGGAATGACTGCTAGAAGTCAACCTCGGGTGAGATCACTCTGCATTCTGCAGAAATGTAGGAACACGCGAGTCGGTATTGAAGCTACGACTACTCTTAGAAAATAGCATTTTTTGATTTAGAGAAAGCTTTTGACAATTTTAATTGAAACACATTCTTTGAAATTGTGAAGATAGTAAGCATAAAATTAATGGAGCGAAAGGCTATTTACAACTTGTACAGAAACCAGACGACAGTTCTAAGAGCCAAATGACATGAAAGTGGGCCATATTTGAGGAGGAACTGAAACAGAATTACAGTCTCTCTCCGATATTATTTAGTCTGCACGTTGTGTAAGCAATGAAGGAACGCAAGGAGAAATTTGAAAAGGGAATAAAAGTTCAGGGGGAAGAAATAACAACTTTAACGTTTGCCAGTGACCTTGTAATTCTGTCAAGGACAGCAAAGGGCTTAGTAGAAAAGTTTTACGGAATGGGTAGTGTTTTGAAAAGAGTTTGTAGAATGGCCATCATGAAAAGTAAATCAACTCATTATAAATCAGGAGAGGCGGAGGGAATCTGATTAGCAAATGACACGCTGAAAGTAGCTGGTGAGTTTTGTTACGTGGGCAGCAAAAAAACCGATGACGACCGAGGTAGAGACTGGCTATAGAAACAAAATCATTTCTGAAAAGAAGAGAAACTTGTATAAGTTTTAGGAAGTCTTTTTTGAAGATATGTGTATATAGTGTTGCCTTTTACTTGAGTGAAACGTTACGATGCGCAGTTCAAGACAAGAACAGGGCGGTAGTTTTTGATACGTGATGCTCCAGAATAATGTTCGAGATCAGCTGGGTAGATCGCGTAACTAATGAAGTACTGATTGAAATTGGGGAGGAAAAAAAATTATGGCACAGCTTGAGTAAAAGAAAGGATCAGTTGATAGCAAACATTCTGAGACATAAAGGAGTCGTCAGTTTGGTATTGAAGGAAATTTTGAGGGTAAAAAATACCGCCACGAACTTCCTATACTTGCAAATACTGTTTTGTCAGCCCAGAGATGAGGCTTTAAAGGCAAGGAAACGTAATAAAGTAAAACTGTTCACTTAGTTTTCCTCAAGTATGGTGCAGTTCATAATACGAAGCCACACAGTAGTGTTGATGGTTTGAAGATTAGTAATACTGTGACAATGAACTCGTGGTACAGAGTGAACTCGTCGTACAGAGAACCAAGCTTCAGTAAACATTATAGGGAGTCATATAGCGCGGCGCGCAGAAGGAAATTTATTTTTTAAAAACGAAGGATAAATGGCACCGCTCCCGCTCTTTTGTGAAGAGAAACAATAGTGCTGAAAGTGGTGCGACTGCTGATTACGAAAAGAGTCTGCGACTGTGGAATTCAATTATCCAAACAATGGGAGTACGATGCGTGGTTAAATGACGATAATAAGAAGTAAGGGGCAAGACAATTTAACAGAGGCGTTCATTCCCACTTTTGTGCGCTATGTGCGTAGCGGGAACAGAGATAAGAAAGAGAGGAAGAAAGGTGAACAATTCGCATAACCAGCCAGTAAAACAGCTAGGAGAAAATCAGTATTCATCGCACTAGAATTCCACAAAACATTCATCTCTCTATAAATTTATTTCAAATATTTCCGGGAACATTGTACATGAAATTAATTGAAATTTGACGTTGTCTGTTTTCTACTCCATAATGTACTTTGGACTTTCCTGAACATTTTGGTTTATAATACATTAAAATCAGACAATTGTGAGACCTTCAAATAATATTTTGAATGTTGACGTGTGACTGACAGATTTCGCAGCTACCCATTTACTGCCACAGTTGAGCAGTCATATCTTGGGAACTACACAATCTAAAAGGCTGTGTCTAGAATGAAATTTTCACTCTACAGCGGAGTGTGCGCTGATATGAAACTTCCTGGCAGATTAAAACTATGTGCCGGACCGAGACTCGAGCTCGGGACCTTTGCCTTTGGCAGGCAAGTGCTCTACCAACTGAGCTACCCAAGCACGACTCACGCCCCGTCCTGCAAGGTTCACAGGAGAGCTTCTGTAAAGTTTGGAAGGTAGAAGACGAGGTACTGGCAGAAGTAAAGCTGTGAGGACGGGGCGTGAGTCGTGCTTGGGTAGCTCAGGTGGTAGAGCACTTGCCCGCGAAAGGCAAAGGTCCCGAGTTCGAGTCTCGGTCGGGCACACAGTTTTAATCTGCCAGGAAGTTTTAAATGGCTGTGAATTGCTTTCTTCTATGTTTACTGCTACGTCTCAGAAGTTGGCATTACGAATAAATAAATCAGTCCTGCGTTTCTGACACTCGTTTTCGTTGAAAGTAGTGTTCAAATCTGTGTGAAAATCTTATGGGACTTAACTGCTAACGTCATCAGTCCCTAAGCTTAGACAATACTTAACCTAAATTATCCTAAGGACAAACACACACATCTATGCCGGAGGGAGGAATCTAACCTCCGCCAGGACCAGCCGCACAGTCCATGACTGCAGCGCCTTAGAGCGCTCGGCTAATCCCGCGCTGAAAGTAGTGTGATTGTCGGCTATTTTTGTAGTAAGCTAACTTCTATTGCTTTTTATATGTAAATAAAATGACTAAGCGTAAAAATAACTTGAAGAAACGCAAATTTGCGGTTAACAGATATGTGAGACCTGCATTTTCTTCTGAAGTACTTGAAAGCATTTGTGCAAGGAGAGAAGGAAACCACGATAATGTTTCTGAAGTGACCACGCCCCCTAGTGCATCGAAAAGGAAGGTAACTTTAGAAACTGGAGACAGTGGTAAGAGTGATGTTATTATGGCAATCAAACCTATTTACGGAGATTTGGCAAATCCTGACCTACTAAAGAAGTGTTTACATGGGAAGACACAGAATGTGAAATAGTCCTTCAATAATGTTGTGTGGTGCCGTGTGCCTAAAAATGTATTTGTTGGCCTTATGACTCAAAACCCCCCCATGAACCATGGACCTTGCCGTTGGTGGGGAGGCTTGCGTGCCTCAGCGATACAGGTGGCCGTACCGTAGGTGCAACCACAACGGAGGAGTATCTGTTGAGAGGCCAGACAAACATGTGGTTCCTGAAGAGGGGCAGCAGCCTTTTCAGTAGTTGCAGGGGCAACAGTCGGGATGATTGACTGATCTGGCCTTGTAACATTAACCAAAACGGCCTTGCTGTGCTGGTACTGCGAACGGCTGAATGCAAGGGGAAACTACAGCCGTAATTTTTCCCGAGGACATGCAGCTCTACTGTATGATTAAATGATGATGGCATCCTCTTGGGTAAAATATTCCGGAGGTAAAATAGTCCCCCATTCGGATCTCCGGGCGGGGACTACTCAAGAGGACGTCATTATCAGGAGAAAGAAAACTGGCGTTCTACGGATCGGAGCGTGGAATGTCAGATCACTTAATCGGGCAGGTAGGTTAGAAAATTTGAAAAGGGAAATGGATAGGTTAAAGTTAGATATAGTGGGAATTAGCGAAGTTCGGTGGCAGGAGGAACAAGACTTTTGGTCAGGTGATTACAGGGTTATAAATACAAAATCAAATAGGGGTAATGCAGGAGTAGGTTTAATAATGAATAAAAAAATAGGAGTGCGGGTTAGCTACTACAAACAGCATAGTGAACGCATTATTGTGGCCAAGATAGACACAAAGCCCATGCCTACTACAGTAGTACAAGTTTATATGCCAACTAGCTCTGCAGGTGATGAAGAAATAGATGAAATGTATGACGAGATAAAAGAAATTATTCAGGTAGTGAAGGGAGACGAAAATTTAATAGTCATGGGTGACTGGAATTCGTCAGTAGGAAAAGGGAGAGAAGGAAACATAGTAGGTGAATATGGATTGGGGGGAAGGAATGAAAGAGGAAGCCGCCTTGTAGAATTTTGCACAGAGCATAACTTAATCATAGCTAACACTTGGTTCAAGAATCATGAAAGGAGGCTGTATACATGGAAGAAGCCAGGAGATACTGACAGGTTTCAGATAGATTATATAATGGTAAGACAGAGATTTAGGAACCAGGTTTTAAATTGTAAGACATTTCCAGGGGCAGATGTGGATTCTGACCACAATCTACTGGTTATGAACTGCAGATTGAAACTGAAGAAACTGCAAAAAGGTGGGAATTTAAGGAGATGGGACCTGGATAAACTGAAAGAACCAGAGGTTGTAGAGAGTTTCAGGGAGAGCATAAGGGAACAATTGACAGGAATGAGGGAAAGAAATACAGTAGAAGAAGAATGGGTAGCTCTGAGGGATGAAGTGGTGAAGGCAGCAGACGATCAAGTAGGTAAAAAGACGAGGGCTAATAGAAATCCTTGGGTAACAGAAGAAATATTGAATTTAATTGATGAAAGGAGAAAATATAAAAATGCAGTAAATGAAGCAGACAAAAATGAATACAAACGTCTCAAAAATGAAATCGACAGGAAGTGCAAAATGGCTAAGCAGGGGTGGCTAGAGGACAAATGTAACGATGTAGAGGCTTGTCTCACTAGGGGTAAGATAGATACTGCCTACAGGAAAATTAAAGAGACCTTTGGAGAGAAGAGAACCACTTGTATGAGTATCAAGAGCTCAGATGGAAACCCAGTTCTAAGCAAAGAAGGGAAGGCAGAAAGGTGGTAGGAGTATATAGAGGGTTTATACAAGGGAGATGTACTTGAGGACAATATTATGGAAATGGAAGAGGATGTAGATGAAGACGAAATGGGAGATACGATACTGCGTGAAGAGTTTGACAGAGCACTGAAAGACCTGAGTCGAAACAAGGCCCCGGGAGTAGACAACATTCCACTAGAACTACTGATGGCCTCGGGAGAGCCAGTCATGACAAAACTCTACCATCTGGTGAGCACGATGTATGAGACAGGCGAAATACCCTCAGACTTCAAGAAGAATATAATAATTCCAATCCCAAAGAAAGCAGGTGTTGACAGATGTGAAAATTACCGAACTATCAGTTTAATAAGTCACAGCTGCAAAATACTAACGCGAGTTCTTTACAGACGAATGGAAAAACTGGTAGAAGCCGACCTCGGGGAAGATCAGTTTGGATTCCGTAGAAATGTTGGAACACGTGAGGCAATACTGACCTTACGACTTATCTTGGAAGAAAGATTAAGAAAAGGCAAACCTACGTTTCTAGCATTTGTAGACTTAGAGAAAGCTTTTGACAATGTTGACTGGAATACTCTCTTTCAAATTCTGAAGGTGGCAGGGGTAAAATACAGGGAGCGAAAGGCTATTTACAATTTGTACAGAAACCAGATGGCAGTTATAAGAGTCGAGGGGCATGAAAGGGGAGCAGTGGTTGGGAAAGGAGTGAGACAGGGTTGTAGCCTCTCCCCGATGTTATTCAATCTGTATATTGAGCAAGCAGTAACGGAAACAAAAGAAAAATTCGGAGTAGGTATTAAAATTCATGGAGAAGAAGTAAAAACTTTGAGGTTCGCCGATGACATTGTAATTCTGTCAGAGACAGCAAAGGACTTGGAAGAGCAGTTGAACGGAATGGACAGTGTCTTGAAAGGAGGATATAAGATGAACATCAACAAAAGCAAAACGAGGATAATGGAATGTAGTCAAATTAAGTCGGGTGATGCTGAGGGAATTAGATTAGGAAATGAGACACTTAAAGTAGTAAAGGAGTTTTGCTATTTAGGGAGTAAAATAACCGATGATGGTCGAAGTAGAGAGGATATAAAATGTAGACTGGCAATGGCAAGGAAAGCGTTTCTCAAGAAGAGAAATTTGTTAACATCGAGTATAGATTTAGGTGTCAGGAAGTCGTTTCTGAAAGTATTTGTATGGAGTGTAGCCATGTATGGAAGTGAGACATGGACGATAACTAGTTTGGACAAGAAGAGAATAGAAGCTTTCGAAATGTGGTGCTACAGAAGAATGCTGAAGATAAGGTGGGTAGATCACGTAACTAATGAGGAGGTATTGAATAGGATTGGGGAGAAGAGAAGGTTGTGGCACAACTTGACTAGAAGAAGGGATCGGTTGGTAGGACATGTTTTGAGGCATCAAGGGATCACAAATTTAGCATTGGAGGGCAGCGTGGAGGGTAAAAATCGTAGAGGGAGACCAAGAGATCAATACACTAAGCAGATTCAGAAGGATGTAGGTTGCAGTAGGTACTGGGAGATGAAGCTTGCACAGGATAGAGTAGCATGGAGAGCTGCATCAAACCAGTCTCAGGACTGAAGACCACAACAACAACATGACTCAAAAGTTAGCAACGTCTGATGCTGTAGTAACTTTTAATGGTGCTAACTATGGAAGACTTAAGGTTCTGGAGAAGTTGTGGGTAAGATTTGGACAGAACACAGCTAAAGGACTGTGGAAACTGGGTGAGCTTCGTGTACGTGAAGCAGAGTTGGCTGCTCAGCAAATGACAAAAGAAGCAAGAAAGAAAAGGAGGAGGCAAGTGCTGGGCTGTTGTGACACTGAAGAAGACACAGACTATGGGTCAGGGCAATTCTAGTGCATAAAAGACGCAGAAATGTAAGTCTGTATAAGAATTTGTAATAAAAAAATTTTAAACCTCAATATCTCTGAACTACACTTTTTGCAATAAATGACCTGTTTTCTAAAAAAGTACTGATCGTAGAGACATGAAATTTTCACAGCATTCGAAGTGTGAGATTCAATACATATGGAACTAGAATAGTTAAAATATCCTGAGTGTTTTGTTTTATGTTTTGTTATTTACAAAATCCGGTCAAAAAGTTGAGTGTTTGAAAAATAAAAGATAACATGCCCCACAATACAATTTTAGAAATAATTCTAGTTCAGTGTATCTAGAAAGGTACATTCAATGGAAAATAATAAGTTGCTGTCTTAAAAAAGTTTCCAAGACAATGGGTCTCAAAATTCGATAATTTAACATTGATGGCATAGGACATGCGATGTCATCTTAACAAATATTTGTTAGTACGAGAACGTGTCTACAATGATCTACTGGAATATGAGCCAATAAAATATTCCAGAAGTTGTCTTGTGACAGCCAGAGCGAGAGCACCAGCAGCAGCGAGTACTGTTTGTATAAAGCGTTTATTTTGCATTTTGTTTACGACCTTCCACTAAGGAAGGGATTCTATTTGTGTTTATCTGCTCTGCATAGAAACTAACAGTTCTTGATCGTTAGGAGAGAAATTTATTTTGTACTTATTTGCTGCGCTTAGCTTTTAAATAGTTTTTCTGGGAAAACCTAGCGTAGTTTTCGCGTCTCGTATTTCAGTGAGTGTTTCTTGATTATCAGAGTAGCTCATCAGAAGATTATCTTGGGAATTTGTCACCGTATAGAGTAGGGTAAACATAGTCATGTGTAGGGACTGTGGTTGTTGTGAGCGGACGCAAGGAGAATTGGCCACTCTTCGGGGGCAGGTGGAGGCTTTGTCTGTTAGGCTCATCGAGCTCGAGGCGCAGGCGTCGGCTCGTAGTGGCGTTGGGGCAACTGTGGTGAGACCTATGCCTACTTCGGTGGCCTTGGAATCACATGGAACCCCTGATGTCGCTGCGTCTTCCGGCAGTGAGCATCTTACCGGTCAGCCATCACTCCAGGGTGAATGGCGGACAGTGGTGGGCTTGCGCGTGCCTGGCCGAAAGGCGAAGGTGGGATCTGGCCGCGTGGCAGCTGCCTTACCCCTTTCCAACAGGTACGGGGTGCTTCCTAGTGGTGATGACATCGTTTCCGAGCCACCACAGGATGCCTCGCCTGTTGGGCCAGTGGCCGATTCTCCGGCAAGGTCCCGACAGTCACAGAGGGCGGGCCTATTAGTTATAGGGAGCTCCAACGTTAGGCGGGTTATGGAGCCCCTCAGGAAAATAGCGGGTAGGTCGGGGGAGAATGCCAGTGTGCACTCGGTGTGCTTGCCGGGGGGTCTCATCCGTAATGTGGAGGAGGCCCTTCCGGCAGCTATTGAACGCACTGGGTGTGACCGGCTGCAGATAGTAGCACATGTCGGAACGAATGACGCCTGCCGCTTGGGTTCTGAGGCCATCCTTGGTTCCTTCCGGCGGCTGGCTGATTTGGTGAAGACAACCAGCATCGCACGCGGAGTGCAAGCTGAGCTTAATATCTGCAGCATAGTGCCCAGAGTCGATCGCGGTCCTCTGGTTTGGAGCCGTGTGGAGGGTCTAAACCAGAGGCTCAGACGACTCTGCGACTATAATGGTTGCAAATTCATCGACCTCCGTTATTGGGTGGAGAACTGTAGGGCCCCCCTAGACAGGTCAGGCGTGCACTACACACCGGAAGCAGCTACTAGGGTAGCAGAGTACGTGTGGCGTGCACACGGGGGTTTTTTAGGTTAGAGGGACCCCCCCTTGGGCGAAACGATAAAATACCTGACGGCTTACCAGAGAGAACATCAGCATCGTTGATAAAGAACGTCCGTCCTCAGAGACCAAAAACAGGAAAAGTTAACGTAATATTGGTAAACTGCAGGAGTATCCAGGGCAAGGTTCCTGAATTAGTATCGCTTATTGAAGGAAATAGTGCGCATATAGTATTAGGAACGGAAAGTTGGTTAAAACCGGAAGTGAACAGTAACGAAATCCTAGACACAGAATGGAATATATACCGCAAGGATAGGATAAACGCCAATGGTGGAGGAGTATTTATAGCAGTAAAGAATTCAATAATATCCAGTGAAGTTATTAGCGAATGCGAATGTGAAATAACCTGGGTTAAGTTAAGTATCAAAGGTGGGTCAGATATGATAGTCGGATGCTTCTATAGACCACCTGCATCAGCAACCGTAGTAGTTGAGCGCCTCAGAGAGAACCTGCAGAACGTCGTGAAGAAGTTTCGTGATCATACTATTGTAATAGGGGGAGACTTCAATCTACCAGGTATAGAAGGGGTAGTCACACAATCAGAACTGGAGCCAGGGACAGAGACTCTTGTGACATTATCCTGACTGCCTTGTCCGAGAATTACTTCGAGCAGATAGTTAGAGAACCAACTCGTGAAGCTAACGTTTTAGACCTCATAGCAACAAATAGACCGGAACTTTTCGACTCCGTGAATGTAGAAGAGGGTATCAGTGATCATAAGTCAGTGGTTGCATCAATGACTACAAGTGTAATAAGAAATGCCAAGAAAGGAAGGAAAATATATTTGCTTAACAAGAGTGATAGGGCACAAATCGCAGAATATCTGAGTGACCACCATCAAACGTTCATTTCTGAGGAAGAGGATGTGGAACAAAAATGGAAAAAATTCAGAAACATCGTCCAGTACGCCTTAGATAAGTTCGTACCGACTAAGGTCCAAAGCGAGGGGAAAGATCCACCATGGTATAACAATCATGTACGAAAGGTACTACGGAAACAAAGAAAGCTTCATCATAGGTTTAAGAGTAGTCGAATCATAGCTGATAAGGAAAAGCTGAACGAAGCGAAAAAGAGCGTAAAGAGAGCAATGAGAGAAGCATTCAACGAATTCGAACATAAAACATTGGCAAACAATCTAAACAAGAACCCTAAAAAGTTTTGGTCATATGTAAAATCGGTAAGCGGATCTAAATCCCCTATTCAGTCACTCGTTGACCACGATGGCACCGAAACAGAGGACGACCGAAGAAAGGCAGAAATACTGAATTCAGTGTTCCGAAACTGTTTCACTGCGGAAAATCGTAACACGGTCCCTGACTTCAGCCGTCGCACGGACGCCAAAATGGAAAATATTGAAATAAACGATATCGGAATTGAAAAACAACTGCTATCACTTAGTAGCGGAAAAGCATCCGGACCAGACGAGATACCCGTAAGATTCTACAGTGATTATGCTAAAGAACTTGCCCCCTTTCTATCAGCAATTTATCGTAGATCTCTGGAAGAACGTAAAGTACCTAGCGACTGGAAGAAAGCGCAGGTCGTTCCCATTTTCAAGAAGGGTCATAAATCAGATGCGAATAATTATAGGCCTATTTCGCTTACGTCAATCTGTTGTAGAATAATGGAACATGTTTTATGTTCTCGTATTATGACGTTCTTAGATAATACAAATCTTCTTCATCATAACCAACATGGATTCCGCAAACAGAGATCATGTGAAACTCAGCTCGCCCTATTTGTCCAAGAAATTCACAGTGCCGTAGACACTGGCGAGCAGATTGATGCCGTATTCCTGGACTTCAGGAAGGCATTTGATACGGTTCCGCACTTACGTTTAGTGAAAAAAATACGAGCTTACGGAATATCGGACCAGGTTTGTGATTGGATTCAGGATTTCCTAGAAGAAAGAACACAACATGTCATTCTTAACGGTTCAAAATCTGCAGATGTAGAGGTAATTTCGGGAGTACCGCAAGGAAGCGTGATAGGACCTTTATTGTTTACAATATACATAAATGACTTAGTTGACAACATCGGTAGCTCCGTGAGGCTATTTGCAGATGACACGGTTGTCTACAAGAAAGTAGCAACATCAGAAGACTCGTACGTACTCCAGGAAGACCTGCAGAGGATTAATGAATGGTGCGACAGCTGGCAGCTTTCCCTAAACGTAGATAAATGTAATATAATGCGCATACATAGGGGCAGAAATCCATTCCAGTACGATTATGCCATAGGTGGTAAATCATTGGAAGCGGTAACGACCGTAAAATACTTAGGAGTTACTATCCGGAGCGATCTGAAGTGGAATGATCACATAAAACAAAAAGCAGGCGCCAGGTTGAGATTCATAGGAAGAATTCTAAGAAAATGTGACTCATCGACGAAAGAAGTAGCTTACAAAACGCTTGTTCGTCCGATTCTTGAGTATTGCTCATCAGTATGGGACCCTTACCAGGTTGGATTAATAGAAGAGATAGACATGATCCAGCGAAAAGCAGCGCGATTCGTCATGGGGACATTTAGTCAGCGCGAGAGCGTTACGGAGATGCTGAACAAGCTCCAGTGGCGGACACTTCAAGAAAGGCGTTACGCAATACGGAGAGGTTTATTATCGAAATTACGAGAGAGCACATTCCGGGAAGAGATGGGCAACATATTACTACCGCCCACATATATCTCGCGTAATGATCACAACGAAAAGATCCGAGAAATTAGAGCAAATACGGAGACTTACAAGCAGTCGTTCTTCCCACGCACAATTCGTGAATGGAACAGGGAAGGGGGATCAGATAGTGGTACAATAAGTACCCTCCGCCACACACCGTAAGGTGGCTCGCGGGGTATAGATGTAGATGTAGATGTAGATGTAGAAAGACACTTTATGTTTTGAAGTACAAGCACGCATACAAAGTCGCTGCTGAATGCCCATGGTAAACAACACAAGACGAATATTAACTCAAATAACAATTCTCTGTGCGAAACACATCTCGCTGTTTTGCTCACCCTTTCCTCACAGGATGGATCTTGATCAGTTTTTCATCACAGATTGCATTTCTGGTATGCACATATGATGTTTTTCACTGGCAGCCAGTCATGACTAATATTTGATAAACACCAAAACTTTGTAGCTAGGGGATCGCTTTTGCAGAAAAGGTTATACACTGGTGAGAAAGACTCCAGGGTAAAAGTAAGTTTCCAGCGATGCATCACTGCCAGATAACATAGCTCTATGATCCTTGGATCACACGTAGGAAGAAGTGCTACAGTACAGTACAGAAGGTAACTGCATGAGATACGGAATGAGACGAACAGAATTGACACTTTTATTCAAAGATAATAATGGCATATTCATGTAGGAGAGGGCAAGGGCGTACAATGGCAATGCTACTATGAGACGTGTTTTTGATGACGACAGTCATCCTCTTTTTGTTAGCTGTTATTTCTCGGAAAAACAATTGTATTATACCGTTTACATAGCTGTCAGAAGTTATAGTTTGCTGCAAAATGATCAGTGCTATAATTCGAGTTTTCACTGATTATACACTGCACTCCTGGTTTCACATAGTGCAGAGGGTCTTCACGCGACTGTGAGGATCTACAGAATTCCAACGTCGGTTGTTCTGCCGTTTCATTAGCTCGATAAATGTAGTCATACTTCATTTCAGGACGATCTCGACTATCATGCACAGAGTACAGTAGCCAGTGCAAGAGTTGATCAGTCGACGCACTGGCGTTACTCCGTAAGGCTTGTAAGCAGGCTGTTTAGGTTTTTATGTTGGTAACGCCACGTAGCGCTCGGTATGAAAATCACTGGCTGTACTGTGTGCAGTCTGTGGCTGGTTTGCATTGCTGGAATATTTGCTATTGTAGTGTTGGGCATTTGGATGTGAACAGTGCGTAGCGTTGCACAGTTGGAGGGGAGCCGCCAGCAGTGGTGGATGTGGGGAGAGAGATGTTAATATGAGCGGACGATCTGGGCGTGTGTCCGTCAGAAAAAGGAAATTTGCCAAACTGGATGTCAATATATATATATATATATATATATATATATATATATATATATATATATATATATATATATATATATATATAATGACTTTTGAACACTGTTAAGGTAAATACATATCAAAATCTTTCATTTGCTAACTATATGCCTATCAGTAGTTAGTGCCTTCAGTATTTAGAATCTTTTATTCAGCTGGCACTATTGGCGCACGCTGTATTGCAATAGTTTGAGTAACGAAGATTTTTGTGAGGTAAGTAATTCATGAAAGGTATAGGTTATTGTTAGTCAGGGCCATTCTTTTGTAGGGATTATTGAAAGTCAAATTGCGTTGCGTTAAAAAAAATATTGTGTGTCAGTTTACTGTTGATCAGAATAAGTAAAGAGAGAAATGTCTTAGTACGTTCAGTTTTGGTCAGCTGTTAGAAAATCAAATAACCTAGAGGCCTTCCAGCGCTGTCATTTATAAATTTTTCTAAGGGGATGTTTCAGGCTTCAGTTAAAGTTTGCACTCAGACCTACGAACAGATGCTGCTGGCACAGCAGTGTGCAGTGCTAAAGGGCGCAACGGCTTTCTCGGATTCCTTTCCGATGTAACTATGAGGTAGAGTTGTTGAAGTGGAGGCAGCGAGTACATGTAACAGCACAAGACGCAGTACCCTGTGACGTTTCTGTTACAATATGGCGTTACTGTCACATATCGCTCTGCTGGATCATTTCATTTTTCCGCCGCTATTTCGCAGTTATCTAGTGAGTACACTGGAGCAGTGCGTCTGAGAAAGCAACCCTGCGCTCGCCACTGTGGGTGGTGTGCCACCGGAAGTGCCTCTGTAGCCTCCTTTGTCGGCAGGAAGACAGCCGCTAAATCTCGTTAGGTCGAGAGCGGCGGGTCTACTTTGTGGTGGTGGGGGGGGGGGGGGGCGGGAATTGTCGGTTCACGCAACTCAGGCAACAACAACCCGGTCCACAGCTGATGCAAGCCGTGCTGGTACAGAGTACACTACAGCCGCTCCACACTCCACAGTCTCCAGAGGAAACCTGAGCGCGAGATTCTTTCTTCTCTGCTCGACTCCAAAGGTCTTGATGCGGCAACACCATCTCACCAGTGTGGGAGAGTCTGTTGCATTCGCTCTAAAAATCTGGCAAGCCAATAGTAAGACCTCTATAACCTGAGCTGAACTTCCCGCCACGCTTTCCCCAAAGTATAGGATATTCATCCCTATTTACACATCAGTCACGATGCGAGCCGAAATTTCTAATTAAGTGTACCGAAGAATTCGTCGTGAATAAGGGTGGCTTCTCAGCTGTGAACTGCACTGACCATTGCAGAAATGGTTTTCGTATGTTTAGATTTCCAAAGTGATCCCAAAGGAAGAAAAGGATGGGCCATAAATTGCCGCAGACAGAACTAGGGGCCAGGAGCTGGCGCTCGATTGTTTATTGTAAGTATGTGTCAATAAAAGTAGTGGTGAACGCGAAACCAGTTATATTCGATTGCTTTTCTTCCCCCTTGCTTTCTTTCTATCCTCAAGCAGTTTGCCTAAAATTTTTCGATTCCAGTTGGTTACGTGAGAGGGAATATTTATTATGACGTATTTATATCTCTTCATCGTAAACATGCATACACAAATTGGATAATACTTAACCTCTTCTCTTACATAGCTACGGTAGGACGGGTGATGATTAAGATATTTTTTATAGTGCATTGATCATTGTGATGATGATGTTTGGTTTATGGGGCGCTCAACTGCGCGGTCATCAGCACCCATACAAAATCTCAATTGTTACACGGTCCAATTTTTCCCCAGTCCACTCTTGTCACTGCCACAAATGACGATGAATATGAAATGATGAAGACAACGCAAACACCCAGTCCCCAAGTAGAGAAAATCTCCAACCCAGACGGGAATCGAACCCGGTACCCCGTGATCTAGAAGCAGCAACGCTACCCAGTAGACCTCGAGCTGTGGTCATTGATCAGTGTGAGGAAACATGCACAAGCAACACAACTGTCAAAGAATAACGTTTTGACCACAACTCAATAAGAAATTGCTACATCAAGAAGAAATGCAGATGATAAACGGGTATTCATTGGACAAATATATTATACCACAACTGACATGTGATTATATTTTCACGCAATTTGGGTGCATAGATCCTGAGAAATCAGTACACAGAACAACCACCTCTGGCCGTAATAACGCCCTTGATACGCCTGGGTATTGAGTCAAACAGAGCTTGGATGGTATGTACAGGTGCAGCTGCCCACGCAGCTTCAACACGATACCACAGTTCATCACGAGTAGTGACTGGGGTATTGTGACGAGCCAGTTGCTCGGCCACCATTGACAAAACGTTTTCAATTGGTGAGAGATCTGGAGAATGTGCTGGCCACGGCAGCAGTCGAACATTTTCTGTATCCAGAAAGGCCCGTACAGGACCTGCAACATGCGGTCGTGCATTATCCTGCTGAAATGTCGGGTTTCCCAGGGATCGAATGAAGAGTAGAGCCACGAGTCGCAACACATCTGAAATGTAACGTCCACTGTTCAAAGTGCCGTCAATGCGAACAAGAGGTGACCGAGACGTGTAACCAATAGCACCCCATACCATCACGCCGGGTGATACGCCAGTATGGCGATGACGAATACACGCTTTCAATGTGCGTTCACCGCGATGTCGCCGAACACGGATGTGATCATCATGATGCTGTAAACAGAACCTGGATTCATCCGACAAAATGACGTTTCGCCATTCGTGCACCCAGGTTCGTCGTAGAGTACACCATCGCAGGCGCTCCTGTCTGTGATGCTGCGTCAAGGGTAACCGCAGTCATGGCATCCGAGCTGATAGTCCATGCTGCTGCAAACGTCGTCGAACTGTTCGTGCAGATGGTTGAAATGGCTCTGAGCACTATAGGACTTAACATCTATGGTCATCAGTCCCCTAGAACTTAGAACTACTTAAACCTAACTAACCTAAGGACATCACACAACACCCAGTCATCACGAGGCAGAGAAAATCCCTGACCCCGCCGGGAATCGAACCCGGGAACCCGAGCGCGGGAAGCGAGAACGCTACCGCACTACCACGAGCTGCGGACTCGTGCAGATGGTTGTTGTCTTGCAAACGTCCCCATCTGTTGACTCAGGGATCGAGACGTGGCTGCACGATCCGTTACAGCCATGCGGGTAAGATGCCTGTCATCTCGACTGCTAGTAATACGAGGCCGTAGGGATCCAGCACGGCGTTCCATATTACCCTCCTGAACCCACCGATTCCATATTCTGCTAACAGTCATTGGATCTCGACCAACGCGAGCAGTAATGTCGCGATACGATAAACCGCAATAGCGATAGGCTACAATCCGGCCTTTATAAAAGTCGGAAACGTGATGGTACGCATTTCTCCTCCTTACACCAGGCATCACAACAACGTTTCACCAGGCAACGCCGTTCAACTACTGTTTGTGTATGATAAATCGGTTGGAAACTTTTGTCAGCACGTTGTAGGTGTCGCCACCGGCGCCAACCTTGTGTGAATGCTCTGAAAAGCTAATCATTTGCATATCATAGCATCTTCTTCCTGTCAGTTAGATTTCGCGTCTGCAGCACGTCATCTTCGTGGTGTAGCAATTTTAATGGCCAGTAGTGTAGTAGTAAAAATTCGTTTCACTGGACCAGTCAGCCTAATTGTATACGGATGCATTAAGGTACTGATATCGGTTGATCTTGATACAACTCTCTTGCTACCTCTAATTTCTACGGTTCCTTTCACATGTATTTTCTCTTCAAATCCCGACTGGTCGGAGTTTAAAACAAATGCCCTCCTGGACGGTGGGATAAGTTTGTTTATTTCATCTACAAATTTTCGGACCGATTCCGCAATTCACTGTCTATCGTCAAGTCGACGCGTCGTTAGAAATTTCGTTATCTTACGTCTTCCAGTTCTGTAGCACTGTTTAAGTCAGCCGACAGCTGTGGCCGAGAGGTTCTAGGCACTTCAGTCCGGGCCGGCCGGTGTGGCCAAGCGGTTCTAGGCGCTACAGTCTGGAACCGCGCGACCGCTTGTGATATTCGCTATTTTTGACTTCATTAAAACAGCAAATACGAGTAGTTAATACTTTCAGCCAGAAGGCAAATACTTGTTTATAAATAATGATTAATGTATAATGAGGCGTCGCATGGCGACGGTGGAATTTTCTAAATAATGTAATTCGTCGTCTTTGGGCGGCAATATACACAGAAAAATACGGATAGATATGCGATCCTTCACTATTTTGTTCGCTGGAGAACAAATGAAGCCATGAGCGCTAAAGACTTGTACTGTTTTTCTCAAGTAAGACGGATGCAGATTTGTGGCGGTCTGATCTAATTTTTACTAAATGTATAAAAACGGGTTATGTCTAAGTTTGAGTGAATTGTAAAGAACTGTTATAACTTACCGTGACGACGCACGAGCGACTCAAGAAGACAATTGCTATATAAAAGAGCGCTCAATGGACATGATACGGACATAAAAATCTACCGTCATTGTAGTACTAAGCTTAAGACACCAAGATCAGCAGTCCAATGTGCGTGTTACATTGATAAAAAGAAAACTGTTTTATCGTCTTCTTGCATCAGCTTTAATACTGAATTTCCCTTTTGTGTGATGTTACAGTTGTTTTTGCGCCCTTAAGAACTTTCTGGTCCCTTAGGAAATTGTTTTGTCATAACAATAACTTCACAACCGGGTATAATCGTATCTACGATCATGAAGTAATTAGAAAGACGATAACGCAATTTCTTAATCAATAGCACGCTAGTTGTGACTGCCTCAAGCCACGCGAAACAGCAAGTAAAAAAAAACTATTCACATCTCATAACGCAATATTTTATGACAATGGTCAATCCATGATTCTTACGCCAATTGTGATTGATAAAAATGTAAGCTAAATCTCAATTTCCAACTTTCCATTGAATAACAACATCACTTTTATTTTGTAACATCACACGCTACGGTCGCAGGTTCGAATCCTGCCTCGGGCATGGATGTGTGTGATGTCCTTAGGTTAGTTAGGTTTAAGTAGTTCTAGGTCTAGGGGACTGATGACCTCAGATGTAAGTCCCATATTGCTTAGAGCCATTTGAGCCATTTGTTTCAAGTTATACAACCATCCACTGCTTCCCTTGAAATCACTGTAACATATGTCGGGCGCAGTTTGATGTGCGTTACGTAGTGGGTCACTAGTATGGACATCCTGTAAATTGTACTGAGGTCCTTGAAACGCACAGCCACCAGTTTTTGTAACAAGTGCGTCCTCCATTGAATATCCTTAGATTTTCTTATGCACTCCACTGTCATATCGCTGCGGACTTATTCGAAATCTGTTCATAATTGTTCTATTACTACGCTGTCGATATTCTTCCATGTACGTAATTATATTCAGTATGCGCTCCTTTGACAATAATTGTCCTTTACTGAGTTTCACTAGAGACGGCATTTGTGGCTCCCTATCCGACAAGAATAATGAACTACATGTGTGGTGTCACCACCAGACACCACACTTGCTAGGTGGTAGCCTTTAAATCGGCCGCGGTTCGGTAGTATACGTCGGACCCGCGTGTCGCCACTATCAGTGATTGCAGACCGAGCGCCGCCACACGGCAGGTCTAGAGAGACTTCCTAGCACTCGCCCCAGTTGTACAACCGACTTTGCTAGCGATGGTTCACTGACAAAATACGCTCTCAGTTGCCGAGACGATAGTTTAGCATAGCCTTCAGCTACGTCAGTTGCTACGACCTAGCAAGGCGCCGTTATCAGTTACTATTGATATTGATTCATGTACCGTCAAGACCGACGTTCTTCATTAAGTATTCCACCAGCTACGTCCGTTTTTCTAAATTCTAATTTCCTTGTCCTGTTCCAGACCTCACGCCAGCCTGCGTGAGCTAAAACGCGTGCCTTTCGGCCTCCTCTACTAACACGGTGTTGGCTCTCCTGCCAACCAAAACAACATGAACCGACTCCTGTTTCAGTATCATTTTCAGCTGTTAAACACGAATCGTCATCATTGTACTCCTCCGGAACATTGTTCGAATAGTTGAGCTTATACGACACCACACATTCCACTGCCTTATCTTGCAGAAACGGTAATATTTCGTCTGCCACTTCTTTCTCACTCTGCGAAATTCCTTCGGTAAAACTCTGCTTTGTATCATCACTAGTACTGTGGCACTGTTACCTGTCGACTAAGCATTTCAACTATGCTCCGTAGCCTCACGCTGCGCTCGCCTTTGGATACCCCAGTATCGTCATCTGTTGCCATTTTCAGCCAATATTGTGGTTGCGTGGTAAACAACATGTGGGGCGTCGAATGCCCTAAACATAACCGGCCTTTTGCGACCTGGCACTGAAGGGGTTCTTTGTAAGTTCCTTGTAAGTCGTGGTGATATAAGATGAGCAAGTGCAATGCTCGCTGCTTTGACAAAGTAATAAGTAAGTTTCCTCATAGTGAGCCACCGTGCTCAAGATGCACAAGGACAAAGCTAACACTGTGAAGTTAACCAACTGGGAATAAAACTGCATAAATATTTTTTATAATGGGTCGCCTAACGGGCACAAATTTTACGTGAAGTTAAAGGGTTTTAAAATCTAAGACAAGGCCTACGTTAACGGTTATTTATTTGCTCTAAGGATTGAGATAAAACACAATGACTTAACATTCACATTAAATTACGTAATGACGCTGACACAGCAGAGGTACAAAGGAACTGTGGAAGACTATACAGAGCTAGCGCAACAAGTTCTGCTTATGTTGGCGACGGGCGTAATTGACGTCAACATTACAACAAGAAGCCACAAATATTACCCAAATAAGCAACATCAGTCGCGTGAGAAAGTAGGCAATTACCGCTCGGCTACCGCACTACTTACATTCCCTTGAACAGCGAACATGCGCTGGACTCTATAATGGCAGCTGCAGTGACGCCCTCTCTATCGGTCCGGAGCGGAATTCTCTTCCCAAGACGGCCCAGAATAGAGCGCTGAGAAACCAAGTTCAGTCACCCCAACTCTCCACTCTCTAAACTCCGGAAAGAGTTCTTGGCACGTTGGTGATCTTGACCAGTCATGAAGACACATTGGCAACAGCATCCCCGTATTGTCCGATCTGCATCCTTGGGATGCTATAGTCAACGTAACGAGTGAGAATTATTGCTAAGTTCATGAACAGCAGGGGAAAGAGCATTTAACTTCCCTGCTTTTGTATGCAAGGTGCACTTTTTTTGAAAACGAAGCCAGCACTCGGCCGAAACAGTGTCTTGACGATTGGTCACGCTTATATGCCAACAACTCTTTCCAGAGCAAAGCAGTACTGTTGGCAGAGCTCCTACATAATAGGCCGAAGCGCCCCTCATGATTTCCCCAACTCTGAGGATTCGCCAATGTTTTCCTTATGGGTGGCTAACCTATTCACGGAACATTCTATAATATGCCTTATATAATACTTTATATTGCAAGTACGAATTGTAGTGGACAGTGTATAAAGATATTTAGAATGGCCTTTTCGTACAAGAGAAAAACTGAAATGGAATATTACACGGCTTGGAAATGCGTGGTAGTTTGTAAATATTAAATGTAATGAGTCAATAACTCAGTACCAATGTCTTCAGACAGGAGTGTTATATAGTAACAACCTGTGACTGTTAGTCTTTACTTCCACAGAGGCACTTGCGAAAGTGGTGTTTATTTTTTAATCATAAGTAATTACGCAAAGAAATGCTGTATATTCATTGTACGGAGAGGGGAAACGTGGAGTTTCATGTTCCAGTGAAACGAATTTTTATGAGGGCCGTTCAGAAAGTAACCTCCGGTTGATTTAAAAAAATACACCAAGTTAAATAAAAATATTTTAATATATACATCTTACAACTACATCTTTGCACTATTTTTCTACATAGTCTCCATAGCGATTGAGGCACTTATCGTATCTCTTCACAAGCTTTGAAATTCCTTCTGCATAAAAATCACCCGCTTGTGCCTGGAGCCAGCCCGTGACCGCATCTTTGAGCTCTTCGTCGTCATCAAACCGCTGTGACCCGAGCCATTTCTTCAAATGCATGAAGAGGTGATAATCACTTGGCGCCAGGTCTGGGCTGTAAGATGGATGGTTGATAACGTCCCACTTGAAGGACTCAAGGAGGGCCGTTGTTCTGCGAGCAGAGTGAGGACGGGCGTTATCGTGCAAAAAAACGATACCGGAAGTCAGCATACCACGGCGTTTGTTCTGTATAGCCCGTCGTAACTTTTTTATTGTTTCACAGTACACGTCTTGATTAATGGTCGTACCACGTTCCATGAATTCAACCAACAACACCCCTTTGGCATCCCAAAACACCGTTGCCATCAGTTTTCTGGCAGAAAAATCTTGCGAGGCTTTTCTTGGTTTGGTAGGCGAATTGGAATGTGCCCACATCTTTGATTGTTCTTTTGTCTCAGGGTTCACGTACTTAATCCAGGTTTCGTCACCGGTCACGATTCTGTTTAACAATGGTTCTCCTTCGTCCTCATAACGTGACAGAAAGTCTAATGCAGAGGCCATTCTTTGAGTTTTGTGGTGGTCGGTAAGAATTTTGGGCACCCATCGTGCACAGAACTTACGGTAACCTAATCTTGCTGTCACTATCTCGTACAAGAGAGTCTTAGAAATCTGTGGAAAACCAGTAGACAACTCCGACATTGAGAAACGTCGATTTTCACGAACTTTTGCATCAAGTCTGAACGAGTTCGTCAGTCACCAATGATGGTCTACCACTCCTCTCTTCATCATGAACGTTTTCTCGTCCACTTTTAAATAAACGTACCCATTCACGGACAACTCCTTCACTCATAGCTCTTGGTCCGTACACAGCACAAAGCTCACGATCAATAGCTGCTGCAGAATATCCTTTGGCTGTAAAAAACCTTATGACAGCACGCACTTCACATTTGGCGGGGTTTTCTATTGCAGCACACATTTCAAACTGCCACAAAAACTAAACTAGCGCAGGTACGACGTTCACTCGACCACGGCTTGATGCCGACTGACCTGTTGAGTGCGTGAACGCACAGATGACGTCGCTACTCCCCCCACAACCCGCACTGTGACCAATCGGAGGTTACTTTCTGAACCGCCCTCGTATTAGTAGTTTCATGTGGATAGTAAATTGGCTGGAAAGTTATTTACTGTACAGCGAGAAGTTGGAGATGCTCTGCTCCCTATGATTCTGTCTCGTACGCGTGATCTTGCAGGGGCAGTAGGGAATATTTACGTTACAAGAAGTAAGAGTGGAAAAATGAGCGTAAGAGAACTACAGCTATGGTATGAGCACTGTTTTTGGCCAATAGCTGGTCGAAATAAATTGCTTTTGCTTGGTTCCTAGTCTGCGTATCAAAATCAAATAGCTTAGAGGAAACTATCCCTCCTGAAAAGTGTGTGACATTTCAGTTCATAAGACCTGGAACCACTCCACAAATCCAGTCTCTGGACGTTTGTTTTTTCCATGCCTACATAACATGATTGCACTATATGCAGCTACGCCTTACAGG
Organism: Schistocerca nitens; assembly: GCF_023898315.1. Taxonomy (NCBI): domain Eukaryota; kingdom Metazoa; phylum Arthropoda; class Insecta; order Orthoptera; family Acrididae; genus Schistocerca; species Schistocerca nitens. The sequence goes on along the minus strand of NC_064621.1, from coordinate 603,660,387 downwards.
ATAGCCAGTTTCACGATAAGCTCCCCGACGGACTATTTCGCATTCAGTTGCATGCCATCAATTTCTATCAGTTCTCATCACCCCTTTACACCTGTATGATAACACGCTGAAGACCCAAAGACATTGGTACACCTGCCTAATATCGTGTAGGGCCCCCGCGAGCACGCAGAAGAGCCGTAACACGATGAGGCATGGACTCGACTAATGTCTGAAGTAGTGCTGAAGGGAATTGACGCCATGAATCCTGCAGGGCTTTCCGTAAAGCTGTAAGAGAACGAGGGAGGGGGGGGGGGTGGAGATCTCTTCTGAACAGTACGTCAGCACGATGCAAAACATCCCTGATATGCTCAATAATGTTCATGTCTGGGGAGTTTGGTGGCCAGCGGAAGTGTTTAAACTCAGAAGAGTGATCCTGTAGCCACTCTGTAGCAATTAAGGATGTGTGGGATGTCGCATTGTCCTGCTGGAATTGCTCAAGTCCGTCGGAATGAACAATGGACATGAATGGATGCAGATGATCAGGGACGATGCTTACGTACGTGTTGAAAGGTATGTGCTTAGGTCTGATCAGGGTATATCCAGAAAATAAAGTCGGTAGTTGCCAACCGCAAGGTGGAATGAGTAGGAGGATCTATGATGGTTAAGAGAGCTGGGTGCGCGCAGTAAAAAACTCGTGAGTCGCAGCTAGGTGCCCGCAGGAAGCAGATGTGTGGTGACAGCTTTAAGGTAGGACGCGCGCTCGCTGTGCAGTCGGATACATGATACATTACTGGCAAAATGGAGGAGTGCAAGAAACAAGTTCGCAGACGTAGTCAGATGCAGGTTTGTTGAATAATTAATTTGGAACAATCTTATCATTGATACTTTCACTAATTAAAAAAGAAAAAAATTTGGTTAGGTACTTTCAGTGTCACCTATCAGATTCGCATCTAGCCGCATCAGGGGTACCGTATCACTCTAACTGCACACGCCCGCCGGCCGATGTGGCCGAGCGGTTCTAGGCGCTTCAGCCTGGAACCGCGCGACCGCTACGATCGCAGGTTCGAATCCTGCCTCGGGCATGGATGTGTGTGATGTCCTTAGGTTAGTTAGGTTTAAGTAGTTCTAAGTTCTAGGGGACTGATGACCTCAGCAGTTAAGTCCCATAGTGCTCAGAGCCATTTGAACCATTTTTTTTTTTCAAACGCCCCACACCATTACAGAGTCTCCACCAGCTTGAACAGTCTCCTGCTGACATGCATGGTCCATGGCTTCACGACGTTGCCTCCATACCCATACACTTCCACCCGTTCGATATACACTCCTGGAAATGGAAAAAAGAACACATTGACACCGGTGTGTCAGACCCACCATACTTGCTCCGGACACTGCGAGAGGGCTGTACAAGCAATGATCACACGCACGGCACAGCGGACACACCAGGAACCGCGGTGTTGGCCGTCGAATGGCGCTAGCTGCGCAGCATTTGTGCACCGCCGCCGTCAGTGTCAGCCAGTTTGCCGTGGCATACGGAGCTCCATCGCAGTCTTTAACACTGGTAGCATGCCGCGACAGCGTGGACGTGAACCGTATGTGCAGTTGACGGACTTTGAGCGAGGGCGTATAGTCGGCATGCGGGAGGCCGGGTGGACGTACCGCCGAATTGCTCAACACGTGGGCCGTGAGGTCTCCACAGTACATCGATGTTGTCGCCAGTGGTCGGCGGAAGGTGCACGTGCCCGTCGACCTGGGACCGGACCGCAGCGACGCACGGATGCACGCCAAGACCGTAGGATCCTACGCAGTGCCGTAGGGGACCGCACCGCCACTTCCCAGCAAATTAGGGACACTGTTGCTCCTGGGGTATCGGCGAGGACCATTCGCAACCGTCTCCATGAAGCTGGGCTACGGTCCCGCACACCGTTAGGCCGTCTTCCGCTCACGCCCCAACATCGTGCAGCCCACCTCCAGTGGTGTCGCGACAGGCGTGAATGGAGGGACGAATGGAGACGTGTCGTCTTCAGCGATGAGAGTCGCTTCTGCCTTGGTGCCAATGATGGTCGTATGCGTGTTTGGCGCCGTGCAGGTGAGCGCCACAATCAGGACTGCATACGACCGAGGCACACAGGGCCAACACCCGGCATCATGGTGTGGGGAGCGATCTCCTACACTGGCCGTACACCACTGGTGATCGTCGAAGGGACACGGAATAGTGCACGGTAAATCCAAACCGTCATCGAACCCATCGTTCTACCATTCCTAGACCGGCAAGGGAACTTGCTGTTCCAACAGGACAATGCACGTCCGCATGTATCCCGTGCCACCCAACGTGCTCTAGAAGGTGTAAGTCAACTACCCTGGCCAGCAAGATCTCCGGATCTGTCCCCCATTGAGCATGTTTGGGACTGGATGAAGCGTCGTCTCACGCGGTCTGCACGTCCAGCACGAACGCTGGTCCAACTGAGGCGCCAGGTGGAAATGGCATGGCAAGCCGTTCCACAGGACTACATCCAGCACCTCTACGATCGTCTCCATGGGAGAATAGCAGCCTGCATTGCTGCGAAAGGTGGATATACACTGTACTAGTGCCGACATTGTGCATGCTCTGTTGCCTGTGTCTATGTGCCTGTGGTTCTGTCAGTGTGATCATGTGATGTATCTGACCCCAGGAATGTGTCAATAAAGTTTCCCCTTCCTGGGACAATGAATTCACGGTGTTCTTATTTCAATTTCCAGGAGTGTAATTTGAAACGAGACTTGTCCGACTAGGCAACATGTTTCCAGTCATCAACAGTTCAATATTGGTGTTGACGAGCCCAGACGAGGCGTAAATCTTTGTATCATGCAGTCATCAAGGCTCCAAAAACCCACATCGATGATATTTCGTTGAATGGTTCGCACGCTGACACGTGTTGATGGCCCAACACTGAAATCTGCACCAATTTGCGGAAGTGTTGCACTTGTCACGTTGCAAGATTCTCTTCAGCAGTCGTTGGTCCCGTTCTTGCAGGATCTTTTACCGGCCGCAGCGATGTCGGAGATTTGATGTTTTACCGGTTTCCTGATATTCACGGTACACTCGTGAAATGGTCGTACGGGAAAAGCCCCACTTCATTGCTACCTCGGAGATGCTGTGTCCCATCTCTCGTTGGCCGACTATAACACCACGTTCAAACTGACTTAAATCTTGATAACCTGCCATTGTAGCAGCAGTAACTGGTCTAACAACTGCACAATACACTTGTCTTATATAGGCGTTGCCGACCGCAGCAGCGTGTTCTGCCTGTTTAGATATCTCTGTATTTGAATACGCATGTCTTTACCGGTTTCTTTGGCGCATTAGTGTATATGCATTCTTTAAGAATGGACACATAACGGAACGTCCAGGACGGTTTGTAACTCCCAAAGAGTTCGCCGTCTATCTTGACTGTGGGAACCTTTGTGATCACTGTGGCGCGCCAGTTTTCATTCGGTGTTGACGGTGCAAGTTAATGGTTTGTTTTGAACATTTCTTGAATGTCGACGATGTCCACTTCATGAACTGTAAGACATACATCCTATAGAAGCGTGATCCCTGCAACTCCCGGACGCTCATTTTCTGTCGCCCTCCAGGTGCACGTGGTCAGTCATTAGCAGCCAGCCTTTTTCCTGTGGTGGCTGTCAACACAACACTTTCAAATGAGCCTTGCTAAAGATTAAACGTGATACCACGTACTCAACGGGTTTCTTTGTTAGTTTTTCCAGACGTTATTTTGTCAAAGCTACGAGCATTGCACTGGCTCGTCTTATATCAGTTCGACCGAATTTCTCGTGCGATTCTGTATCGAAGCAACGAGCGTGGCATCAGTACACCGTACTCATCAGAGTTGTTCTGTGAAAGCACAAGCATTGCATACACTCGGCTTGCATCACCGGCACGGAGGGATAAAGTGTCAACCTGAAGAAGATGACCCGTTCGGTACTCGAAATATCGTGCATAAAATGGGAAAGACAACTCGGCTGAACACCCGAAGGTACGTCATTAATCAATTGCGACGAGAAAACTTGAGAGATAAAACTCTGACGGTAAACAAATCATAAAATCATCTTACCGAAATTTTATCGTGTAAAGCTCGTACATCTTTTTCGAAAAAATAGTTGGACTCCTCAGACCAGAATAGTCAAATAGGCGTAAGCAGTGACGTAATCTGACCCTCCACATGGGTGACAAACAATTCGATTCATTTCTCTGAGGAAGAAAAACGCACTGCAGACATGACAGAGAAGAGCTGCAATAAGGAAACAGTAGAACCACCGATGACCTATGTAAGGGACACGTGTAAGACAGCCCATCCAATGAGGTGAGAAATGCGGCTTGTCAGACAAGATCGCAGACCTCCAACCACCATCGCTCTTGTTTCTCTACTTTCAGACAAAATCAACGTTTTCTTTTTTTGGTTAAAACCCTGTCACCTATACGAGTGTGTGGACACGACCTGCCTGCTTTGGAGGCCTGAAGGCATTGAGGTTTACTAAACTGTTTCTCAAGACACGAGTCCGGTCCTTCCCTGAATTAATTGAAAAGCGAGCTGTCCTACTTGCCCAAATGCATTAGTAGGGGAGGGGGAGGGGGGAGGCTAGGAGAGACGCAAATCCAAGATGGCTGCCATGACGTCAGCTGATGACACGAGTACCGTTACCTAAGTTGGCGCGTAAGTGCCATGCTCCCCTGGTGCGGAGTTTAAATTTTTGGAGGTCAATTGGGCTACCTCTACTAACCTAAGAAAATGGCGGGAGAAAAAGGGCACTTAGACTACCTCCACTAACCTAAGTCACACGACCGCCAACTCTTCCTAGGAATTGGCAGGAAAAGGACTCGGTCTGTGCTGGACATATGTATTTATTTTCAGTCTTTATTTAAACAAATAGAGGTAGTACCACCATCAAGTGTGTTCACCTTGGGGTTTCGGCGCGTCATCCTTTTGGGAAAGGGGCGGGAATTCCGAATTTTGGAGGTAATTGTGCTCTCAGAGCTTACTCCTGTAGCTGAGGGAAGTTAGTATGGTGCTGCCCCCACTAGAGGTTGCTCATGATGCTGTTCAGTTCGAATACAATTTGTTTAAATTTGTATAAATTTGTTAAAATTTATTACCTATCTACAGCATTAGTGTTGTGTTACCACCACGAGAGGCTGAGATACTAGTTGTCAGTGTGGAACGAGCTTGATGCTGGCCTGGGGGTGTTTTAATAACTATATAACATGCAATAATTCAGCTGAGGAATGGAAGCGACCATTAATTCTTGAACATATGAAGAGGAAGAATACGGTCCTGCAAATAAATGCTCTGCATTAAAGATGCATTACACAACACATGGAAACATCTGTCTCTGCTGGAATTGTCTGTCACTTCTAAAACCTGCATATCAGCTCCCGCCACACAAGAGACAACTGCTTCCGATCCACCAGTCCAAAGAACTGAGGTAGTTGACGAATTCACCACTAGAAGTCGCCACAATAGGTCACGTGATCCTCCAGTTCAGTCCATAGGAGCGTTGCATCATAATGACATCTCGTGTTTTTTTCAGCTGTACGTCTGCCCCAGCCTCCTCATGCCCCCGGAAGTCTGGAGGGGAAAACTGGTGGGAAATGGAATCATCCTGTTCTGAGCTGCTGGAGAGAGGAACGTGTGTACTTTAGTTACATCTTGAACAATTTATTTAGGGGCGGATTTCAACCAGTTTATTTATTATGCTGATACAAAACACTCACCCTGCCGGCGGTCTGGAGGGGAAAATTGGTGAGAAAAATAATCAGTATACTCGTATTCTGCGCTGCTGGAGGGAGGAATGACGTAATTTATTTATGTCTGGAACAATTTTCTTAGTTACGGATTTCATCTATTTTATTTATTATGCTCATGCAAAATACTCATCCTGACGTGCTTGGGGGTCACAATATACGGTTTACAGACCTGAAAACTACTTGTATATTATGCTTTACGCTAATGTCTAGAGACGAAAACAACTCGTAAATTACCGAATAAATCCAGTACACACTACACAGACGCGTAAACTTCTCGTTGATCACCGAAATAATGCATGCAAAAACTGTCACAACATTTAAACACCCGAAAAAAAGCAGATTTCAGAGTACTTGACGGCTCAACACAAAAGTTTTGTCTCAAGTGTTGAGGATCTGTGGACAAAGTTCAAAACCATCGTACAATATGCATTAAATGAGTAAGTGCCAAGCAAGATAGTAAGAGATGGAAAAGAGCCACCGCGGTACAACAACCGAGATAGAAAACTACTGCGGAAGCAAAGGAAACTTAACAGCAAACATAAACATAGCCAAAGCCTCGCAGACAAACAAAAATTACGTGAAGCGAAATGTAGTGTGAGAAGCGCTATGCGAGAGGCGTTCAATGAATTCGAAAGCAAAGTTCTGTGTACTGTCTTGGCAGAAAATTGTAAGAAATTTTCGTCTTATGTCAAAGCGGTAGGTGGACCAAAACAAAATTTCCAGACACTCTGTGACCAAAATGGTACTGAAACAGAGGATGACAGACTAAAGGCCGAAATACTAAATGTCTTTTTCCAAAGCTGTTTCACAGACGAAGACTGCACTGTAGTTCCTTCTCTAGATTGTCGCACAGATGACAAAATGGTAGATATCGAAATAGATGACAGAGGGATAGAAAAACAATTAAAATCGCTCAAAAGAGGAAAGGCTACTGGACCTGATGGGATACAAGTTCGATTCTACACAGAGTACGCGAAGGAACTTGCCCCCCCCCCCCCTTTTCTTGCAGCGGTGTACCGTAGGTCTCTAGAAGAGCGTAGCGTTTCAAAGGATTGTAAAAGGGCACAGGTCATTCACATTTTCAAGAAGGGACGTCGAACAGATGTGCAGAACTATAGACTTATACCTCTAACGTCGATCAGTTGTAGAATTTTGGAACACGTATTATATTCGAGTATAATGACTTTTCTGGAGTCTAGAAATCTACTCTGTAGGAATCAGCATGGGTTTCGAAAAAGACGGTCGTGTGAAACCCAGCTCGCGCTATTCGTCCACGAGACTCAGAGGGCCATAGAAACGGGTTCCCAGGTAGAGGCCGTGTTTCTTGACTTCCGCAAGGCGTTTGATACAGTTCCCCACAGTCGTTTAATGAACAAAGTAAGAGCATATGGACTATCTGACCAATTGTGTGATTGGATTGAAGAGTTCCTAGATAACAGAACGCAGCATGTCATTCTAAATGGAGAGAAGTATTCCGAAGTAAGAGTGATTTCAGATGTGCCGCAAGGGAGTGTCGTAGGACCGTTGCTATTCACAATATACATAAATGACCTTGTGGATTACATCGGGAGTTTACTGAGGCTTTTTGCGGATGATGCTGTTGTATATCGAGATGTTGTAACAATGGAAAATTGTACTGAAATGCAGGAGGATTTGCAACGAATTGACGCATGGTGCAGGGAATGGCAATTGAATCACAATGTAGACAAGTGTAATGTGCTGCGAATACACAGAAAGAAAGATCCTTTATCATTTAGCTACAATATAGCAGGTCAGCAACTGTAAGCAGTTAATACCATAAATTATCTGGGAGTAGGCATTAGGAGTGATTTAAAATGGAATGATCATATAAAGTTGATTATCGGCAGAGTAGATGCCAGACTGAGATTCATTGGAAGAATCCTAAGGAAATGCAATCCGAAAACAAAGGAAGTAGGTTACAGTACACTTGTTCGCCCACTGCTTGAATATATTGCTCACCAGTGTGGGATCCATGCCAGATAGGGGTGATAGAAGAGATAGAGGAGATCCAACGGAGAGCAGCGCGCTTCGTTACAGGATCATTTAGTAATCGCGAGGCCGGCCGGAATGGCCGTGCGGTTCTAGGCGCTACAGTCTGGAAACGAGCGACCGCTCCAGTTGCAGGTTCGAATCCTGCCTCGGGCATGGATGTGTGTGATGTCCTTAGGTTAGTTAGGTTTAATTAGTTCTAAGTTCTAGGCGACTGATGACCTCAGAAGTTAAGTCGCATAGTGCTCAGAGCCATTTGAACCAATAGTAATCGCGAAAGCGTTAAGGAGATGATAGATAAACTCCAGTGGAAGACTCTGTAGGAGAGACGCTCAGTAGCTCGGTACGGGCTTTTGTCGAAGTTTCGAGAACGTACCTTCAGCGAGGAGTCAAGCAGTATATTGCTCCCTCCTACGTATATCTCGCGAAGAGACCATGAGGATAAAATCAGAGAGATTAGAGCCCACACAGAGGCATACCGACAACCTTTCTTTCCACGAACAATACGAGACTGGAATAGAAGGGAGAACCGATAGAGGTACTCAAAGTACCCTCCGCCACACACCGTCAGGTTGCTTGCGAAGTATGGATGTAGATGTAGATGTAGAAAATAATTCAGCGCACAAACACTCAGTGCACGTATAAAAAGCAAATTATCAGCGACTCGAACCCTGATTCTACTGGGTGGAAAGCCTAGGTGCACCCCCGTAACACATGCGGGAGAGGAAGGTTAGGTTAGTATACTTTATTTATTTTGCTCTTGAAACGGGCGCTACTACAAACTTTACGCACAAATTTGAGGTCAAACCTCACAAGAAATTCTTCGTTGCATCTTACGCCATACCGCGCGTATACCGGGACAAAGTGCCAACTGAAATTGCAGCCGACGGAGTTCCACTTACAACAACCAATAAAAGCCGTGGAGAAAAAGGATGGATCTAATCAGGCTGGTGATAGATTCACTTCAGATAAACACAATTATTGACATCGACACTGATAGAACAGAGCGGCTGAAAAACTTTCACGGTGTGTTGATATCTACGTCTATCGACCTCCGCAGCAGCTTCTGGCAAATGGAGCTGCACCCGGAATGCGGGAAATACAAAGCCTTTTTAACCTTCGGGAAGTACGGTCAGTTTCGACGACTTCCCTTCGCCCTCAATATCTCGTCAGCCGCATTCATTCGGTGCCTACACAGTATTCTCAGCGAGTTTCTCCCGGGGAGAGTTACATAATCCGTTGACAAGCTTTTGATAGCTGAAAAGTCACTACTATAACTATAGCTTTGCGCTCCAAGAACTACTTCGGTTGTTCAAACAGCGTGGGGTCACCATGAACACTGAAAAGTCGTATTTCGGTACTACACCAGAGCACTTCCTGGGGCAAGTAATTCTAGGAGCAGAATTTCTGCCCATCCCGACGAAACTGCAGCAATTCCGCAAATCCCTCGTCCCACAAACAAGCACCAGCCGCTTGGCTTCTTAGGAATCGTAAATTTTTACCAAAAATTTCTGCACACTTCCTCCTTTGGCAGACCACGCCTCAGTATCCGCACCGGCAAGAATACTCCCTGGTAATGGGACCAAGACGCGGAGAGTCGGTTTTTAGCGCTCAAAGAAGCGTTGTTAAACGCACCGATACTTTCACATCCTAACCTAGCACACGATTTTTGTATCATAACGGGTAGCTCGTTAACGGGTCTAGCTGTTAAGTTTTCCAGCAGTACCAAGAGAATGGGACATCAGCCGGAGAGACTATTGTGTTTGAGTATATGAAGATTAAAAAAATAAATAAAAAATGGTTCAAATGGCTCGGAGCACTATGGGTCTTAACATCTGAGGTCATCAGTCCCCTAGAACGTAGAACTACTTAAACCTAACTAACCCAAGGACATCGCACACATCCATGCCTGAGACAGGATTCTAACCTGCGACCGTAGCAGTCGCGCGGTTCCGGACTCAAGCGCCTAGAAACGCTCGGTCACAGCGGCCGGCGAGTATATGACGTTGGTACCTGTTCTTTCGGACATGCCCGAAAGAACAGATACCATCGGCGACCATGCAGCGCTCTAGAATGAAATGATAATTAAATCAAGACCCTATGCTGTCGACAGGCGTTGATATACATCAATGGGGACAGTTGAAAATGTGTGCCCCGATCGGGACTAGAACCCGGGATCTCCTGCTTACATGGCAGACGCTCTATCCATCTGAGCCACCGAGGGCACAGAGGATAGTGCGACTGCAGGGAATTATCCATTGCACGCTGCCTGTGAGACCCACATTCCCAACTTAATATCCACACACTACATTCATAGTGTTCCTGCCCATTACACTCATTACTCGCGGCAGACAATCTTACCGAGACCTGTAAGAGTTCTGGAAATACGTGTGCATTCGCAAGGTAGAAGAAGGTCAATGGCCGGTTAGCCGTAACTATATGAAGATGGTATCTGTTCTTTCGGACACGTCTAAATGTAGTGTGTGGACATTAAGTTGGGAATGTGGGTCTCACAGGCAGCGTGCAAGGGATAATTCCCTGCAGTCGCACTATCCTCTGTGCCCTGGGTGGCTCAGATTTATAGAACATCTGCCATGTAAACAGGAGATCTCGGGTTCGAGTCCCAGTCGGGGCACACATTTTCAACCATCCCCGTTGATGTATATCAACGTCTGTCGACAACGTAGGGTCTCGATTTATTTATCATTTCACTGTGTTTGATAGTCGTGTACTCACTGAAGGTGAGCGGAACTACTCAGTTAGGAGTTGGAGGTACTCGCCGTGGTCTCGACTTTTGATAAGTTCCGATACTTCCTTTACAATAGGCGGACGACGGTATACACAGACCACAAGGCGCTTGAGTTTTGTTGACAGCAAAACTCACCCACAGACGTCTTTCCTGCTGGGTGCTGCTATTACAAGAGTACTCCGCTCAATTTATACGTATAAAAGGCAGCGACAACATAATAGCCGACGCACTGTCTCGGTCTCCGATAGCTTTCCAAGAAACCACCGAAAATGACCTTGAAGAGGACCACATTAGCCTCCACTACATGAAAAACGTAGTATATGAGTAAAAGGTAGTAGCGAATACGAAAGACATCCGCCATCTACAGGACGACGATCTTAAAATACAAATGTAAGCGAGAGGTAAACGTGCTCCAACACCATCTATTGAGGCAAGGAATCCTATGTAAATATACTTAGGCGAGATATAAAATAAAAACATTTATGAACATGTATATGACAAAATTTTTTTGCACTGTTATCCTGTTACCTAACACACACTCTCTCTCTCTCTTTTCCCATCGTATGTCTGCCTGTGTGTATGTGTGTGTGTGTGTGTGTGTGTGTGTGTGTGTGTGTAAGAGAGATATAGATAGATAGATAGATAGAGACAGAGGGGGACAAAGGGAGTGAACAGGGAGGAGACTTACTGACAACGAATAGAGCCTATGGTACGTAAATACTAAACACATTTTTCCCCATCTTTGACCCCCCACCCCTCCCATTTGCTACAACCATTTAACTGTAGATTTGGAAGAATCTGCTAAGGAAAGAAAAGAGGTTTCACTTTAAGTTTCTTATGTGTATGTGCATTTGATCTGCAGAGTTTTTGGGTGTTCTTCATTTAATATTTTGAGATGAACTATTCAGTATCTCTGTGTTTGTGATTTAGTAATGAAACAGAAAAGTATATTCTCTAGATAACGTGTGTGTGTGTGTGTGTGTGTGTGTGTGTGTGTGTGTGTGTGTGTGCGTGTGTGTGCCTAAGAGAGAGATGTTCAAATGTATGTGAAATCTTATGGGCCTTAACTACTAAGGTCATCAGTCCCTAAGCTTACACACTACATACCCTAAATTATCTTAAGGACAAACACACACACTCATGCCCGAGGGAGGACTCGAACCTCCGCCGGGATCAGTCGCACAGCCCATGGCTGCAGCACCTTAGACCACTCGGCTAATCCCACGCGGCTAAGAGAGAGAGAGACTGAATTTGAAGTACAACGATTGACTTAAAACATTCTGTAGTAAAGTACAAAACTTTATTTGCGAATATCTGCATGTGTCAAGAAATTTAATGGCGAGACTGGACGACACTATTTGATATACGAAATGTAGTGATGAAGTATAGAACAATTATTTATGAGTGTCATTGTGAGTAAGAGTTACGTCTTTTTTTTATAAAAAGTCTAAACAGTAGAGTGTGTTGTTCAACTGCATTAATCAAATACTTTTGAGGGCAAAGGTTTGAAGTAATTTAAAGATAATAGAATTACTGAGAGTAGTATACTTTTCGTATCAAGAGTAAATAATAATCAGCGAACAGAAACATTGTAATGTTGTTGCATTAATTTGAGGTGTAAGCGGTGCTGATATTCAAGACCATAAAAGTGGGTTAAAAGCTGTGAGCTATGTGGGGGAAGTTAACCTTGCATTACTGAGCAACTGTTTCACCAGGTATCCAGTCTAGCTTACCAAATTCCCAACCAGACTAACATTAATTATAATCTTTTAATCGTCATACGACAACCGGTGATATATATATATATATATATATATATATATATATATATATATAATTTAAATAAAAAGAAATAAATCAGTTTATATTTGGAAATTTATTTTAACGTTGATCATTGAAATTTCAGCATATTAAACTTGATTCATAACTGAACTGGTGCCTTATTTAGGATTGTGAAAATGTGAGTTTGTAATCTTACAGAACACATCAAATATGGAGCCCAGATTGGGAGACATGCATACAACACTGCATTCATAAAATAACACACGAAGAACGTTGAAACATATGCAAGAGGAAATTAACCACAATCAACCGATTCAATTTTCACCCAAAGAAGTTACATTCGTAGTGCAATCCTGTCCGTCATGTAATTACCACACACTGGTATACTAAATTCATACTAACTCTCTGTGAAATCTTCCCGAAAAGAATAGCTGAGGGCTACTTTGATGATTACACCACATGCTTCACGTGTTCAACTTGGTTTACACAAAGAGTGTAACCCCACAATAATTTTGACAATTAAAATAAATTAGATCGAAAAGCAATTTACAAAAGAAAAACCTCGAACTGGTTACTATCGTCTTACTATTAACCTGATGGGTCAAACAATTGTATAAGCACGTGGTACTGGTCTCACAAAGTACACCCCACGTGGATTGAACATAAAGAAAAGTTGCTATATTGAAAAATATTGTCGAGACGAGACATTATAATCTCACGCACATTCGCATTTAAGATTGATGATCTTAGTTAGAGTTACTGATCAACACGTGGTTCCACTTTACTCACAAAGTAGTGACAAAGCAACTACTGGAAGGTATTCTGAACTTCACACTCAAAATACACAGCATTGCAATTTAAGACAACATTAGATATTTTAGAGCTAAACATGAAATAAAGGTGATTAAATTTTCAGTTAGGCTGAACTTAAGAAATCCATTGTCCTACGGACTTAGCAGACACGCGCTTAGCCGGAGATCTTACCACTTCAGACGCTCGCCGCAGACAGACTGACCTGCTGGGCTCCTACCGAGCGTGCTTCACAAATACAAACGGAAGTGACCAGACAGGCAGCTCCCTATACCAACATGACAAGGGATGGACAGGACAATACTAAGAATAGAAACCTCTTTGCTTCTAGAAAGCGTAGCTACGTGTTCCGACGTTGGTCCTACTGTTCTCTAGCAGACAGGCTTGTCTGCTGCCGTCAAGCATGCAACTAGAAATACATTTGCTCATTCATTCTTTCACACAGAAGGGAAGGGGGATGACAGTATCTTATCATATACAGTATATAAAAGAAAGCGGATGTAGGTTCCGTACGAGACTGTGTGACATGAATTAGATATAAACTGTGTTTTAAAGTGTAGTAGTGTGACAGATCGTTCTTGTTTATGTGTAAAAGTAACACGTTTCACTGCTCAGTCTCCTCCCAGATAGTCAGAAACACCACAGTAAATTTAGAAGAGGAATTTATGCCATAAATGACAACAGATTTAAGAAATTAACATGAAACGAATCCAACAGAGACCTTTCAACATCATTTATAATTTTGCGATGCAGAAACGGCAAATACGCTAGAATCGGTGCATGCTGAGATGGGTTTCTAGAGGGCTGTGTTTCGGCCGTAGCACTACAAAGCTGACGTCATCAAGGCGCGCCCAGGCCAGCATCTTTCTCGGCCCTGTGCAGGCCGCCTATGCGAGGATAGGCGGAAGCAGCCGCCTGCGAGCCTTTGCCGCAGTGGGACGTGCCTGCCTCACTTTGCTAGCGACGTGATGCGTGCCTACAGTCAATCAAATACACCGCTGGGGCACCAGTGTGTCTGTCATTGCGCCTTAGTGGCCCGCCAGCACGCATCCTGCCGTGCGCCACCCATCACCAGCCGCTTCAGAGTGGCGTGTGGCGTCACGGCGATCGCGGACATTCTACTTAATAGTGTTCTATTATTGTGTTTTATTACGATTGTGAGATCGTGCCAGTTGAGCTGCATGGCCTTGCTAGCACCTTGCCAGTCTATCGTAATGTACACTACTGACCATTAAAATTGCTACACCAAGAAGAAATGCAGATGATAAACGGATATTCATTGGACAAATATATTAGACTAGAACTGACATGTGATTACATTTTCACGCAGTTTGGGTGCATAGATCCTCAGAAATCAGTACCCAGAACAACCATCTCTGGTCGTAATAACGGCCTTGATACGCCTGGGCATTGAGTCCAACAGAGCTTGGAGAGCGTGTACAAGTACAGCTGCCCATGCAGCTTCAACAAGATACCACAGTTCATCAAGAGTAGTGACTGGCGTATTGTGACGAGCCAGTTGCTCGGCCACCATTGACCAGACGTTTTCAGTTGGTGAGAGATCTGGAGAATGTGCTGGCCAGGGCAGCAGTCGAACATTTTCTGTACCCAGAAAGGCCCGTACAGGACCTGCAACATGCGGTCGTGCATTATTCTGCTGAAATGTAGGGTTTCGCAGGGATCGAATTAAGGGTAGAGCAACGGGTCGCAACACATCTGAAATGTAACGTCCACCGTTCAAAGTGCCGTCAATGCGAACAAGAGGTGACCGAGACGTGTAACCAATGGCACCACATACCATAATGCCGGGTGATACGCCAGTATGGCGATGACGAATACACGCTTCCAATGTGCGTTCACCGCGATGTCGCCGAACACGGATGCTGTAAACAGAACCTGGATTCATCCGAAAAAATGACGTTTGTCCATTCGTGCACCCATGTTCGTCGTTGAGTACACCATCGCAGGTGCTCCTGTCTATAGTCTCTGAGCTGATAGTCCGTGCTGCTGCAAACGTCGTCGAACTGTTCGTGCAGATGGTTGTTGTCTTGCAAACGTCCCCATCTGTTGACTCAGGGATCTAGACGTGGCTGCACCATCCGTTACAGCCATGCGGGTAAGATGCGTGTCATCTCGACTGCTAGTGATACGAGGCCCTTGGGATCCAGCACGGCGTTCCGTCTTACCCTCCCGAACCCACCGAGTCCATATTCTGCTAACAGTCATTGGATCTCGACCAACGCGAGCAGCAATGTCGCGATACGATAAACCGCAATCGCGATAGGCTGCAATCCGACATTTATCAAAGCCGGAAACGTGATGATACGCATTTCTCCTCCTTACACGACGCATCACAACAACGTTTCACCAGGCAACGCCGGTCAACTGCTGTTTGTGTATGAGGAATCGGTTGGAAACATTCCTCATGTCAGCACTTTGTAGTTGTCGGCACCGGCGCCAACCTTGTGTGAATGCTCTGAAAAGCTAATCATTTGCATATGACAGCATTTTCTTCCTGTCGGTTAAATTTCGCGTCTGTTGCACGTCATCTTCGTGGTGTAGCATTTTTAATGGCCAGTAGTGTATAACTTCAGAAGTACTAGTAAAAACAATAACGTTAACAATCTGAACACTATTTCAGATTGAAATGAACTCTCTGAATAACGCTAAGCACGTAACTAAGTACTTGTGTGAATATTAATTAGTCTATCGTACATCCTCCGGAATGTTTAGTGGGTAGACTAGCAGGTCGTTTTTATCAAGAAACAAAGTCTACACTTCATTGTCACGTGGTGTTATCGTTCTGATAATTCATGTTTCCCACTAAAGCATTCAGCACTGGACCAAGAACCAATACTAACTCACTTTGCGAGTTTCCCTCCTGAAAAATCATTGTCCCTGCTAATATCAGTCTCCGTGTCCTGAAGGGACGAATTTTGAGACTAGTGTTCACTCAACTTAGAACATATGACGACTTTATAATTCCAGAAATGTAGTTACAGCGTTGTACATGACAATAAACCAATCAGATCTTAAATGTCTTCCTTTTCAAACATTAATTTACAAACTTTGAAAAACAATATGGAGCTAGTAACTATCATTAGACAATATTTACCTTACCATGGAAATTTTAGTGAATGAATTTTGCCAAAAGAAATTTAACAAAGTACGGTAGCAATGTGATCCATCAAAGTTACGCGTCCCTACTTTCTTACTTTAATAGACCACTCAAACATGCCATTTAGTGTCGTTAGTGTTCCATATAATGAACAGTAATTTAAATATAGGATTTAAGTAAAGTAATGAAAGACACGTTAATAAAACGGTAAAATTGTTTGAATTAGTGACCGATAAACTGAATAAAAAGCTCATTTCAACGCATATATGATAACACAGTCTGACTTCCCTGTACTTGAATAATGAAGTAAATTGTCTGAATCAGTCAATCTGAGAATGTGGTGCAAAAATTCTTTAAGTGTTACACAGACTAGAGTCCGTAATGTCTACCTTTGAGAAACATCCTTGAAGTAAGGTGACGTAATTCCTGTAGCACCATATTCTAACTTGGGTAGCCGAGTATGCAAGAAGTACAAATTATCGATTCCTCCATAATTTGTGATAACCTTAGGAATAACCTTAGGAAGAATATTTAACGTCTTGTAGAGTGCAGCGATACATGACGTCACTCTGAGACTGCTGGCAGTCTCCTCTCCACAGCTCAGCCTGTCTGCTGTACGAACGACGTTTACAAAAACGAAGAACGACGAGACTTCTCGACGCTGCCCAGAAACCGAGTCTGGGTACTGCGTGTATCCCTTCGTAGAAAATGTGTTAACAAAACGGAACGGCGATGCTTAGTCGTCCCCAGGCCTAATGGCTTCCTTTCTTTGGCAGAATTTTACGCATTGACTAATGATAAATTGTTACATCCTAATGAAGTGGTCGGACTTTGCAAGTTGCTTCGTTTGATATTGTCAATTATAGAACAGCAAAAAGAAACGTGCTGTTCCTAATTAAGCTACAGTTTTACAGTGATCTGTTTACTTGTTTTAATACACAGAGCGTGGGGGTGTAAATGCATATACACTACTGGCCATTAAAATTGCTACACCAAGAAGAAATGCAGATGATAAACGGGTATTCATTGGACAAATATATTGAACTATAACTGACATGTGATTACATTTTCACGCAATTTGGGTGCATAGATCCTGAGAAATCAGTACCAGAACAACCACCTCTGGCAATAATAACGGCCTTCATACGGCTGGGCATTGAGTCAAACAGAGCTTGGAAGGCGTGTACAGGTACAGCTGCCCATGCAGCTTCAACACGATACCACAGTTCATCAAGAGTAGTGACTGGTATATTGTGACGAGCCAGTTGCTCGGCCACCATTGACCAGACGTTTTCAATTGGGGAGAGATCTGGAGAATGTGCTGCCCAGGGCAGCAATCGAACATTTTCCGTATCCAGAAAGGCCCGTACAGGACCTGCAACATGCGGTCGTGCATTATCCTGCTGAAATGTAGGGTTTCGCAGGGATCGAATGAAGGGAGATCCACGGGTCGCAACACATCTGAAATGTAACGTATACTATTCAAAGTGCCGTCAATGCGAACAAGAGGTGACCGAGACGTGTAACCAATGGTACCCCATACCATTACGCCGGATGATACGCTAGTATGGCGATGATGAATACACGCTCCCAATGTGCGTTCACCGCGATGTCGCCAAACACGGATGCGACCATCATGATACTGTAAAGAGAAACTGGATTCATGAGAAAAAAATGACGTTTTGTCATCCGTGCACCCAGGTTCGTCGTTGAATACACCATCTCAGGTGCTCCTGTCTGTGATGCAGCGTCAAGGATAACCGCAGTCATGGTCTCCGAGCTGATAGTCCGTGCTGCTGCAAACGTCGTCGAACTGTTCGTGCAGATGGTTGTTGTCTTGCAAACGTCCCCATCTGTTGACTCAGGGATCGAGACGTGAGCTGCACGATCCGTTACAGCCACACGGATAAGATGCCTGTCATCTCGACTGCTAGTGATACCAATCCATTGGGATCCAGCACGGCGTTCCGTCTTACGCTTCTGAACCCACCCTCCATATTCTGCTAACAGTCATTGGATCTCGACCAACGCGAGCATTAATGTCGCGTTACGATAAACCGAAATCGCGATAGGCTACAATCCGACCTTTATCAAAGTCGGAAACGTCATGGTACGCATTTATTCTCCTTACACGAGGCATCACAACAACGCTTCACCAAGTAATGCCGGTCAACTGCTGTTTGTGTATGAGAAATCGGTTGGAAACATTCCTCATGTCAGCACGTTGTAGGTGTCGCCACCGGCGCCAACCTTGTGTGAATGCTCTGAAAAGCTAATCATTTGCATATGACAGCATTTTCTTCATGTCGGTTAAATTTCGCGTC
Source organism: Schistocerca nitens (assembly GCF_023898315.1). Classification (NCBI taxonomy): domain Eukaryota; kingdom Metazoa; phylum Arthropoda; class Insecta; order Orthoptera; family Acrididae; genus Schistocerca; species Schistocerca nitens. Next base: position 603,641,833 of record NC_064621.1, on the reverse strand, counting down.
TGTAATACGTCATCTTCGTGGTGTAACAATTTTAATGGCCAGTAGCGTATTTTGATCATTGCTACTTTAATACGTATCTGATTCAGTGTTGTAGATGCTTTTTTCCTCTACATCTAACAGTCTTCCCACAAACACGTCACATAATTTACTGCCTGATCTTTTCTGTATAGTCGTAACTGCATCACTAGGTGGACTATGCATGTTAGTATACACTGGCTGTTTTGCGTTCTCACGTCCACACTTCAACACCTGACCTGTTACCTACAGGAAAATAAGCATTGATGGGTCCTCTTGCAACATGTACTTCAACACTTGGTTAGTTGGTTGGCTGATTTGGGTAGAGGGGACGAAGCAGCAAGGCCATCGGTCTCATCGGGGTACGGAAGGAAGTCGGTCGTGCTCTTTCAAAGGAACCATCCCAGCATTTTCCTGAAGCGACTTAGGGAAATGACGGAAACCTTAATCGGGGTGGCTGGACGCTGGTTTGAACCGTCGTCCTGCCGAATAAGAGTCCAGTGTGCTAACCACTGCCCCACCTCACTGCCAACACCTGACCTGTTGCCTTCTTTAGTTCAACACATTTTGAATTGAACAACTTTTGTAGAAAAGCTCAGATTCTTGCCTGGTGTTTTCTCCCCCTCATCCAAGTAGCTTCATTGGCGTTGGAATGTGTTATTTCGTGCGTATGTTGACTTGCATGGGTTAAGTAACTAATCTGATGCAGGATTATTTCCTGTTTTCCGTTAAGATTCTGTTTTCCTCCTATCACCTGATGCTGGCGTCTCTCTTGTAATTTGATTCTGCCACGTACAGCTACTATAAGTAAGGGACTATAATTTCATTTATATTCCGAATTGATTTTTGTTCAGTGTAGGTTACATTTCCAATTGTCACTGTCACAGAGATCCACATTACTAACATTTCCACACCTCGTCACATCTTGCCGCCTCCTGAAATCATTCTCGCCAAAAAATTAATCAGAAGATTTATCAGAAACATCTTGTACCAGAATAGTGCTTTAGGCTCATGTAATGCACGTCATGTGTGTGGGTAGCATTTTGTAAGGGGTCCGTATGCCCTTACTATAACTTTGCACTCGGCACAGGTCGATAGGGCGGACAATCGATTGTGGACGTGTTGCGAGAGCGAGTGTCGAGATGCGCCACTGTGGTTGGCGGGAATGGTGTGTGTGTGTGTGGAGGCCATTGTTGGAATACAGGGTCTTTAACCGAGAAGGGTGTCACCATCGCCGAGGTTAGACCCCTAAATAATAAATTAATACCGGGAAAGTGATGAAGTATCATTATGAAAGTGATCAGTGACGTCACTAGTGCCGATATTTGGTTTCGCGTCTACCCCACCGGCCTAACCTTGGATTGCAATGTTGGATGCAGTGACGGATTAGCGTGTGACGATAATGAAAAATGAAGAAAGCCTGTGCTGAGATTAGCCGTAATTAGATATGTATGATGAAGGCAGTGGCTGTCTCCTTTTTGTGTTTTGAGAAGACTATAAGTTCGTAATTAGTAAAAACTGTGTTGGTGTTCCTTATTACCAGACATTCAGTATTATAGTATTGAACAGAACGAACTGGAAAGTAACAACTTCCGTAGCAGTCAATTCCGATTACCAGCCCCATTAGGTTCACGGTCATGTTAATTGTTGTGGACTGGCAAGACAGCCAATCCACTATGAGAGGAAGCCGAAAGGCACGCGTTTAAGCTCACGCAGGATGGCGTGAGGTCTGGAACAGGACAAGGTCTTGAGACTAGCAAAAAAGGTACGTAGTTCTGGAATACTTAACTTTAATCCATAATTGGTGAACATCGCTCTTGACGGTACATGTTTTACAGAATCAGTATTGACTGGTAATGGCGCCTTGCTAGGTCGTAGCAAGTGACGTAGCTGAAGGCTATGCTAACTATCGTCTCGGCAAATGAGAGCGTAATTTGTCAGTGAACCATCGATAGCAAAGTCGGTTGTACAACTGGGGCGAGTGCTAGGACGTCTCTCTAGACCTGCCGTGTGGCGGCGCTCGGTCTGCAATCACTGATAGTGGCGACACGCGGGTCCGACGTATACTAGCGGACCGCGGCCGATTTAAAGGCTACCACCTAGCAAATGTGGTGTCTGGCGGTGACACCACATTAATAATAAATATTGGGCTGCTATTCGATCAGATCAGATCGGGATAAAAAACCGTGTTACAATTTCCAGTGCAAGTAGTTTACATCAGTGTTTCTTACACTTCAATCCCAATCGGCCGATCTTGCACAGAGGTGACGCATGTGCACGAAAAAAGTTATGGAATCCGTTAGGTCTGAATATTAATGTGGTTAAGTCAGAAGCAAATGCAAGAAGAAAGCTAGTTGCAATTTCACTTCAGGGATATCCACTGTACATAACTTCAGTCTAACTGTCTCTCTCTCTCTATTTTAAGTTCTCTAACCTATCTATCCAGTAAAATAGTCTAATATTCCGTGCTCCCACCCGTAGAAGCGAGTTTTGCTTTTGCTGCTGAGAAAATCCTCCTAGTGTTCCCTGCCCAGAGATCCGAATGAGGGATTATTTTACCTCTGGAATATTTTACACAAGGCATGCCATCATCATTATGCCATTCAGTACAGATGCATGCCTTCAGGGAGAAAAACGGCGTTAGTTTCCCCCTTGCTTTCGGCTGCTGGCAGTACCAACGTAGATAGGCCACATTGGCTGATGTTACAAGGGCAGACCGGTCAGTCACACAGACCGTTGCCCCAGCAACTACTGAAAAGGCTGCTGCCCAGGGGGAGTGGGGTCGCCGGCCGGTGTGGCCGTGCGGTTCTAGGCGCTTCAGTCTGGAACCGTGTGACCGCTACGGTCGCGGGTTCGAATCCTTCCTCAGGCATGGATGTGTGTGATGTCCTTAGGTTAGTTAGGTTTAAGTAGTTCTAAGTTCTAGGGGACTGATGACCACAGATGTTAAGTCCGATAGTGCTCAGAGCCATTTTTTTGAAGTGGGGTCATCAGTCTTCTGGCTGGTTTGATGCGGCCCGCCACAAATTCCTGTCATGTTCCGACCTCTTTATCGCAGAGTACAAATTACATCCAACTTCCTCAATTATTTGTTGGTTATAGTCCAATCTACGTCTTCATCTACAGTTCCTACACGGTGCAGCTCTCTCAGCTGCCACGGACGTTATTCCCTGCTGCCTTAGTACATCTCCTATCATCCGGTCTCTCCATCTTGTCAACGTTTTCCACATGTTTCTGCCCTCGCCGATTCTGGAGTGAATCTCCTCCTTTCTTATCTTGCCTAGTCCACCTAATTATGAAAATGCTTTTATAGCCCCATATCCCAAACTCTACGAATCTCTTATGTTCCGGTTTTGCCACACTCCAAGTTTCACTAATGAATAATGCTGTTCTCCAAACGAACATTCTCAAAAATTTCTTCTCAAATTACGGCGTATGTTTGACACTAGCAGGCTTCTCTTTGCCAGGAACACCCTCTTTGCTTGTGCTAACCTGGTTCTCATGTTCTACTTGCTTCGTCTTTCATGTGTTACTTTAATTCAAAGGTAGTAGAATTCCTTAACTTTGTCTATTTCGTGGTTCACAGTTTGGATGGTAAGTTTCTCGCTAGTCTCCTTACTTTCGTCTGGCTTCGGTTTACTCTCAATCCATATTCTGTACTCATTAGACCATTCCATTAAATATGTCCTATAATTCTTCCTCTCTTTCGCTGGCGATAGTAACGCCATGAGCGAATCTTAACATTGATATCCTTTCACCCTGAATTTTAATCTCAGCCCTAAACTTTTATATTTATCCCTGCTTCTTCGATATTATGACTGAAGAGCAGGTTAGAAAGACTGCAACACTGGCTTACACGCTATTTGATGAGAACACTTCGATCTTCGTTCTCAGTTGTTATTGCTCCTTCTTGGTTCTTACATATACTGTATATTACCCTTGTTTCCCTACAGCTGAGACTTCTGAATACCTTGTACCATTTTACACTGTCGAACGCTTTTTTAGGATCAAAAAATCCTATGAACTTGTCTTGATTCTTCTTAATTCTTGCATCCATTATCAAATGCAATGTCATAATCCATATTAATTAATTAATTATTATCCGATTTTGTTCAAATTTGGAACACAGCCTTTTGTTATTAATGGAATGATGCTGTCAAAATTTCAGATTTTAATTTGTTATAGTTCTGGAGATAAAGGGAATTACCTAAAAGTCCTAAAACCTACGCTTGTTTTCTAAAACCAAGTTAGGAACAATAACAGGTTGACTTTCATTATCATTTGAAGCCATTCCATCAGTGCATAAAAATCAATTAATTAGAATTGTCTTTTTAAAACTTTAGTCACTGTGCATTACGTAATACAAAATTCGATCAAAATTATTATTTGATTATATTTTGCCGTGTAAGTGCGTAAGAGTGATTGAGAGAGTGTAAGTGTGACATAAGTTAAAATTTAATATTTCATTTTACATAAAGCCTTGTACAAACGAACCGTGGAAAAGCTATGATGCAACCATGATTCAGGTGACGCATATCGGTTTGTGCTTGCTTTTGTATAAAAGTAGCCAGAAAAGAAGTTAGAGGCGGAATAAGTTTATTTATCAGTTTGAAGAATATTTCACACTTCGTTTGATTAAACAAAATATAAGAAATTGAAGTTTGGCTGACATTAACTACTATCAAATTAATGATTGGATAAGGCAAGATTTTCCGCAAGAATGATCTGGAAGGGACTTTCTGCTTGGTCGTTGAGATCAACAGCCAATCGGAATTTAGCTGTTTCCGTGCAAAATGAGGAGTAGGCGTATAGGAGAGTACGTCGAGAAAAGTCGCTTGCTAGCCGGTCTACGGATAACACGATGTCAGATCGCTCCTTAAAAATACTCTGTAAGATGAGGAAATAGTGAGCTAAATTCGGTTCGAACATATCGTGACTGAAGCGACTGGAGTTACGAACATTTTAATGAAAGCTCGGTATTCCTGAATTAAACAGTTTGAGAGATATGAGCGTGTGAACTTTCTGGTCGTAATAACAACTCCGAGTGGCGTGTTTCGTGCTCTGTACGGAATATTTTGGCGAGCACCTCTCTCGAAGAAAACCACTGAAACGACCGAATGTTTAACTAGCGAATAGTTGTGGCTCTGTGACTGGTAGAACGTGAAAATTAGTCGGGTTGGACTTACTAAAATTCTGGCTGTTTTTCGAGTGAATACTTGTTATACAGGCAGTGAAATTTGAACGATAACGTTGTACCATATGAAATACGGACTTGATTGCCATTTCATGTGTTTCAATACGAATAAAACGCAGAGTTAATCTAATTTTAAAAGCTTTTCTGCAAGTAGACTGAAGATCCCGAACGCCCGATTTTTTAATCATGAACTTTCAGGAACTGATTTTCAGCTAGAGTTACGCGGCCTCTGTGTGGTAGGTATTAGGTGGTGGTTTCATCGACGCTGCTCTACACTGCCTAGCACGTATCTGCTACCACAGAGTGAAGGGACATCGGCAAGGATCCTATCGAGGTAGGTGGACTGAACGATAGCATTAACAACAACGCAGACGACCGACCCCGCCCCGCCGCACGCTGGTGCCCTTATCTTACCTAAAGTCAAACTGATCGTCATCCAACAGATGCTCAATTTTCTTTTCCATTGTTCTTAACAATATTCTTGTCAGCAATTTGGATGCATAAACTGTTGAGCTAATTGCGTGACAGTTCTCGCATTTATGTGCCTCTGTTGTCTTTGGGATGTTGTGGATGATATTGTTCCAAACGTACGGTGGTACATGGGGCATCAATAAGTTTCCGTTCGAAGGCCGTGCAGTCCAGAATCGGTTTGCCAATGAGGTAAAATCACCGTGAGCATTGACGCAATCATCCCATCGACGTACCGAGTTGAAGATAATTGTTTAGTTAGACTGTGTCCTGCTGCTTGAAGAAGTCAGTAAGTGCCCGCTGTACATCCTCGTCCGACAGTAATCTTCGAGTTTCCGAGGCCTTTTTTAAGGGACCGAAGGCGTGATGATGGCAGGGGAGAGATCAAGGCTATAGGGCGGGTGCTCGAGTGGTTCCCACTAGAGCTGGCGTAACTTCTGCGTTACGACATTTGCGATGTGGAGACGTCCGTGATCCTGAAGCACCCGCATCCCGTAGGTTCTCAACGGACGTGCTGCCCCACACGCGTTCTTCATTCTCCTGTGGAAGTCTACCGGTGTTCGTCCTTCTGATGGATTTGGTAATAACGTCGCCATGGTTCACATTTCCGCATTTTGAGCACGCTTGTCGGAAAGACGCGAATGCCGCGAGCGTGAGAATCACGCTGCTTTGCATATACGCTCTCAAACAGAAACTTTTCGGTCGTCCCTCAAAGGTCTACGTATCCGTGCTCATAGATTCTACAAACGTACTTCAGTGGTCGTTTGGTTGTTTCCCCAATGATTTAGGAATTTGCGAAGGAATTTTATTTATGACTTCCGTCCTATTTGATCGCAAACCTTCCAAAACTCTGTTAAACTCTAGTACTGGATCAGCAATACACTTCACACCGACTCCCATGTGTCCTTGCATCACGTCTGTCAATTACTTCCCCTAGAAGTGGCCTTCAGATTACTTTCTCCACCCATCCGCTCTCTCTTCTATGTTTAATAGTGCAATTCCTCATGGACTCTTGACGTTCACGCCTTTGCTTTTGATTTCACTGAAAGTTATTTTGACTTTTCTACATGTTGAATCAATCCTTCCGACGCCTTTGCTTCTCATTTTTCCCGCAGCAATACGCTTTGCCTTCCCTACTCTTATCATTTGTTTTATTCCTAAATGACTGTATTGCCGTATGCCTGTCGTTTCCTAAACGTTTTTGTACCTTCTTTTTTCGTAGATCAAATGAAGTACTTTTTCTCTTATCCGCCGTTTCTTCGCAGTTGTCATGCAATATTTTGTGTAATGTAATATCTTGTACAGACATCTTTTATTAACCTGACACGGTCCACATCATTACGAAGTGTCGTATTCATGATCTATGGAACAAGTATTAATCTAATCTAATCTAATCTAGTTACCTTCGTCGTTCCTATATTTCTCCAGCCAGCTTCCGTGACTGCCATTTTTATAGGTGTCCACTGCAGTTCAGCTCAATCTCCAACTGTGGTACTCGTCATCACAGTAACTATAGGCTTAAAAAACTTCAAACGCACCTCACGATTCCTCCGTACTTCAGTACCCCACTTCTTTCTACATTAATTCTTCCACTTGATTCTCCTAAACTTCAGTCTGCTTTTCATCGTCACTGAATCGCATGACGTATTCCACCTGCTGTCTTCCCCTGACTCTGGGCCTTTGCCAAGTATGCCTCCTCCTTTTGTGACTTTTGAACTGTGAATTCCTTACCAGTTGCTGAAAACTATTGCAGAAGACAATTACTCTTTATCTCGACTCATTCCTAACAGCGAGGTCATATCCTCTGTTAACTCTCCCTTCTATTCCTACCCCTATTACAGTGACGTATCCACAGTTCGGCTGTCTGTATCTTTGAGGCATGCAAGCCACCCCACCTTTGACAAGGTCCGCGGTTTGGGAGATACTCGAAATAATTAAGTTATGTAACTAATTTTTTGTTTGTTTGCAGATTTTTGTCTGTAGTCCACGTACGTACCAAACTGACCGAGTCACAGTACAGTACTAGGCCACTGCAGTGGCCAAGTGAAGTTCTGCAGCCCGTTGATAAGCGGGACACTGTGTAGGGATATTGCAGCCATGTCAGTCCACTACATGTGACTTCATCAGGGACAATGCTACTCACACATACGGTCGTAATACAACATGATGTTCGTACGTGCGATCTCGATACGACGTGATCAGGATGGACAACTAACCATTCAGGCGGCGGTGGCTATATGCGTCTCTTAGCTGCTAATGTTTACATGTATTTTGTGTAAGTCTTGATTCATGTGAACCACCGTAAGCTTCCTAATTTCCGTAGTACAACTGTTAGTTGAGTGGCAATGACTTTCTCTCATGTCCATTTTGGTGTACCTGGAACTTCTGTAGGGCTAATCCAATTTGTGAAACTAAACTGCTGCAATATCAGCACGGACCATATACATATCCATAACGCATATAACATGCAAAGTCTGACATTACAGACTCGCGTCATCACTGGATTCATTGAATTCGAGTACAGGAACTCCCCCTGATTTTCGGTGAAGGCTTAGCCCTGTGCCGTTTCTTCAGTTGTCGGCCCCCAGTTTCTATTTTCTTTTCTTCTTTGGCTGTCCTTCCTTATGTTGATCTGAAACGTGCAAGAAAGTTACGCGAGAATGTGAGAGCGAACACGCCATCGCGTCACACGAGCAGGTGTGCCCACCTGGTCGCGTTGAGGCGCTGCTCCGTGGTTACCGGGCTGAGGAGGCGTAGTTTCCGCGACATCCCACATTTCTCGCAGAGACCACCGGCCGATCACAAAAACCTCTCCCGGAGCTTAGGACTTCGTTGTCTCACCGGAGTTCTGCCACCGACAAATCCCGAGGTAAGTTCAAAGCGAGTCTGAAGGTCTCATCTTGAGGCTGAAACTCACTCTCTGTGACCGTCTTTATTTACAAATAAATTTGTGTTTGGATAGGTTCCATCTTGAGGAAATACACTTCTTTCTTGTTTTCTAAAAAAGCAAAACTTTCTTCATCTTCAAGATGGCGTAATGTGATTGGATCATAAACATGTTCAAGATGGCGTAATGTTTTGAATCGTAAACAAAGTGCGAAAGTTTTGCTTCTCTGTGTATACAATTAGATGCATATCGTCAAACGAATTTGCAGATGACGTCATGTACGAGGGGGGACCCAAAAATAACCGGAATTTCTTTCTAGAAAGCATATACTTTATTGTTTTCAAATATAACCTTAATCTCCTTCGAAGTACTCTCCATTGGCATTAATACACTTGTCCAAACGTTCATTCCAGTGTTCGAAGCACCTTTTAAATTCGTCCTCTTTGATACCTGCTAGCACTTTCATGACATTGCGTTTTACGTCTTCCACATCCGCACAACGCTTCCCTCTCAAGTCTCTTTTCATCCTCAGGAATAAGAAGAAATTCGAGGGTGCTAAATCCGGCGAATAGGGCGCGTGGGTCAAGGTAGTTGTCTTCGTTGAGGCCAAAAACTGGCGAATGCTGAGAGCCGTGTGCGCGGGTGCATTGTCGTGATGCAGGAACCGCACGCCAGAATCCCACAAAGCCAGACGTTTTCGCGGCAAACTTCTGCGAAGCCATTTAATAACCACTAAATAGAATTGTTGGTTTACTGTCTGGTTTTCAGGGACAAATTCAGAGTGTACGGTCCCTTTCATGTCAAAAAAACAGACCAACATCGTTTTCACATTCGATTTCACTCATCGAGCTTTTTTTGGTCTAGGTGAGCCAGGTGACTTCCATTGTGATGACTGTTGTTTACTTTCTGGATCGTACCCATAGCACCATGACTCATCACCTGTAATGATTTTGTTGAAAAAATGTGGATCATCTTTGAACGCGTCCTTCATTTCGAGACAGGCTTCGACGATCCCTTTGATCTCCAGTAAGAAGCTTTGGCACGAATTTTGCTGCCACTCTTCGCATCCCCAAATCGATGGTCAAGATGCGCTGAATTGAGCTCCAGGACAACCCGGCCAAGTTCTCGAGTTGGTCGATTGTCCTGCGTCGATGAGATGAGATCACGGATTTTGGGATTTTGTCGATGTTGTCTTCGCTTTGAGCAGTTGAAGGTCGACCGGAACTGGGCTGGTCTTCAATCACCATTTCTCCCTTTTTAAACCGAGAAAACCATTCATACACTAAGAGCATGGTCTTTGTAGGCTGTCTGAATCATCGCAACAGTTTCTGCTGCGTTCTTGGCGAGCAAGAAATAAAACTTCACTGCTGCACGTTGTTCGTAAGAACTAGCCATTTCCTCGTGTCACCTCTGCACTGTACGCACACTCAAAGAACTGCCAAAGAAACCACACTTCTCACTGTCGGGTGACGCCACATGGCAGAATGACTCAGCAGAGCTCCTACTGCAACCCTCTGGCGGTGCAACCTGCTATTACAAGTACATGACGTACAGCATTAAGATTCTGGTTACTTTTGGGTCCCCCCTCGTATGGTGAGAAAAACGGCAACAGAAAAAGCACAGAAAATATGCCGCAAATAGCGACAAACAATTCTTCAAAGCATGCCAGATTAGATTAGATTAGATTAGTACTTGTTCCACAGACCATAAATACGACACTTCATAATGATGTGGAACGTGTCAGGTTAATGAAAGGTGTCTATACAAGATATTACATTACACAAAACATTACATGACACTCAATATTTTTAATTTTTTATTTATTCTTTTTTGGGGTGGGTGGAGGGGTGAGGAAATTACCCACTTACTATACCCAAAAATTCATCTAATGAGTAGAAGGAGTTGCCATTCAGAAATTCTTTTCATTTCCTTTTAAATGCTATATGGCTATCTGTCAGACTTTTGATGCTATTAGGTAAGTGACCAAAGACTTTTGTGGCAGCATAATTTACCCCCTTCTGAGCCAAAGTTAGCTTTAACCTTGAGTAGTGTAGATCATCCTTTCTCCTACTGTTGTAGCCATGTACACAGCTATTGCTTTTGAATTCGGATTGTTAATAACAAATTTCATAAGTGAATATATATATTGTGAAGCTACAGTGAAGATCGCTAGCTCTTTAAATAAGTGTCTGCAGGACGATCTTGGATGAGCTCCAGAAATTATTCTGATTACACACCTTTGTGCAATGAACACTATTTTACTCAAGGATGAGTTACCCCAGAATATGATGCCATACGAAAGCAGAGAATGAAAATAGCGTGATAAGCTAATTACTGAGATGTATATCACCAAAATTTGCAAATGACCCTAATAGCCTAATAGCATAAGTAGCTGAACTCAAACGTTTCAGCAGATCTTCAGTGTGTTTTTTCCAGTTCAACCCCTCATCAATGCATAAACCTAGAAATTTTGAATATTCTACCTTAGCTACCGATTTCTGATCAAAGTCTATATTTATTAATGGTGTCATTCCATTTACTGCGTGGAACTGTATATACTGTGTATTGTCAAAGTTTAAAGAGAGCCCATTTGCAGAGAACCACTTAATGATTTTCTGAAAAATATCGTTTACAATTTCACCAGTTAATTCTTGTCTGTTGGGTGTGATAGCTATACTTGTATCATCGGCAAAAAGTACCAGCTTTGCATCTTCGTGAATATAGAATGGCAAGTCATTAATATATATTAAGAACAGCAGAGGACCCAAGAGCGAACCTTGTGGCACCCCATTCTTGAGTGCTCCCCAGTTTGAGAAACCACCAGTTTTTTGCATATTATGTGAACTGCTTATTTCCACTTTCTGCACTCTTCCAGTTAGGTATGATTTAAATCATTTCAGTGCTGTCCCATTCATACCTCAGTACTTGAGCTTATCTAGAAGTATTCCATGATTTACACAGTCAAAAGCCTTTGAGAGATCACAAAAAATGCCAATGGGTGACTTCCGGTTACTGAGAGCATTTAATATTTCATTAGTGAAAGTATATATAGCAGTTTCCTTTGAAAAACCTTTCTGGAAACCAAACTGACATTTTGTTAATACTTTATTTTTACAAAGGTGTGAACCTTCTGTACGTTACATTACTTTTTCAAGAATTTTTGATAAGGCAGTCAGAAGAGAGATTGGGCGGTAGTTGTTGACATCAGACGTATTCCCTTTTTTATGCAGTGGTTTAGCAATGACATACTTCAGTCTATCTGGGAAAATACCCTGCTTCAGAGAGTTATAACATATGTGGCTAAGAATCCCACTTATCTCTTGGGAACAAGCTTTTATTATCCTGTTGGAAATGCCATCAATTCCATGTGAGCTTTTATTATTGAGAGAGTTTATTATCTTCCTAATTTCAGAAGGAGAAGTGAGTGGAATTTCAATAAATTCAATAAATAAGATTTAACGAACCCACTGATGATGACGACATTGGTCGTTGAAACTAGTTTGAGAAATAAATAAGTAAACAAATAACAAAGTGTTTTGCATCAAGGCGGACTCAATTCTCAGATTGTTGTTCTTATATGCAAACACGGACCAAATGGAAGAGTTTCAAGATAAAGTTATTGTATAGTTTCACGTTATAGTGAAACGAATCTTTATTAATAGTTTCATCTATCACTTAATGTATTCATTTTGTGTACTTCATGATAGGTTTATCGCTTGTTGAGTTCTGGCAAAAACTTTATTCTTTAAAGTTTATGTTACTTGTGCAGTTTCGCTCACAATGAGCAATCCGGTATAAAAATATCTTAATTACAACTCGTCCTACCGTATCTACATATACATCTACATGGACACTCTGCAAATCACATTTAAGTGTCTGGCAAAGGTCTCATCGAACTGCCTTCACAATTCTCTATTATTCCAATCTCGTATAGCGCTCGGAAAGAACGAACATCTATATCTTTCCGTACGAGCTCTGATTTCCCTTATTTTATCGTAGTGATCGTTTCTCCGTTTGTAGGTGGGTGTCAACGAAATAATTTCACATCCAGAGGAGGAAGTTGGTGATTGGAATTTCTTGAGAAGATTCCGTCGCAACGAAAAACGCCTTTCTTTACTGATGTCCAGCCCAAGTGCTGTATCATTTCAGTGACACTCTCTCCCATATTTTGCGATAATACAAAACGTGGTGCCCTTCTTTGAACTTTTTCGATGTACTCTGTCAGTCCTATCTGGTAAGGATCCCACACCGTGCAGCAGTATTCTAAACGAGGAGGGACAAGAGTAATGTAAGCAGTCTCCATAGTAGATTTGTTACATTTTCTAAGCGTCCAGCCAATGCGCAGTTTTGGGTTAGCCTACACCACAACATTTTCTATGTGTCTCTTCCAATTTAAGTTGATCGTAATTGTAATTCTTATGTATTTAGTTGAATTTACGGCCTTCAGATTTGACTGATTTATCGTGTAACCGAAGTTTAACGAATTCCTTTTAACACTCATGTGGATGAAGTCACACTTTTCGTTATTTAGGGTCAACTGCTCATTTTCGCACCATTCAGATTCCTTTTCTAAATTGTTTTGCAATTTGTTTTGATCTTCTGATGACTTTATTAGTCGATACACGACAGCGTCATCTGCAAACAACCTAAGAGGGCTGCTCAGATTGTCTCCCAAATCGTTTATCTAGGTAAGGAACAAGAAAGGGCCTGTAACACTACCTTGGGGAACGCCAGAAATCACTTCTGTTTTACTCGATGACTTTCCGTCAATTACTACGAACTGTGACCTCTCTGACAGAAAGTCACAAACACAGTCACATAATAGACGGTATTCCATAATCACGCAATTTCACTACAAGCCGCTTGTGTGGTACAGTGTCAAAAGCCTTCCGGAAATCCAGAAATACGGAATCGACCTGAAACCCCATGGCAATAGCACTCAACACTTCATGCGAATAAAAATGCTAGTTGTGTTTCACTAGAAAGATGTTTTCTAAAGCCATGTTGACTGCGTGTCAATAGGCCGTTTTCTTCGAGGCAATTCATGATGTTCGAACACAATATATGTTCCAGAATCCTGTTGCATATCGACGTTAATTATATGGGCCTGTAATTAAGTAGATTACTCCTACTACCTTTCTTGAATGTTGGTGTGACCTGTGCAACTTTCCCGTCTTTGGGTACGGACGTTTCGTCGAGTTGAAGGTTACGTATGATTGTTAAGTATGGTGCTAATGTATCAGCATACTCTGAAAGGAACCTAATTGGTATACAGTCTGGACCAGAAGACTTGCTTTTATTAAGTGATTTGAGTTGCTTCACTACTCCGAGGATATTTACTTCTACGTTACTCATGTTGGCAGCTGTTCTCGATTCGAATTCTGAAATATTTACTTCGTCTTGTTTTGTGAAGGCATTTCGGAAGGCTGTGTTTAGTATCTCTGCTTTGGCAGCACTGTCTTCGATAGTATCTTCATTGCTACCGCGCAGGGAAAGCGTTGATTGTTCCTTGCCTCTAACATTCTTCACATAAGACCAGAATATCTTTGGATGTTCTGTCAGGTTTCGAGACAAAGTTTCGTTGTGAAAACTGTTATAGGCATCTCGCATTGAATTTAAAGTCGTGAAAACCATTTCGCAATTCTTAGCGCAGTTCACAGCTGAGCGGCCACCCATATTTACGACGAATGCTTCAGTACATTTCATTCTAAATTTCCACTCGCATCGTGACTCATATGTAAACAGGTAAGAATGTGCTGTAATTTTTGGGAAAACAAGGCGGACAGTTGAGCTCGGGTTATAGGAGTGCTACGTGGGAGTGTGACGTCGGGTTTAGCAGCTGCCCCGCCGTCCACGGGCCACCATTGTGCTGTACGCGGCCGCCAGCTGCGTTACTGGTCCAGCTGCCAACCCCTCTACCCCTGACGGTTTCCTTGCAGCCCTCAGACGACCTCTTCCACACACCGTCTCCGTGCTCACAAAGCCTCGTCCGCTGCCAACCAACCAGTGGCCGTTAGGTCACACTCTGCCCAAAAGCTTGTCGTGTCCATGGCGGAGACTACGGTCCTGGTGGAAAAGGAACGGAACAGGCTAGGATTACCGTCCCATCGAGCGATACGGGCTCGTGCTCAGTACCTGCGGATCTCACCGTCGACGCACCATTTACGCCCGGTCTCCCTCTCTACCCTCGAACGATGGGGGGAATACGAGGTGTGGCTAGAAAAAAACCGGACTAGTACTGGTGAAACAATAAAACGAATGCAATAAGGCTGAAAGTCGCGTAGCCTGTCACGTGACTCTCGCTCCGCCTACTGCTCGAGTTTCATCTCCCTCCTGCACTCAGTCTGCCCGTGGCGTCTGTTTTAAGTAGTTGACGTTTTGTCTGTGCGTCGGAAAATGTTGAGTGTACAGAAAGAACAGCGTGTTAACATCAAATTCTGTTTCAAACTAGGAAAATGTGCAAGTGAAACGTTTGTAATGTTACAACAAGTGTACGGCGATGATTGTTCATCGCGAACACAAGTGTTTGAGTGGTTTAAACGATTTAAAGATGGCCGCGAAGACACCAGTGATGACACTCGCACTGGCAGACCATTGTCAGAAAAAACTGATGCAAACATTGAAGAAATCGGTAAACTTGTTCGACAAGATCGCCGTTTAACAATCAGAGCAGTGTCTGAGTTAACAGGAGTTGACAAGGAAAGTGTCGAACAAGTTTACCGATTTTTTCAATGTTCGCATCAGTTTTTGCTGACAATGGTCTGCCAGTGCGAGTGTCATCACTGGTGTCTTCGCGGCCATCTTTAAATCGTTTAAACCACTCAAACACTTGTGTTCGCGATGAACAATCATCGCCGTACACTTGTTGTAACATTACAAACGTTTCACTTGCACATTTTCCTAGTTTGAAACAAAATTTGATGTTAACACGCTGTTCTTTCTGTACACTCAACATTTTCCGACGCACAGACAAAACGTCAACTACTTAAAACAGACGCCACGGGCAGACTGAGTGCAGGAGGCAGATGAAACTCGAGCAGTAGGCGGAGCGAGAGTCACGTGACAGGCCACGCGACTTTCAGCCTTATTGCATTCGTTTTATTGTTTCACCAGTACTAGTCCGGTTTTTTTCTAGCCACACCTCGTATAACTCTCAGGAGGACGTCGCACGCTGGTTCTGTCAAACGGCTAGGCGGCGCACACACTACTGTTACAAACTGCCTCGGATTCTCCGGTCGACGTTTGTTTCATGACTTTTCTGGCGTTTCGCCTGCACGAGTGCTTAGCATGGTCAAAAATGGTTCAAATGGCTCTGAGCACTGCGGGACTTAACTTCTGAGGTCATCAGTCCCCTAGAAATCAGAACTACTTAAACCTAACTAACCTAAAGACATCACACACATCCATGCCCGAGGCAGGATTCCAACTTGCGACCGTAGTGGTCGCGCGGTTCCAGACCGTAACGCCTAGAACCGCTCGGCCCCCCGGCCGGCTTAGCATGGTCAAAACTTCATTGTCCATTGCAGTTGGTGGACAGGAGTCGCGGCCGCAGATTTGCAGCCAACGGTCGTTCTCTGCAGGACCCGAATCCAGGACACGTTCGCCTTGAGGCTTCCTTCTTTTGTGATGTTCGTGTATTGCTGTAGCTTCCCTGAACAAGCGGATGCGATAGCTCTTCTCTACAGCAAGAACTTCCGTGTGAGCTAACTTTAGTATGTGGCTGGTGTCACACAGCGCGCACCCTGCCAGGGCCGATTTCTGTACCTGTCCCAACCTGTGATGCCGCTGATGTTCGACGAGCTTGGTTTCGACAGATCGTCGAGTCATTGCAACGTAGACTTTATCGCATGTACGAGGGCTATTCCGAAAGTAAGGTCCGATAGGTCGCGAAATGGAAACCACGGTAAAAATCAAAAATGTTTTATTTGCAACAGTTAGATACACCTTGCAGCTACTTATCTCCATAGTCGCCGACCCGACTTAGACGTGTATCGTAGCGTTGTACCAACTTTCCCATACCCTCGCTATAGAAGGCAGCCGCCAGTGCTCTCCGCCAATTCTCTACGCTGGCCTACGGCTCGTTGTCTTGTGCCGAAATGTTGTCTTCATAACCAGCGGTTCATGTGACCTGAGCTGAAACTCAGAGGGAGACAATTACGGGCTGTATTGTGGGTAATCTCACATTTCCATTTGAAAACGATGCAGGAGCATCTTCATTGCCCCTGCAGAATGCGGCTGAGAATTGTCTTGAAGACGAAACAGCACGACAGTTATGTAATGTTAGCTGCATAGCTTCAGGGGAAATTTCTCACCAGGCCCCCGTACTTGGCGGCAGACACTATTTTCTAGACATCTTTACGCACTCACTGCGAGCTCAGAAATGAGAAGAGCGACGTGATGCTAACTGGGGTTATACTAGAGACAGTACCCAACACATCTGTGCAAAGCTTTATCGGATTTTCATAGTCGTTTCCATTTCGTGACCGATCGGACCTTACTTTCGGAATAGCCCTCGTACATGGTATGCGGTATATCCCCGACATTGCAAGTGCGTCCCTTTCCTCCTTTCCCGATCTGAGACTCTCTTTGGTCTTCTTTGTCTAATTATAAATTGTGGTGTCACTGCCAGACACCACACTTGCTAGGTGGTAGCTTAAATCGGCCGCGGTCCATTAGTACATGTCGGACCCGCGTGTCGCCACTGTGTGATCGCAGACCGAGCGCCACCACACGGCAGGTCTCGAGATACGTACTAGCACTCGCCCCAGTTGTACGACGACGTTGCTAGCGACTATACTGACGAAGCCTTTGCTCTCATTTGCCGAGAGACAGTTAGTATAGCCTTCAGCTAAGTTAATGGCTACGACTTAGCAAGGCGCCAATTGTCACAGTACATGTATCTTACGAGTCTCATTTGTATAGTCAAGAGAGATGTATCACAAGGATTGATTAAAAGTTAAGTATATTCCAAAGATACGTATTTTCTTTATAGTATTCAATACGTATCCTGTTCCAGACTTGACGCCAGTCGGCGTGTGTGTACGCGTGCCTTTCGGCTTCCTCCTCAGTGTGGCGTGACTAGCTTGTTACGCCACAACATAAATAGTCTTTGCTCTGTGTTTGAGCAATATACAGCCGATTCTGTCCGTCAGAATGTATGGCAGAAAGCCGAGTGGGATTAGCCGAGCGGTCTCAGGCGCTGCAGTCATGGACTGTGCAGCTGATCCCGGCAGAGGTTCGAGTCCTTCTTCGGGCATGGGTGTGTGTGTTTGTCCTTAGGATAATTTAGGTTAAATAGTGTGTAAGCTTAGGGACTGATGACCTTAGCAGTTAAGTCCCATAAGATTTCGCAGACATTTGAACATTTTTGTTTTTGTATGGCAGAAAGTCCGCACCCGATAGCTCTTTTTCCGATGTGCCATTTCGCCGATTATTTTAATCTGTCACACTTCTTGTGTAACTGGTGGAGTATCCATTGCTCCTCAGAACTCTTTCTACGCGCTTTATCTCACATCTGAGGAGCTGCAGCTAACAAATTCGTGTTGCTCGAGTTAGTCGACCTCTTTCCTGGCTAGGGTGATGATTTGACAGTTTGTGCAGGTATCCGTCCGTGCGTGTGGGTGTCGTCGGCAAACGATAAGACGGACGCACTTGCAATGTCGGGTATATAGCGCTTACCATGTGCATGCGGAAAAGTCTATGTTGGAATGACGCGACGACTTTCAACACCAGAATCACCGAACAATGCGGCATTGCGGATTGGGACAGGTGGAGAAATCGGCCGTGGCGGAACACGCGCTGTGTGAGAACGACCACATAGTAAAATTCGCCGACGCGCAAGTTCTTGCTGTAGAGAAGAGCTATCACACCTGCTTGTTGAGGGAAGCTGTAGAAATACACAAACATGACACTAGCTTCGGAAAGAAAGAAGAAAACCTCAAAGTGAATGGATCCTGGATTTCCATGCCGCAGAGAACGACCGTTCCAGGCATAAAGGGGAGACCGTCGCGCAAATGCCCACGGAAAAGCCCTCTGACATTGGCGCGCCAGGCACGTATAATCTGCGGCCGCGGTCTCGGCTCCAGCCCACCACCAGCAACGGGCGGTGACAATGCCAGCCAGTCGTGCCGGTGACACGTCAGCTAAGTTATCTAACAGACGTCGGCTGAAGAGCTCGACACAGACTGGCCACGAAAGCCTTAATACACTACTGGCTATTAAAATTGCTACACCACGAAGATGACGTGCTACAGACGCGAAATTTAACCGACAGGAAGAAGATGCTGTCATATGCAAATGATTAACTTTCCAGAGCATTCACGCACGCTTGGCGTAGGTGGCGACACTTACAACGTGCTGACATGAGGAAAGTTTCCAACCGATTTCTCATACACAAACAGCAGTTGACCGGCGTTGCCTGGTGAAACGTTGTTGTGATACCTCGTGTAAGGAGGAGAAATGCGTACCATCACGTTTCCGACTTTGTTAAAGATCGGATTGTAGCCTATCGCGATTGCGGTTTATCGTATCGCGACATTGCTGCTCGCGTTGGTCGAGATCCAATGACTGTTAGCAGAATATGGAATCGGTGGCTTCACGAGGGTTGTAAGAGGTCCAAGCAGATATAATGCAGATGTAATTTTATGTAAGAGGTAATTTCGATGTATTGTTCATGCGCTGCCTGCGATATGCAATGTATAAGAGAATCGCTGACCAGAGAGCAGTGTTGACTGCAGTACGTACTGTGTAGCTGTAGCAGTAAGTTGTGGCTAGTCTGCGCTAGTCTGGTCTGGAGTCTGCTCCGGTCTGGTATAGTGTATCGTGTTGGCTGGGCCGGTCGCGGTGCAGCGATACCGGAGTCTGAGTATTATTGTATAAGGTAAAAAGCAGCCTCGCGCATATCTAGTAATGTTATCTGAACTCCCATGTAAATTAAAAAAAATGTCCTAATAATAATCTTTGTGATATAAAGTAATTTTTAACAAGCATTCATTTCAATTTAAAGAATTTACGAATTTCTTCAATCCATGATCATTCCTATTGATGCAAAAAAAATCAGTTGCTTCCTTTCATAAATGATAAATCTATCGGCCAGCATTGCACAGAGCTGTGCCGGAAAAAGTTATTGTAAGAGCAGATAGTTGGTGACTTTATTGAGGTAAGAATTTTTGCTTTTTTATTCAGAATGATCTTACAGGGCCATGACGCAGCACTGCTGACGTTCAAAATTTAGCAGGTTACTGAATTTATTTTTTATTACGAGGTTTAGGAATTTTTCTGTTTCGAGCTTACATTAAATGAGAAAAGAATTTTGTGGGTACATTAAATGTGAATGCATTTCTGTACGGAGATTATAAATAGGAAGCAATTTTGTTCTGAGGTTACACAAAAATTAGAATCAAAAAATGGTTCAAATGGCTCTGAGCACTATGAGACTCAACTGCTGTGGTCATAAGTCCCCTAGAACTTAGAACTACTTAAACCTAACTAACCTAAGGACATTACACACATCCATGCCCGAGGCAGGATTCGAACCTGCGACCGTAGCAGTCGCACGGCTCCGGACTGCGCGCCTAGAACCGCGAGACCACCGCGGCCGGCAAAATTAGAATCATATTCATATTATTATATATACAATTTTTTTTGTGGGGAGGTTACACTTGGCGACAACCGGCCAGGATCGTATTTCTTTGTGAATCTCTGAGAAGTAGTCATATATCTGCTCTTATTTACTTAAATGTAGTTTGCATCTGGCGCAACGCATTTACTAATTTGTCACTTTTTCTTTCACAGATCATTGGCAATTTATTGCTCTTTGTTGTAATTGTGTTTGTTCCATTTTTGCTTTGTCTTTGTTTCATTTTTGTGCTTATTTTTTGATTTGTGAAAAATGCCGCGACAAACTGTTAACAGTACAGCGCGATGTGCAATGAGTGAAACAGCCGACTCGAATAATTTGACCGATAATACTTGCGACACTCAGTGTCTTAATGATAGTCCTCCATTTACAGACAATCAGTGCGTACCGATCACTAGTAATGATTTTAACGCTAATGATGAGGAAACAAATTCAATTGTGTCCTCTGTTAATTTAACGACAATTGATGACGCGGCACGTTCCGTTACAATGAGCGCTGCTCAGCTTGACAAACCCGATTTGCAAAATTTACGTAACGAACAGATAATTGTTTCTAACGAAGGTGAACAATGTACTCAAAGTACGTCAGATTTATTTGATTCCGATGTAATGACCAACAGTGCACATCCAATTGGCGAACCTTTTCGTGAATCAGACAATGACCTAATGGTTACACAAAACGCGACAAATGCAGATACACCAACACACAGCACAGGGAATAGAGTAGGTAATATTGGCTGGGATCAAGTTATGGCAGTATTGCTACAAATTAGTGAATCGCACAAACAACTTAATGAAAATCTCAAACAACAAATTAATGAATATTTCAAACAGCGGAATGAAATACTAGATAACCATTTCAAACAACTTAATGAAAATTTCGACAACTATTTCAAACAACTTACTGAATCGCGCAAACAACTTAATGAAAGTTTCAAACTGTCGACACGACAACCTTAATGAACAGAACAAACAACTTAGTGAACAGATTACAGCCGTTTCCGTGCAACGTTTTGACACTGAAGAACAATTATGTGAGGAAAGTAAGGCTTATGCTAGGAACAGTAGTGAAGAAATTAGATCTGTTGCACAAGAATTAAGTAATACACATGCAGCCACAACAGAATCACTTATAGATGAAATTAATGCAGTCACTGAACAATGTTCAAAAAACGCAACACAGATACGCGACGAGTTTAAATTAATGTCAGCAGAAGTTTCACGCACTCTGGATAAGGAAGTCGATAAGAAATTAAAACAACACATCAGCCAAATTGACGAACGTATTAAAGTGACATAAATGAAAAATGTTTCAGTCTCTAACACGTCACAGCATATGCCAGATTCCGAACATTTGTTACACCCACACAGCCAGTGTAACTTAGGTAATTTACAGAGACCACGCGACTTAGAATCCGAAGAGACACAGACAAACAGATTCTCATGCAATCCTGAACCTGCTAAGACATACAGAGACGATAATTTTTATTACAAACACTTTCTATCTGTTAGGAAATTTAAAGTGCTTAATAATGACAGAACACAGATACACGCTTTGGACAGGATACGACAATTTGCCTTTCTATTTTCATCAGCATTGCCTGTAATGCAGAAAATAGAATTGGACTGGATACAACAATTTGCTTTTGAATTTTCACCGGCATTGCCTGTAACACAGAAACCAAAATTTATTTGCAGCGCGTAATTAACCTCAGGGGATTCATTACACTTCGATGAATATGTGCCGTAGCGTGCACAGGGCCCCGAGCCGTAGTAGTGCTGTTTCATCTTTAGTTTTCTGCACTGCTGCCTTCTCTTTTACTATCCTTTATATCTATCAAAACAGCTTTTCAGCTATCGATCTATCTAGAATTAAGAATGATTGAAGAAAACCCGATATGACAAGTTTTACCGAAAGTGACAGTCTTTTATTAGACACTCCCTAAATGACAAGAACTACCAGCGTAATTTTAATAGCAGGCAAAATTTTAATCATCAGTATGTGTAAAATTATCAGCAACAGGAACCACATTTTGGTAACAATAGAGGTTTTTCCCAACAACAGCAACAAAACCAGCCGTTTAGCATACCTAACCAACAATGTAGTCTGCAAGGTCAACCAAGCTTTAATGTTTCGCCGCCTACACGTATAGCGTCGGCTCCACCAAATAGCAACGCACCGCAACAAGGAAATAACTACGTACAGAAAACACATCATTTTAACTCGTACCGCAACGCACCGTATAGAAATGGCTATCATGACAGACGTAAAAGTAATGAGCACAATTTTCAGCGTACGTTTAATAACAGTCGGTCTTACCAGCAACAAAATCATCCGCAACAACAAATTGTCATGAATGAACCAGACAGCAGATATCATCCCGAACGTAATACGTCAGGATGGAGTAACAGAACAGTACAAATAGTCGAAATGCCACAGCATCCTCCTGCAAATAATAACACGTCAGATAGAATTTGACTAGATACAGTACAGGTTGCATCTTCCAGCAACGCAAGCAATACTTTTGACACGCAGAATCTTGTTCACGAAAATGTTATTACTTTTGACGACATCCGAGACACTCTTTTGCAGGAAAGACCAGTTATTCAAAAAACCATTTCCCACCCTGTCATGGAAGTAAAGATTGGATCATCCAAATTTTCAGCAGTAATCGATTCTGGATCACCTATGTCAGTTATAAATGAGGAAACTTTCAACGAATGTAACAAAAAGAATACCTATCCTACGTTACCATTAGGCAAAACTAAAGTAAAAGGAGCAGTATCTGGCAAAGGAGTAGATGTAAAATTACAGACACTTTTATCATTTTGTATTGCAAGTCATACATTTCACTCAAATTTTTGGATTGTTCCCTTATTGACAACAGACGTTATTTTAGGTACGAATTTTCTGGTACAACACGACGCAATTATGGACTTTCAAAATTCCTATTTAATGTTAAAGGATGAAAATGTACAACTGGCATTAGAATTTCAGCACTCTTTATCTGTAGAAGAACAAACAATTAATCGTACATAGCTCATTTGTGCTTCACGTAACATAGACTGTCATTCCACATTGTTCACAGAGACGTACGTACACAACTATAATACTCCAGACGAAGCCGACTATGACGTTATACAGATGATTTCTGATAAAGTTAAACAGAGCAGTGCAAATACAGACGACGAACGCACGCAACTACGCAAAATTCTTTTACAGCAAGCTCCAGTTTTTGACAACGTCCCTGGTACTAT
Organism: Schistocerca nitens; assembly: GCF_023898315.1. Lineage (NCBI taxonomy): Eukaryota > Metazoa > Arthropoda > Insecta > Orthoptera > Acrididae > Schistocerca > Schistocerca nitens. Next base: position 603,618,373 of record NC_064621.1, on the reverse strand, counting down.
GTCCAATTTTATGTATGAATTTCAAGTTAGACAGCACGATACATTTAAAGCCAAACATTATCCCATTCCGTATATTCACAGAGAACAAGTTAAGAAAGAATTGCAAGCTATGCTTGACCAAGGAATTATTGAACCGGCAGTTAGTCCGTACATAAACCCACTCCATATTGTTAAGAAAAAGGATGGTTCACTTCGCCTCGTACTTGATTCGCGCCACATCAATGACATTATTATTAATGAAACAGATCGCCCACAGACACTAGAAGAACTTCTACAGAAATTTCATGGTACTGCTATTTATTCCACATTAGATTTGAAATCGGGATTTTGGCAAATTCAGCTCCTTCCGAACTGCAGAAAGTACACAGCTTTTCTCTGTTTTGGTGACTGTTATCAATTTTGTAAATTACCGTTCGGTTTAACTATTTCTTCAGCAGCATTTATTCACAGATTGAATGCTATACTTCCGACAGAACTTAAAGACAGAATCACAACGTATGTAGACGACATTCTTATTGCAGAAGCTAACTGGTCTGAACACAATCTGATTCTTGAACAACTGTTGCGAACTTTTCGTGCACAAGGACTCACAGTTAATCTCAGTAAATCGCACTTTGGCAAAACTTCTATAAAATTTCTTGGACATATAATTTCAGCAGAAGACATTGTGCCTGACCCGGAAAAACTTCAAGCTTTACGTGACATCACTGTTCCTACGAAGAAGAAACAACTACGTAGCTTTTTGGGGTTAATTAACTTTTCTCGTAAATTTATTCATTACTCGGCTTTAGACACCCCTAGATTATGTCAATTGACGGGTAAAAACACTATTTGGTCCTGGGATAGCAAAGTACATTCTGAATTTGTCAATCTGAAACAAGCTTTGTTGAATGCACCTCTTTTATAACATCCAGATCTTACCAGAAATTTTTCCATTGCCACCGACAGTTCTAACACCGCTTTAGGCGTACACATTTTTCAGGAAATTGAAGAAGATGGTTGTACAGTAATTAAAAACATCGCCTTTGCGAGTCGCATTCTGCCATCTGCTGAACGCAATTATTCTGTTACAGAACTTGAAACATTATGTGTTGTATGGGCATTTACGAGATTTCGGCATTTTCTTTATGGAAGACACACTACCGTTTACACAGATCATAGAGCTACACAGTTTTTACTTTCCGCTAAATTTACACACGACAGATTAAGCAGATGGAAACTTTATTTACAGGAATTTAATTTTACAATTGTTCACATTCCCGGTACACAAAATATTGTAGCAGACGCACTATCCCGTTCTCTCAGCAACAATCAGCAAGACATCGCAACCAACTTCTGCCAAGCAAATTTCAGCGTCATGTATATTCAACAAGTTGCATTTGAAAATTTCATTTAGGCATCATTACGAGACATAGCACAAGAGCAGAGTAAAGACAACGTGTGGAAAGAAATTAAACACCTTTGGCAAGATAGGAATAATGTTACATTAGAAACCATTACACTGTACGCAATAATATTCTGTTTCGCCGCTCTCACCCTCAGCAACAACTGGTTACTATGCATTCCTGACGAACTTGTTAACAAATTAATTTGGTATACTCATTTAAGTTACGCACATTACGGAGCCAGAAAATGTTTTCTCATACTGAGGCAGAACTGTTATTTTGCCAACATGGAGAAACGTATTCGACGAGTTTTAGCGTCATGTAAAATCTGCCAGAAAGCTAAGTCAGATACGACTTCACATATTCCTCCATTACATCCCATTGTACCTGTTAAATTGAGACACATGGCCGCTGTAGATATTTTTGGTCCGATTCCCAGAACTAATAGACGTTTTTGCTACATCTTTGTCGCTGTTGAACTCACTTCGAAATTTGTTACCTTCACTCCATTACGCAAAGCTACTGCTAAATCTGTTTCGAAAGCATTTGTAAAACATTTTCTATCCCATGTAGGACATGTATTGAAAGTAATTTCCGACAATGGACCACAGTTTCGATCTGCTATATGGACACGTATGTTACGAGCTAGAAACATTTCTCCGATCTATATATCCAGGTACCACGCTTCTTCGAACCCTTGTGAACGACTAATGAAAGAAATTGGTAAACTGTGTAGAATATACTGCCATAAAAGACATATTGATTGGGACACACATACTCTCATTCGAGGATGTAATTAATTCCATACCAAATGAATCTACTATGCTATCTCCGACTGTTATACTCAAAAATGTTGAACCACCTAACAAAATTAAAGAATTAGTATCCTTTCCTACATCTCGTCGACTACGACACCATGAAATAATTGACATTGCGCTGAACAACATCAAACGTGCCGCAGAGCGCCGGAGAAGACAGCAAAAACAGGTTTGTACACGCCGTGACTTTCACATTGGACAGAAGATATTAGTACGTACACATTATTTATCCAACAGGGGAAAGAGTAGATGTAGTAAATTTGAGCTTCTATACGCAGGTCCATATCGAATTCGCAGCATTCCTCACCCCAATGTAGTACACGTCGAAACTCTGAGAACCAGAAAAAGTAAAGGCAATCACAATGTCTCCAATATTAAACCCTTTATTGAATGAACATACTTTATGATTTATCACACTGTAATGCCATTTTCTGATTTTTATATGAACAATGATGCAATTATATTTATGTGACTACTTACTGATGATTATCATATTTTTTCTTGGCAAGTGCCCGGCAAGGTAAGGTTAGCAGGTCGCTTTTCTTGTCGATATATATCAGACCGTGCACATTTTCCATTTTTCGTGTTTGTATGATTCTTTTCCTGTTGCCGGCCGCGGTGGCCGTGCGGTTCTGGTGCTGCAGTCCGGAACCGCGAGGCTGCTACGGTCACAGGTTCGAATCCTGCCTCGGGCATGGGTGTGTGTGATGTCCTTAGGTTAGTTAGGTTTAAGTAGTTCTAAGTTCTAGGGGACTTATGACCTAAGATGTTGAGTCCCATAGTGCTCAGAGCCATTTGAACCATTTTTCTGTTTTCCTGTTTTGTCTGTATGCACTATGAAATGTTTAAGATGTAACAAACACCAGTTGACTTTAACATTTTTCCTTATGATATCTCAATATCTTGACTATTCTACACTCTTGGCTACTGCATTATGAGACTGTGTGTACATTTTTTGCACCTGAACACTGTCTATGTTTTTGACATAATACGTTTTCTGTTATGCTAAGCTGTATGCTTAATTATATCACTAGAAACCAGTTTTTATTTAATGGGTATATGATTTAAATGCAAGATATTAATCCTTATTCATCAATGTCAGAAAGCAATAACGTGTAAAAGATATAAATTAAACAAACCACAGTGGATTACTGTGAAATGGGAATTTCACCTTCGGAATGAACGAAAGAAGATGCAATACCTCGTCATGAAGAGTAAATGGATCAGAATTAACAAGCATTAACAAGAATATACTATACACATCGTATGATAGCAGTCTTAACTAATTATTTTTCTTTCAGAATACGAGGCGATTGATGCAGGCTGTCAGACAGAACTACACATCATAGTTTTAGTGATGAAATATGCTAGAAATAAGAAACTCTATACTATGAATAGTTGTATGAAGTAAATGGTGATATGAATAATGAAGTGTCTTTTTTGCAGATGATAATGAATGATGATGAATAGTTATATGAAGAATATGCTAATATGAATAATGAAGTTTTTCTTTGCAGGTGATGATAGTAATGAAGTTACAGTAATATGAATAATGAAGTTTTTCTTTGCAGATGAGGATAATGATGAAGTTTATATATTTACTGTTAGTTAAGAAATGCTATGTAGTTATTTAAGTATTTGTTGCAGTTCGTTTTGACAGTATGTCTTATGTCGCATGGTATAATGACTGAATGTTTTGGAAAGGACAGCTAGAGTACATACATATTGAGTACACGTTTCATTACCTGTTAATTCGAAGTTCACTACTTTTGAGCATAATATGCGTTTCTTCTTTCAGCTCAATAATTCATGAATGTAATCACATATACTCTACTTGTTTAATAACCTTGCTACAGCTGACTCATGACGAATGACGTAATTAATTCTTCTTTCCAGCAATAAGTCAAAAGCAAATATTTTCGTGCCCCAGCAATTAATTATCGATCCCAACGCAATGCATTGCTAGCACAAAAAAATGTATTACCAGTCCCAAATAATGTTACCAGTTTAAGAGAGTTCTGAGTAATACTGAATGATGTTTTCTAACCACAGACCTTGAGTAATAGTTGCAGTGTGTTACATTTTAAATATGTCCTATGTCACTTGAATGATGATTTCTGAGTAATACTGAATGATGTTTTGTAATAATGCGTAAATGCTATGCCAATAATTTCTGTAAATAATATTTTTGTTATACTCTATAAATGCTATGCCAATAATTAACTCTCATTTTGAATGATGACTTCTGAATAATACTGAATAATGTTTTATAAATCTGTATGAATACTTTGTAACTGGCCAATGAATGCCAATGATTACTATAACTAGATGAATTATGTTAATGCTATGCCATTAATTAACTCTTGTTTTGAATGATGACTTCTGATGGTTTGTAACTGGCCAATGAGTGCCAATGATTACTATAACTAGATGAATTATGTAAATGGTATGCCATTAATTAACTCTTGCTTTGAATGATCACTTTTGAAAAATGCATAAAAATGTTTAGTAACTGGCCAATGAGTGCCAATGTTCACTGTAATCAGATGACTTATGAAAAATATTCTGTAATACTTCATACATAGTACAGAGATGTTTAGTAACTAGGCAATGAGTGCCACCAATTACTCAAATCGGTTGATAGACTAGTGTAATTCTCAATGATGACTAGCATAAGACTTAATGTCCTTCACCTTCTGACCTAATTACCAGAAGTTACTGCAATATCCGTTTGTCCTGTCCATCCTCATGATCATGGAGCACTATACTTGGTTTTTGCACTAATTCTACGATAGTAAAAAAGTATGTGGTGTTGACACGACATGCTGTCCACCACCTTGAAAGATGGACATGTTTTTATGGTCCCACTGTTTGGTGTACCTAATGTACTACCAAAATGATAACATTGAATGTTAATACGACATTTCAGTGTCTTGGCTACACTGATTAATACTTCAGGGAAGAGAACGTCAGATTGTGTCACTTGGTGTTGTGCTTCTGTAGAGAGATATGGACTTTCAGTGCAGCTACGTGCAACCTACTGTGCTACAACTATGATGCAATCCTTCCCTTTCCTATCCTAGTTCTTGTAAAATGGTAGAAATACATACAGTGTGTGTGCACTTTATGTCATTTGTTAATATGTTTTGTACTCATTGCGTATACATTTTGTCATTGCTTGATATGTTCTGTACTCAGTGCATGTGCACTCTATTTCATTTCATGTTCTGCACTTATATATATGTATATACTCTGTGACTGTAAACTTAGTTAATTAAGAAAAATTTGTTGCTCATGGCAAGTCCAATCGACTCACCATCGCTCCCAAATTTTTGCCCCCCCCCCCCCCCCCCCCCCAGTGGAGGGTTATGTAAGAGGTCCGAGCAGATGTAATTTTATGTAACAGGTCCGAGCAGATGTAATTTTATGTAAGAGGTCCGAGCAGATGTAATTTCGATGTATTGCTCATGCGCTGCCTGCGATATGCAAGGTATAAGAGAATCGCTGACCAGAGAGCAGTGTTGACTGCAGTACGTACTGTGTAGCTGTAGCAGTAAGTTGTTGCTAGTCTGCGCTAGTCTGGAGTCTGCTCTGGTCTGTATACGGTAAAAAGCAGCCTCGCGCATATCTAGTAATGTTGTCTGAACTCCCATGTAAATTTAAAAAAAAATGTCCTAATAATAATCTTTGTGATATAAAGTAATTTTTAACAAGCATTCATTTCAATTTAAAGAATTTACTAATTTCTTCAATCCATGATCATTCCTATTGTTGCAAAAGAAAAATCAGTTGCTTCCTTTCATAAATGATAAATCTATCGGCCAGCATTGCACAGAGCTGTGCCGGAAAAAGTTATTGTAAGAGCAGATAGTTGGCGACTTTATTGAGGTAAGAATTTTTGCTTTTTTATTCAGAATGATCTTACAGGGCCATGACGCAGCACTGCTGACGTTCAAAATTTAGCAGGTTACTGAATTTATTTTGTATTACGAGGTTTAGGAATTTTTCTGTTTCAAGCTTACATTAAATGAGAAAAGAATTTTGTGGGTGCATTAAATGTGAATGCATTTCTGTACGGAGATTATAAATGGGAAGTAATTTTGTTCTGAGGTTACACAAAAATTAGAATCATATTCATATTATTATATATACAATTTTTTTGTGGGGAGGTTACAGGGTAATAGCGAACGCCGTGCTGGGTCCCAACGGCTTCATATCACCAGCAGTCGACATGACAGGGATCTTACCCGCATGGCTGTAACGGATCGTGCAGCCACGTCTCGATCCCTGAGTCAACAGATAGGGACGTTTGCAAGACAACAACCATCTGCACGAAGAGTTCGACGTTTGCAGCAGCATGGCCTATCAGCTCGGAGACCATGGCTGCGGTTACCCTTGACGCTGCATCACAGACAGGAGTGCTTGCGATGGTGTACTCAACAACGAACCTGGGTGCACGAATGACAAAACATTGAAGCGTGTATTCGTCATCGCCACACTGGTGTATCACCTGGCGTGATGGTATGGGGTGCCATTGGTTACACGTCTCGGTCACCTCTTGTAGCAATGACGGCACTTTGAACATTGAACGTTACATTTCACATGTGTTACGATCCGTGGATCTACCCTTCATTCGATCACTGCGAAACCCTACATTTCAGTAGGATAATGCACGACCGCATGTTGCAGGTTCTGTACGGGCCTTTCTGGAAACAGAAAATGTTCGACTGCTGCCCTGGCCAGCACATTCTCCAGCTCTCTCACCAACTGAAAACGTCTGGTCAATGGTGGCCGAGCAACTGGATCGTCACAATACGCCAGTCGCTACTGTTGATGAAATGTGGTATCGTGTTGAAGCTGTACACGCCGTCCAAGCTCTGTTTGACTCAATGCCCAGGCGTATCAAGGCCGTTTATTACGGCCAGAAGTGGTTGTTCTGGGTACTGATTTCTCAGGATCTATGCACTCCATTTGCGTGAAAACGTAATCACATGTCAGTTCTAGTATATTTGTCCAATGAATACCCGTTTATCATCTCCATTTCTTCTTGGTGTAGTAATTTTAATGGCCAGTAGTGCAATTTTGTACAATCCTGTTATCCTCTCACTGGCTGTTCTCAGTTACAAGTTCTGTGTTGGTGGCTCTTCACAACTCTAGTGCAGGAATTTTCAACTGTCTGCACACGACGACCGTGTGACCCATTTGTGGTGTAACACGTTTAATCCGAAGAAAATAGATACTGAGGGTAGTTAGGATCGTCCATCCAGCACTGGAGCACAATTCAGTTCAACGCGACGCGCGGGTCTGGACTCAGTGGGTTTCTAGGCCTCCACTTTCCGCGAGCGGCAGGCACTCGGCCGCCGTTGCCCTCGGCGCGGTACGGTACTGTCACACGACAACCACTGCGTCTGCAAGAGACCAATGCCGACCGGACAGTACCTCTCCCAGGAGGAAGTCCTGGCCTGTTTCCCTTACCATGCCTCAGTCTCGGAAACACCTGGCCAACAGTAGTGACTGGGAAATATCTCGCTGGCCAGCACAGTGCCTGCACCGACCTGCGCAGATCACGGTCGCGGCTGTGACGTTCGCTGTAGCCGCGGAGTGGGCGGAGCCACTGGCTGCTTAAGAGAGACATCACGGTGAGCTTAAGTTTCTAGGTAGGAAAATAAGTTACCCCCAAACAAGACCCCCAAATTTCCCGATGAAACGGAGTCTAAACGGAACAGACTAAGCATGTTGACTTGTAGCCTGCTGGCTTCTGTTTCGGATTCTTAGGTCAGCATTTGTTTGTCGACTTTTTCCTACATTTCGGGCCGCCACTAGCGATGGAGAGTGAAGCTTTGAAAATACCGGATACTCTAGCTGGTGAAACGTAGAAAAAAAAAAGGCGAACAAATGACGGCCGAAGAAGCCGAGACAGAAACTAACAGCAATATGTCGACAAGAGGCTGCGAAAGCCTCAAAAATTTTGTAACCACGTTACGGCACCAAAGAGGACTATGCTCTCCGTGTGCCCACTCAGCCCCTCAGTTGAAAGAATGGAACATCACCAAACTGGGCGAGTCAGCCCAGGCAACACCAACACGTGTCACCCTCCCACCACCTGCACACCTTCAACAATCTGCCACTTCCACTCCGTCTTCAGGCCACGAGTGGCCTACCGGGACCATCCGACCGCCGTGTCATCCTCGGTGGAGGATGTGGATAGGAGGGGCAGGGGGTCAGCACACCGCTCTTCCGGTCGTAAGATGGTATTCTTGACCGAAGCCGCTACTATTCGGTCGAGTAGCGGCTCAATTGGCATCATGAGGCTGAGTGCACCCCGAAAAATGGCAACGGCGCATGGCGGCCTGGATGGTCACCCATCCAAGTGCCGACCACGCCCGACAGCGCTTAACTTCGGTGATCTCGCGGGAACCGGTGTATCCACTGCGAATCTGTCACCTCCAAACCCAGAAAACCGACCTGACATCCATACACCCTACCAGGTCTATACCTAGTCCCCAAATCCTGTCCCTCGATCAAGGCTCAGATAACTACTCAGATAACTCTCCCAGACTTGTGGTTAACTGGCTCAAATGGCTCTGAGCACTATGGGACTTAACATCTATGGTCATCAGTCCCCTAGAACTTAGAACTACTTAAACCTAACTAACCTAAGGACATCACACAACACCCAGCCATCACGAGGCAGAGAAAATCTCTGACCCCGCCGGGAATCGAACCCGGGAACCCGGGCGTGGGAAGCGAGAACGCTACCGCACGACCACGAGATGCGGGCACTTGTGGTTAACTGTCGTCCCTGTTCCAGTCTTATGTTATACTAGTACATCCGACTTCCCACGCTAACGTCATCGTCCTAAACCGTACACCACCCCGCATACTCCCAGACACAGCGACCTACACAAATAAAACGATTTTCTGCGTCAGTCAGTTCTATGTTTTCCCATTGCGCGTTTCGATGGTTGATATCATCATCTTCAAATGGAGAAATGCTTATTAACATAGCTGGTTTTGGTGAAGAGTACAGACACTTTTTCATAGTAGCGGATCATGGGCAGTGTAGGTTATGTCGCGTCTTTTGCTAATGATAAAAATTGTTTATTTATAAAAGACGCTTTTGATTTAAAAACATGAATTTCTGGCAGTGAATTGCACTTACAGGGGTAGTAGAGTCATGAAAAGTCTGCATACTGCTGCGTGTTGCATGTCCTCTCCACTGCACACTATGTTTACATCGTCCCTTCAAAGGTGGTGTACATCTTATACCACTGAGGTGGAAATGACATGCAACAGGCAGCAGTATGCAGACTTTTTATGTCTCTATCGCCCCTGTAAGTGCAATTCACTGCCAGAAATTCATGTTTTTAAATCAAAAGCGCCTTTCATAAATAACACAGTTTTATCATTAGCAAAAGACGCGACATAACCCACACTGCCCTTGGTCCGCTACTGTGAAAAAGCGTCTGTATTCTTCAACAAAACCAGCTATGTAAATAAACAATTCTCCATTTGAATATGATGGTATGAACCATCGAAACGCGCAGTGCCAAAACAAACAACTGACTGACGCAAAAAATCGTTTTATTTGCATTTGTCAGCAGTTGCAGCCCTCATAATGCTGTGCTTTACGGACGAAATATTCGTTCACAGCGAGCTGTTTACCTGTATTGTCATATTACCCCAATTTCTCGGTACCCCCTTTCTTCGCACCCACACAGAGTTTAGGGTTAGGGATTCGCTGTACACGTGGTCGTTGTCATCGTCTCACAGCCACACCATCGTGTAACGTGTCCTCTTATATTATTATGTTTTGCTATTGTTATTGTTAGAAAAATCTTTATTGAGTCGGTCGCCGAAATTTTGAAATAAAAGTTATTGTGGATGTCGCGTAATAAATATTTCGCGTGAAGCGCTGTTGCAACACAGGCAAAGATCAACTGTGGAAACTGAGTCACCGAATATTACAAATAATGTTATTAAAGAATACGGCCGACTGACTACATCAAATAAGAGAGCACGTACATTTGCGAATGAGTGGTCAAAAAAAAAAAAAAGCGTTAATACTGTGTAGGAAATGAGTCTTAAATACAGATACGCATGAACACACTCAAATGTATGCGAACATACGAACGGCATAGAGGCACGTACATTTTGAGTGCAATCATCCCCAGTGGCCTGGATAAAAAGAATTACAGTTAAATGCATTTATTCATCTTAGAACGTAAATGCGTGGACTTCGAAATTAAATGAAAAGAAAGACTGCAGGTTCTGAATGTCGCGGGAAATATGTTGAAAGTGACGGTAGCGGCCACGAAAGGAAAAAGATGAACACATTCACGTTCCTCTATTGTTGAGCAGCGTCGCCGTGATATAGTCGCCTCCATCTAAATTCTCTGCATAAAATTAAAATAATAGTAATAATTTTTCAGAATTTCAGGAGCTGGGACCCATGTTATCACAAAAGACGAAATCGCTCTGCTTCAAAATGACTTTCATTATTTAACTGAATTTTATCAGTAAGAAATGTCACAACACGTCTTAACACTAAGGCAGGATAACAGTGCAAGGTAACTTATTCTAAAACTAATAAACGAAGAGCGTAAAGCCTCTCTTGTTCAGAAAATGCTTTACGCATTAATCTCTGGTAGTTGAACTAGTGTCTATATGTTCATAAAAAAATTTTTATATAATTCCTTTACAGTCACCATCTCTGTTTTACAGTAAACCGTCAAAAGGGATCGTCTTTGTGGTTTTTAGTCATCTTAATCCCTTAACTGTAAAACAAACTCAAATGTTTCAGCAGGAGTTCACTGAAGGACAACAATATGGCTGCTGCCAACTGTTTCCTGCCACACCCACCCCCCCTATGTGGGGGCATTAAGTGATCAGTTAAGGGGGAGGAAGCAGAATCGTGTCAGCTCGTCGAAATATACTACGCTATTTTTTCACTACATTCATTGTCTGCCACATACTAACTACATGTCGTTTTGCACTTTCGCACTGGATCTGTTGGGACTGTTCTCGTTAGCTCACGTTAACTTCAACTCTACCCACATTTCGTTGAAATAAGACATTCAGGCTATTGTGATTTCCCGCGTTCTTCGGAAGTACAATACTTAATTTAACAGCAGTTCTGCTGCACTGAAGTGCGTTATACGCTGTGAACAGGTTTGTATATCTGCAAAGATACTAAACCTACATTGGAATGGGGCCTAATAAACTTTTCTACATCTGTACTGCTTCGATTTGTTTCTCCGCTGGTGAAAATAATTTCTTCCAATTCTGTGAAGGCCAAATCGCCGTTTCACTATTGGTTATCAACAATGCACTTCAGCTTATAGTAGCAGACTGCAGTAGTACGGACGTTTAAGTGAGAACTGAGCATGCCAGGGTAGATGTTACACCAACCGCATAGCGTCAGTGAAGTTTCCTTTTTCCGCCCATCATGGTGTACGCCCGAATGCTGACCCGTTTCGCATATCCTACAATGTAATGTTAGCAGGTCAGTACACAATTATCTATATAACTTCGCAAGTTATTGTATTTCACTGGGACAGTTACCTGACAACATATTTGGCTTCATAGCTTCTAGTCGTCTGTGGACGAGTGCTTCTCATCTCCGATCGATACATTTGTCCATCCACATCTCTCCCGAAATTCCGCGTCACCAACATAAAAGCACCCAGCATATTTACCAAGCAACCGCTACTTATAACTTCCAAAAAGCATAAGAGTGGTTTCTCATGACATGGCATCCAAACTTTTATCGTAATGTGTCGAAAATATCATCAGCCATTTGGTGAGTCTTCAGCAGCGCTCACCCATATTGCTTGTAGTGAAACAACACTACACACACGTTTACACTCATCAGCCCAAACATTGCAACTACCTGTTCAACTTCGCGTTGGTCCAGCTTTGGGGCGCAATACAGCACCGGTTCTGCGTGCCAGACGTTCGACAAGTCACTGGTAGTTTACTGTAAGTACAGTCGTGGACAAAACGAGCGAGACCCCTCGCCTTTTCGTTATGCTGATAGGCACAGCTTTAAAGTCTGCTACACAGCATAACAGGCAAGGCGACGAAGTGCTACCAACATCTTATGCACGGTGTGAAATTGAAAAACTATCCGAACTTTGCCAGACTGTTTTCAATCATGTGTGAGACTATATTAATGCTGATCAGTGTGTTAAACACAACACGGAAATGTAAGATATAAATGAAAGAAGAAACGCAAATTAGTATGAACTGTACTAATGAAAATTAATTTCAGCTTATCGAGATAACATAACTGGTTTAGTAAGACAAAGTACCCCAGATCGTTACGGAGTAGCAAAATATTACGAGCATTCGGCCGGGAAACGGTGTGTTTCAACGTTCAGACTAGTCATATTGGATTACCGTTGCTGACCTACCATGAAAGTGTGCAAATCTAGCAATGCGTGAAGATTCATAACTAAATTCAGTTAAAAATCATTCAGTGCCACACTTAACTCAATTATTGACAAAAGCGGAAAAAGTAGGCAGTAACAAGTATGATATTCTACAAGAGTTTCATATTGACATCCACAGGGCGCCGGTACAGAATAAAGGTAGCAATAAGACGTATTGGGGGCATTTCTTAAAATTGCTTTACTGATAGTCTATCTGCCTCCATCGAGATTAGAACCGAAACCAAACCAGACTTCCCTTGCAGTAGCAAACACCTTTCACTACGCTAGTAGACAACCCAGGCAAACCCAAGATGAATGCTACAGACGCGAAATTTAACCGACAGGAAGAAGATGCTGTCATATGCAAATGATTAGCTTTTCAGAGCATTCACACAAGGTTGGCGCCGGTGGCGACACCTACAACGCGCTGATACGAGGAAGGTTTCCAACCGATTTCTCATACACAAACAACAGTTGACCGGCATTGCCTGGTGAAACGTTGTTGTGATGCCTCGTGTAAGGAGGAGAAATGCGTACCATCACGTTTCCGACTTTGATAAAGGTCGGATTGTAGCCTATCTCGATTGCGGTTTATCAAAAAAATGGTTCAAATGGCTCTGAGTACTATGCGAGTTAACTTCTGAGGTCATCAGTCGCCTAGAGCTTAGAACTACTTAAACCTAACTAACCTAAGGACATCACACACATCCATGCCCGAGGCAGGATTCGAACCTGCGACCGTAGCGGTCGCTCGGCTCCAGACTGTAGCGCCTAGAACCGCACGGCCACTCCGGCCGGCTGCGGTTTATCGTATCGCGACATTGCTGCTCGCGTTGGTCGAGATCCAATGACTGTTAGCAGAATATGGAATCGGTGGGTTCAGGAGGATAATACGGAACGCCGTGCTGGATCCCAACTGCCTCGTATCACTAGCAGTCGAGATGACAGGCACCTTACCCGCATGGCTGTAACGGATCGTGCAGCCACGTCTCGATCCCTGAGTCAACAGATGGAGACGTTTGCAAGACAACAACCATCTGCACGAATAGTTCGATGACGTTTGCAGCAGCACGGACTATCAGCTCGGAGACTATGGCTGCGGTTACCCTTGACGCTGCATCACAGACAGGAGCGCCTGCGATGGTGTACTCAACGACGAACCTGGGTGCGCGAGTGGCAAAACGTCATTTTTTCGGATGAATCCAGGTTCTGTTTACAGCATCACGATGGTCGCATCCGTGTTTGGTGACAGCGCGGTGAACGCACTGTACGGAAGCAGCCTACTCACGCAGTATAAAATTCACATCAATCTTTCCATTGTGTGCCAGCCTAGTCCGCTGTAACTAGCTCTGACGTCATAAATGTTGCGCAATACTTTAAAAATCAAATAAATAACCTGAAATGTTTCTAGCATGTCAGGAGTAATACTAAATCAATATGTGTTGAATATCAGTTCAATAACTTTAACCATTTTCGAAATTTGGACGTTTTTCTGTAAAAATCATTGGCACAACAGAAAAGAGCTAGAAACTTAAAAAATTATATTTGGATTCCTTTTGCATAATAATTTAGTAGAAACAGTATTCTGGATCTCACAAATTAAAATTTTAGTTGAAAGTCATGATTTGTCTTAAAAATTAAGGAAGCAAGATAGATCAAGTAGGCGAATAAATAAGGCTAGGATGTTTAAATGATGGTATGGGGTGCCGTTTCTTACACGTCTCGGTCACCTCTGGTTCGTATTGACTGCACTTTGAACAGTGGACGTTACATTTCAGATGTGATACGACCCGTGGCTCTACCCTTCATTCGATCCCTGCGAGACCCTACATTTCAGCAGGATAATGCACCGCATGTTGCAGGTCCTGTACGGGCCTTTCTAGATACAGAAAATGTTCGACTGCTGCCCCGGCCAGCACATTCTCCAGATCTCTCACCAATTGAAAACATCTGGTCAATGGTGGCCGAGCAACTGGCTCGTCACAATACGCCAGTCACTATTCTTGATGAAATGTGGCATCGTGTTGAAGCTGCATGGGCAGCTGTACCTGTACGCGCCATCCAAGCTCTGTTTGACTCAATGCCCAGGCGTATCACGGCCGTTATTACGGCCATAGGTGGTTGTTCTGGGTACTGATTTGTGAGGATCTATGCACGCAAATTGCGTGAAAATGTAATCACATGTCAGTTCTAGTATAATGTATTGTCCAATGAATACCCGTTTATCATCTGCATTTCTTCTTGGTGTAGCAATTTTAATGGCCAATAGTGTAATATGCCATTTCCTCTGACTCAGTTCTCTAATTGTTTCTGATCTCTTCTATCAAATGGCTATGATTCCTGGTATTTTTCAATGAATCCAGGGTAACTCGACTCTCCGTGCGTATTAAAGTAACCTTTTTGACATTTGTTTCTCGCAAATTCTCTAGTTTCTCTAAGGTTCACAAGACTGCTAACTATGCTGTTTTGTCTAAAACTGACATGGTGCGACCGTGGTTGTGTACAGTTAATGCCACAGTAGCTGGTTGCTGTCTTCTTTGTAAGAATCAATCTAAATTAACAGTCTACTAACTATTCTGCTTTGCAGGTGGTGCAGCTATTCTGTAATGTGCACTTCAACTGATAGGCAGATGTACCATTAACATTAACCTGTTCCGTTCCCTGCATAACTCCCATCGGTATTAACCTATATAGGATATTCCTTGAGTTTGCTTTTTTCTTCTAAAGTTACTGTACTTGCTGGATGAGGACACTGTTTGTAATCTAAAGCAGTGCCTGTATAATGGGCCGCATGTTCAATTTTTGTAATTTTATATTCTTTAG
Source organism: Schistocerca nitens (assembly GCF_023898315.1). Classification (NCBI taxonomy): domain Eukaryota; kingdom Metazoa; phylum Arthropoda; class Insecta; order Orthoptera; family Acrididae; genus Schistocerca; species Schistocerca nitens. Next base: position 603,602,914 of record NC_064621.1, on the reverse strand, counting down.
CTATTGCCTACAGCTCAACAGTTATTGGAGTAAGGCCTGTTAGAATGCAGAACGGTTCCGTAGACCACAATCTGTTTGATCAAGCGCTGGATTCTTCGAATTTTCATACAGTTCAATTTTTTTCTTAGAGCGTGTACCCAAACAGGAGCTACATATGGCGATATTGGTAGTATAACGCCTTTGTAAATTATTTTCACTGCTCCTGGACCAAGTTCGCAGTTGAGCCTGGCTGAATTAGATAAAGAGTGAATAAGTTTGGTTCATTTTTCAGTCATGTCCTGTATATGTCCATTTAACATAAATTTAGAATCAGTAATTATACCCAAATATTTTAAGCGATCAACTTGTTGCAAAAATTTATTGTTTAGAACGATTGTTGCTTTCTCTTTACTCCTTCTCCTTGTTATTAGCATTGCTTTCGGTTTGTGATTATTAAAACGGATTTTGGTGATTTGGATCCTAGCTGTGATTTTTTCCGCTCCTTTACTGCAGAGATCTTCAGCAATAGCACTGAGCGAGGTAGTGCAGTGGTTACGGCATTGAACACGCAACCGGCAGGATGACGGTTCAAACCCGCGCCTGGCCATCCACGTTTAGATTTTCTTTGATTTCCGTAAATCGCTCCAGGGAAATTCCGGGATGGTTCCTTTGAAAGGTCTCTGACGACTTCCATTCCCATGCTTCATGCAATCCGATCTTGTCTTCCGTCTTTAATGACCTTCCTTTCTCAGCAATAATGACAGTATTTGCTTTGGTCGACACGGTTAAGTTATCTGCAGATGCTATCTTTTTGTGTTAGCTGTATAGTCCAAATTCAGCAGAGAATTACGGTGCATATTCCAGAAACTTGGGCCACAGCAAGATCCCTGTGGGCACCCTTTCGTCATCTTCTTTTCTTGTTTGATTCTCTTAAACGCCAACACTGCTGTCCTGTCACTGTAATAGGTTTTTTGTTAGGTTGTGCAAGTTTGTAGAACATTCAAATTCTGTTGTTGTTGTTTTGGTCTTCAGTCCTGAGACTGGTTTGATGCAGCTCTCCATGCTACTCTATCCTGTGCAAGCTTCTTCATCTCAAAGTACCTACTGCAACCTACATCCTTCTGAATCTGCTTAGTGTATTCATCTCTTGGTCTCCCCCTACGATTTTTACCCTCCACGCTGCCCTCCAATACTAAATTGGTGATCCCTTGATGCCTCAGAACATGTCCTACCAACCGATCCCTTCTTCTGGTCAAATTGTGCCACAAACTCCTCTTCTCCCCAATCCTATCCAGTACCTCCTCATTAGTTATGTGATCTACCCATCTAATCTTCAGCATTCTTTTGTAGCACCACATTTCGAAAGCTTCTATTCTCTTCTTGTCCAAACTATTTACCGTCCATGTTTCACTTCCATACATGGCTACACTCCATACAAATACTTTCAGAAATGACTTCCTGACACTTAAATCTATACTCGATGTTAACAAATTTCTCTTCTTCAGAAACGATTTCCTTGCCATTCCCAGTCTACATTTTATATCCTCTCTACTTCGACCATCAACAGTTATTTTGCTCCCCAAATAGCAAAACTCCTTTACTACTTTAAGTGTCTCATTTCCTAATCCAATACCCTCAACATCACCCGACTTAATTCGACTACATTCCAGTATCCTCGTTTTGCTTTTGTTGATGTTCATCTTATATCCTCCTTTCAAGACACCATCCATTCCGTTCAACTGCTCTTCCAAGTCCTTTGCTGTCTCTGACAGAATTACAATGTCATTGGTGAACCTCAAAGTTTTTATTTCTTCTCCATGGATTTTAATACCTACTCCGAATTTTTCTTTTGTTTCCTTTACTGCTTGCTCAATATGCAGGTTGAATAACTTCGGGGACAGGCTACAACCCTGTCTCAGTCCCTTCCCAACCACTGCTTCCCTTTCATGTCCCTCGACTCATAACTGCCATCTGGTTTCTGTACAAATTGCAAATAGCCTTTCGCTCCCTGTATTTTACCCCTGCCACCTTTAGAATTTGAAAGAGAGTACTCCAGTCAGCATTGTCAAAAGCTTTCTCTAAGTCTACAAATGCTAGAAACGTAGATTTGCCTTTCCTTAATCTTTCTTCTAAGATAAGTCGTAAGGTCAGTATTGCCTCACGTGTTCCAGTATTTCTACGGAATCCAAACTGATCTTCCCCGAGGTCGGCTTCTACTAGTTTTTCGATTCGTCTGTAAAGAATTCGTGTTAGTATTTTGCAGCTGTGGCTTATTAAACTGATTGTTCGGTAATTCTCACATCTGGCAACACCTGCTTTCTTTGGGATTGGAATTATTATATTCTTCTTGAAGTCTGAGGGTATTTCGCCTGTTTCATACATCTTGCTCACCAGATGGTAGAGTTTTGTCAGGACTGGCTCTCCCAAGGCCGTCAGTAGTTCCAATGGAATGTTGTCTACTCCGGGGGCCTTGTTTCGACTCAGGTCTTTCAGTGCTCTGTCAAACTCTTCACGCAGTATCGTATCTCCCATTTCATCTTCATCTCTTCATCTACATCCTCTTCCATTTCCATAATATTGTCCTCAAGTACATCGCCCTTGTATAGACCCTCTATATACTCCTTCCACCTTTCTGCTTTCCCTTCTTTGCTTAGAACTGGGTTTCCATCTGAGCTCTTGATGTTCATACAAGTGGTTCTCTTATCTCCAAAGGTCTCTTTAATTTTCCTGTAGGCAGTATCTATCTTACCCCTAGTGAGATAAGCCTCTACGTCCTTAAATTTGTCCTCTAGCCATCCCTGCTTAGCCTAGTAGAGCTTTAAGGCTGCTGGGCCACCAAGATACGTCAAAAGCTCCCTGAATATCAAGACTGACCATTATTAGATACTGCCCTTGTGATACGCTTTCATCTTCGGAGTTCTGAACAAACAACAATGCAACGACTGTCCCTTTCTGTGGAGTAAATCCATATTGAATGTTGCTGAGGAGATCCTTAGTGAAAACGTGGTGCTTAATTCTGTTAATTAATAGCGTTTCCAATACTTCTCCCTCCGTATACAGAAGGCTGATGGGACGAAATTTTGACTCTTCCAAGTTGCTTTCATTACCATGCTTGAGAATGCGTACTCTTTCGGCTCTGGTCCACAGTCTCTGAAAGCAAGCGTTCTTAAGGCAATTGTTATGTAAACCGGAAAGATAGTTGGGGAAAACGCTATACAATGGACGAAGGATCTTACTAGTAAAACCATTTACACCAGGAATCTTGTTTGCAGGAAACTTCTATATTATTTTCTCAATTTCTGTCGATGTAAAAGCTGCGTCGTTCAAAAATGGCTCTGAGCACTATGGGACTCAACTGCTGAGGCCATTAGTCCCCTAGAACTTAGAACTAGTTAAACCTAACTAACCTAAGGACATCACAAACATCAATGCCCGAGGCAGGATTCGAACCTGCGACCGTAGCGGTCTTGCGGTTCCAGACTGCAGCGCCTTTAACCGCACGGCCACTTCGGCCGGCAAAGCTGCGTCGTCTACCGTTTCGTTGAGTCGTAGTTTTTGAGATCTTAGTTTATGGTATTCCGTATCCTGAGTTTGATCGTTCTCAGACACAAAATATAATTGGCGGTTTCGATTAAATTCGTTGTTTTCGTGTTGTCACTTTTCCTTAGCGTCGTCGTTGGAGTGTTCCAACTGATTTTCCCTGACGTGATTCGATGGACTGCTTTCCACGGGTTATCTGTTGGGGGTCAAGTGGCAGCATTGTTTCCAAGACTGTGTCCTTGATTTCTGTGTTCATTCTCCCCTTTACGATATCGTTTCCTTCGTACTTGGCTCAGCGGTTCGCTGTTCTTTGCCCAGATTTTCTGCCAGTTCCGTTCTTCAACTGAGTTTGTATCTTGAACGCTTTATTGCATGAGGTGTCCAGAACTCGTCCCAAATTGTGGTCTGTTTCTTTTAAGTTGTGTAAGTCCATGTTTGGTAAATATTTTTGCGTAAGTTCTCCCGTCAAAGTCACTCAGGTTTTCGTCTCTAACAATAATTTCTTTTAGTTTGAATTACGCTTCCAGCATATACCGTTGCGCACACTCCTCCGCTAAAAGTAATAATCCTGTGGTCGGAGCAACTCTCTTGTTCACCACACGTTCATTGGCTTAGCATCGGCAGTAGGCTATATGAGAGGTGGTCATCAGTACTGCTCTGTCCTTTACTATTTTCAAAAGTTGGTCCGCGATTCCCCTTGTTCGGTAGGTACAGATAATTGGATGCCAGAAATTCGGCCATCTCCTTTCCTCTGGACTTTGTTGCCGTATCATGCCACATGCTAGATCTTGCATTGTTGCGCGTAACATTAACTAAACCAACGCGTTTATTTTAGGCTATCATGTCGTCAATTTTTCTCAGGTCATCTTTGATGGGTTTTTTAGGTCTAAATACACGCTTGATGTGAAAAATAGCAAATTTTCTTTTTCTGTTTCTACAAATACTGAATTTTCGTCGGAAAAGTGGCTGATCATTACGGAATCAGTATCCTTGTTGCTTATCAGTAGTATTACTGTCATTTTCCTTGCGTTACTTGCGCTGAGTATATCGTAGCCACCTACGTTGTGTCGATAACAATATGGTTCTTGTATGAAAACAATGTCAGTCTGATACTGCACAATAAATAGCATTAGGTTATCTGTTGCAGCTCAGGAACGGTGTAGATTTATTTGTATGCATTTGATTTGTTTTTCAATAGACCAAATTGATTTCCTTGTAGTTGGTGTTGTCATTGGTGATAATCTACATCTATATCCACATCCATACTCCGCAAGCCACCTGACGGTGTGTGGCAGAGGGTACTTTGAGTACCTCTATCGGTTCTCCTTTCTATTCCAGTCTCGTATTGTTCGTGGAAAGAAAGATTGTCGGTATGCCTCTGTGTGGGCTGTAATCTCTCTGATTTTATCCTCATGGTCTCTTCGCGAGATATACATAGGAGGGAGCAATATACTGCTTGACTCCTCGGTGAAGGTATGTTCTCGAAACTTCAACAAAAGCCCGTACCGAGCTACTGAGCGTCTCTCCTGCAGAGTCTTCCACTGGAGTTAATCTATCATCTTCGTAACGCTTTCGCGATTACTATATGATCCTGTAACGAAGCGCGCTGCTCTCCGTTGGATCTTCTCTATCTCTTCTATCAACCCTATCTGGTACGGATCCCACACCGGTGAGCAGTATTCAAGCACCGGGCAAACAAGTGTACTGTAACCTACTTCCTTTGTTTTCGGAATGCATTTCCTTAGGATTCTTCCAATGAATCTCAGTCTGGCATCTGCTTTACCGACGATCAACTTTATATGATCATTCCATTTTAAATCACTCCTAATGCCTACTCCCAGATAATTTATGGAATTAACTGCTTCCAGTTGCTGATATGCTATATTGTACCTAATGATAAAGGATCTTTCTTTCTATGTATTCGCAGCACATTACACCTGTCTACATTGAGATCCAATTGCCATTTTCTGCACCATGCGTCAATTCGTTGCAGATCCTCCTGCATTTCCGTACAATTTTCCATTGATACAACAGTGTTCTTTTTGGGTTGTGTACCATTTACTTCGGACGTATCCACGCAACTGCATTTTTCTTGATAGAACACGGAGGCGACAAACACACATCTAATTTAGCTGCCGTTTTTTTATTATTTTTTTTAATTTTTTTAATCGCATCTAACAATCGTTGTAGGTGACGACGCTGGCAGATTGCTTTAGTACTTGTAATTTGTTTATCAATAAATTGCTGAAAAGCTACAAAGTCTTTAGTATACTTTTTTGCAATCGGAAGTATTATTTTCCGCTTTCTTGTTGCTCTCAAAAAGGCTTTGAATTGTTTTGAAGACATGAGGTAATGTTTCTGGATACCTTCCATTAGTGACGCATTCTCAATGAGGAATTTGGTACTGATGAACCACATTCGAATTCCGTATCTGTCATGTCATCGTTTTGTTGTGTAGCACCAAATGCAGGTAGTGTGCCAGACGCTTATGTGAGCATTTGTGTTGGATTCGTCAGTTTCGCTAAATTCGCATAAGCTGTTAGTTTCCATAGGAAGGACACTGACAGTTTCATTTGACAAAAATTTTAATCTGATGTTCGTTGACAGAAGTACGGTTATCAGTGACGATTGAACTCGACAGCATGCTTATTAAAATCTAAATCAGATCGACGTCGTGGGTATAAGGGATATTTTTAGAAAGGTAGCACCAGTGTCAGATGTATGTTACTCTTTTCCAGACCGTGTGGGAGGAAGAGGAATTTTAGAAACTGGTGAAATTTTTAGTAGGATAGTATAAGAGTCTGGTGTACGTTGCTCTTTTCCGGACATTGCGTGAGGCTGAGAAACATTTGGGGCTGCTTCTTGTGCCAATGGTACGCACTGTTGTTTAGAAGCATTATGTACGAAGCAGGAAATTCGCTTTGACCCGTTCGGAAAGTCAGTAACTGCGAGCAATCTTTCTTGATGTGACCAACACCTTTACAATGATAACATACAGCGTCATCAACGGTAATATAAACATGGAAATAATTTCCTTCATAAGGAATCTGTATCGTGGATGGTACTTGGCTTATAATACAGGAATAAATTAATAGAAAGATACCTAAAGAAACGCTATGGCGAATGTACAAGGACGAAACAGTTACAGATGCAGGATGTCTCCCGAAGTAAGAGTGATTTCAGGTGTGCCGCAGGGGAGTGTCGTAGGACCGTTGCTATTCACAATATATATAAATGACCCTGTGGATAACATCAGAAGTTCACTGAGGCTTTTTGCGGATGATGCTGTAGTTTATCGAAAGGTTGTAACGATGGAAAATTGTACTGAAATGCAGGAGGATCTGCAATGAATTGACGCATGGTGCAGGGAATGGCAATTGAATCTCAATGTAGACAAGTGTAATGTGCTGCGTATACATAGAAAGGAAGATCCTTTATCATTTAGCTACAATACAGCAGGTCAGCAACTGGAAGTAGTCAATTTCATAAATTATCTGGGAGTAGGCATTAGGAGTGATTTAAAATGGAATGACCATATAAAATTAATCGTCGGTAAAGCAGATGCCAGACTGAGATTCATTCGAACAATCCTAAGGAAATGCAATCCGAAAACAAAGGAAGTAGGTTACAGTACACTTGTTCGCCCACTGCCTGAATACTGCTCACCAGTGTGGGATCCGTACCAGATAGGGTTGATAGAAGAGATAGAGGAGATCCAACGGGGAGCAGCGCACTTCGTTACAGGATCATTTAGTAATCGCGAAAGCGTTACAGAGATGATAGATAAACTCCAGTGGAAGACTCTGCAGGAGAGACGCTCAGTAGCTCGGTACGGGCTTTTATTGAAGTTTCGAGAACATGTCTTCACCGAGAAGTCGAGCAGTATATTGTTCCCTCCTACGTATATCTCGCGACGAGACCATGAGGATAAAATCAGAGAGATTAGAGCCCACACAAAGGCATACCCACAATATTTCTTTCCACGAACAATACGAGACTGGAACGGAAGGGAGAACCAATAGAGGTACTGATGGTACACTCCGCCACACACCGCCAGGTGGCTTGCAGAGTATAGATGTAGATTTAAGACCTATGCAGAAATGAAGAGGAAACTGGAAACACGTGAAAGATGGAGTTCTGCTGCCAAAGAATGTTCGGGTTGATCACTACAGAAAAAGACAAGTACTCAGATACCATGGTGCCTTCGATTGCTACCACAAGAGCCATGGAACCCAAGGCGAATGTCAGTTGCAACTGAAGAGTTGTCGTAAGGCCTGAGGAGGAACAAATGACAGAAGTCGTCAACAATCAAAACCACTGGATAGGACGTTTAGCAACCGAGGTGATAGTATTAATAGCCATGGCAAAGACAGTGACAAAACATCACCTTGAGGGACACAGTTTACCTGCTCAAAGCGACTAGAGAGGACGTTACCGACTTGATATTTAAAATATTCTAGCCATAGGAAGGACTATATAAATCTGGAAAGACATCCTCGAAAACTCCAGATGCCTCCAAGTAGCATCTTGGGCCTTCTCGACACCAAAAAATACGAACATACAGAGCACGTGATACCAGTCCCAGAAGGACCACTCTGTAGCCGCTTCGAGGAGAGCCAGGTTGTCAAAGGTGTTACCTTCAAGGACTTCACTTGTTTGGACAAGACTCAGTATCAGGGGTCGACAAAACATTGTACAATAATAGGGTCCTTCTCCATCCGATTCTGCTCCTGATGTAATTAAAAACTTTAGAGAAAACCTCAGTTCTGTCATATACACTACCCTAATGATACGAAAGGGAAGTCACGGGAGAACTGACCCAACTTAATGTTCATACCGCTAAAAAGATGAGCGAAATACACTCCTGGAAATGGAAAAAAGAACACATTGACACCGGTGTGTCAGACCCACCATACTTGCTCCGGACACTGCGAGAGGGCTGTACGAGCAATGATCACACACACAGCACAGCGGACACACCAGGAACCGCGGTGTTGGCCGTCGAATGGCGCTAGCTGCGCAGCATTTGTGCACCGCCGCCGTCAGTGTCAGCCAGTTTGCCGTGGCATACGGAGCTCCATCGCAGTCTTTAACACTGGTAGCATGCCGCGACAGCGTGGACGTGAACCGTATGTGCAGTTGACGGACTTTGAGCGAGGGCGTATAGTGGGCATGCGGGAGGCCGGGTGGACGTACCGCCGAATTGCTCAACACGTGGGGCGTGAGGTCTCCACAGTACATCGATGTTGTCGCCAGTGGTCGGCGGAAGGTGCACGTGCCCGTCGACCTGGGACCGGACCGCAGCGACGCACGGATGCACGCCAAGACCGTAGGATCCTACGCAGTGCCGTAGGGGACCGCACCGCCACTTCCCAGCAAATTAGGGACACTGTTGCTCCTGGGGTATCGGCGAGGACCATTCGCAACCGTCTCCATGAAGCTGGGCTACGGTCCCGCACACCGTTAGGCCGTCTTCCGCTCACGCCCCAACATCGTGCAGCCCGCCTCCAGTGGTGTCGCGACAGGCGTGAATGGAGGGACGAATGGAGACGTGTCGTCTTCAGCGATGAGAGTCGCTTCTGCCTTGGTGCCAATGATGGTCGTATGCGTGTTTGGCGCCGTGCAGGTGAGCGCCACAATCAGGACTGCATACGACCGAGGCACACAGGGCCAACACCCGGCATCACGGTGTGGGGAGCGATCTCCTACACTGGCCGTACACCACTGGTGATCGTCGAGGGGACACTGAATAGTGCACGGTACATCCAAACCGTCATCGAACCCATCGTTCTACCATTCCTAGACCGGCAAGGGAACTTGCTGTTCCAACAGGACAATGCACGTCCGCATGTATCCCGTGCCACCCAACGTGCTCTAGAAGGTGTAAGTCAACTACCCTGGCCAGCAAGATCTCCGGATCTGTCCCCCATTGAGCATGTTTGGGACTGTATGAAGCGTCGTCTCACGCGGTCTGCACGTTTAGCACGAACGCTGGTCCAACTGAGGCGCCAGGTGGAAATGGCATGGCAAGCCGTTCCACAGGACTACATCCAGCATCTCTACGATCGTGTCCATGGGAGAATAGCAGCCTGCATTGCTGCGAAAGGTGGATATACACTGTACTAGTGCCGACATTGTGCATGCTCTGTTGCCTGTGTCTATGTGCCTGTGGTTCTGTCAGTGTGATCATGTGATGTATCTGACCCCAGGAATGTGTCAATAAAGTTTCCCCTTCCTGGGACAATGAATTCACGGTGTTCTTATTTCAATTTCCAGGAGTGTAGATATTAGTGGCAGTGGCGTTCAGAAACAGCTACAGTCGTTAAAACTGAACATATCTCCAGGGCCCGCTGGGATACCTATGAGATTCTACAAACATTTAGCTGAGTTAGCTCCCCTGTTAACTATCGGCTATCGTTGATGCATCGAACAAAAAAATGTGCCCAGTACTTCGAAGAAAGCACAGGTTACACCTGTCTACAAGAAGGGTAGCAGAAGTGATCCAAAATATTACCGTCTAATGTCCTTCACATCTATTTACCATAGACTCTTAGAACATATTCTCAGCTCAAGCATAATGATGTATCTCGACCAGAACGACCTCCCCCATGCCAACCAGCATGGATTTCGAAACCACAAATCTATGTGAAGGCCAACTCGCACCCTTCCCACATGACATTAAGGCCAAGGATCGAGGCAGTCATGCAGATGCAGTATCTCTCGATTTCTGAAAAGCATTTACCTCAGTTCTACACTGCATGGGGGCTTAATTATATGCAATGAAAATAATTTTAATTTCTGCTTTAGTATTAGTCTGTCCGATTACGAAGTCTCGTAACGGTTGGCCCTGACTAGTATTATTACGCTATCTGACTGCTTAGAACAACAACAAAGAATGAAATGGCAATTTTCATTAACACAATTAATTAATTAAGTCCCCAGCAACTATAAAACCTACGAAACCAAAGCACAAGTGTAACTGTTCTGCGTGTGGAAGTATGACTCAACGTACGCATCTGGCACGGTTCTTCTTCAATAACACAAGAAATTTTAAATATCATTTATACTGAATTAATTAAAGAAAATAAAAATACCATAATTACTCAAGAAAACCAGAATTACACTCTAATACAAGAACACAAGCCAGATGCTTTGTTGACTGAACCTGTAATGACGCATTATTTAAAACATGGAAATAATGAAAAATAAATCAAGTTTCGTTACCTTCATATATTGACCAAAATCACTCTAATCATTACAATATATCTCCACACCGACTCGCTATTACCACATCTCAACAAGAACTTTTCAGTATCACATCTCAGCAAGCACTCCCTACTAGCACATCTGAACACGAACTGACTACTACGAGTCCTCGACAAGCACTGACCTCTAGCACATCTCAATAATGACTGCCCGTGGAGGCGGCGGAACAATGCTCTCTAGCGATCTCTGGCGCTGTGGCTCAGTGTAGCCACCTTCCATATGCCCTTCCTCCACGGCTAGAATTTGATGGTATTTTTGCCAGCATTGGTGGTGAAAATACCACCAAATTCGTCAAAAAAATACAGACAAAAATAAAAGATAATATTAATACGTAAATATCATATAACTAGATAAAATTTTGGCTTTGCACTGACCTTTCAATAACCTATTATATAGAATACAGTAAGCAATACAAATTCTTTCATACATGTGACTTTACATAATAGTTTACACAAGTATTATGTGGTTAAACAATTCAATCAATAGCGTCAGCAATGACGAATATGTGCAGGTAAGAGTCTCATAACTTTTCACAACCAGTAATACACAAAAAATCAGTTTATACAAATATTCACATAAACGCTTTCCATAGCCCAAGAAACAAGTAGTTGACAGTTCCAGCAGTAGCACCCAGCAATGGTCAACAGGTGCAAAAACCAACAAGTGAAATTTTTTTTCAGTAGAAACAGTCCATCAGTGGCACCCAGTAATGTTGAATAGGTGCAGACACCAACAAGTAACACCATTTCAGTAGAAGCAGTCCATTAGTAGCACAGGCAATGTTGATCACGTGCACACAGCAACAGGTGACTTCATTTCAGTAGAAGCAATCCATCAGTGGCACCAAGCAATGTTGAGCAGGTGCAGACATCAACAGGTGACATCTTTTCAATAGAAGCAGTCCATCAGTGGTACCAGCAATGTTGAGCAGATGCACACAGCAACAGGTGACATCTTTTCAGTAGAAGCAGTCCATTAGTAGCACCAGCAATGTTGATCAGGTGCTGACCGCAGTCTTTATGGACTATCACTATCACGAATCACACTGTTCATCAGCAGAAATTAAACATGTCCTTGTGGCACCAATCATGTAGAAAAAGTGCAAATAACAGTCCATAATTTTTTACAATCACTGATCACACAGTTCATCAGCAGAAATTAAACATGACTAAATGTCACACATCATATTGAAAAGTGCAGCACCATCACTAATCAGACATTTCAGGCATGAACAATAGTTTGAATACACATACAATGCTTTTACACTAAACATACAAATCATAACAAACACACAAATGATATCAGATAATTGTCCTATTAACTATTACAATACACAAATACCAGTAAACCTATAACATTTATGGGTGTCAGTGCAAGCCACAACAAACAAGTGAAATAATATTTAGGAGATAGGTTGGGATCACTTCTCTGGGATTATAAAAGGAAAACACACAAAACACTCACTCATCTTTCATCCACATTAAGTACTACTGTGTAATTGAATAGTGTTAACTGTGTAAATGTAACTCTGTCCAAGATTTGATGTTCATCATGTGTACCAAGTACTAGTGGCAGCAATGTATAACAGTCAATAATAGTTAAGTCAACGTCATAGTCATCATGTCAAGACCAATGTTTGCCAAGCCAGATCAAAATGTACGGTTGCTGAACAACTGTCAGTGAGCCAAGATATGCACATGCTTCCTCTCTCAAAAAAAAGTATATACTGCTTAGTGATTTAACAAGTGTGTGTATAGACAATCTTCCTTCCACTTTAGTGTTCTAGTCTGCCATCTTCATCCTCCTTGTTCCATATAAACCAACAAAACAATATGCTCCTCATTTACTTTACCTCTTATCCACCAAAACTCCAATAATCATCAACTTCACCTAATCTCAATACCTCAATAATACGTCGATACATATAAACCTCAGCACCAATATCATTTCACTTCCATAACAACTCTTTCCTCTAGTCAGTCTCCTCGAACAAGTACAGACAAAATCCTAGTGCAACTTCAATTCATCATCCCATACACTCCAAAGACACAGTGTCCACACACAACCTCTGTGTAATCCATCTGACCCAAATTTTCTACTCATTATAAATTATAAGATACATTTTGGTTCCTTGTCCATCATTAAATAAAAGAAATGCATACATTACCTCTAACAGACTTTAGTTCGAATAACTCTCAGTAATTAAGTACGATTACGGAGTGTGAATGATCATAATATTTCACAGTGTGTACACCACTTCAAGAATCAAAGCAGAAGCAAACATGTGGAGTATTTTTTGTGTCAAGTGTCACTTCCTATTTCAATTGCTCACGAAAAATGCAGTGTAATACTGTCAATGGTCTAAACCTAGTTTTGGTATGTCATGTCGTTAGCTTCCTTCCTATTAGCATAAATTTATACAGCTTCCATAAAACCTCAGCTCATGTGACTTCTATGACTTTCTTGTACTAATGTCGTTCGTCGAATTATAGCAGTTCATTTTCTTATCTTAAAAATATAAGGCACTGAGCGTAAGCAAAACAAGCAATAGCGAGTAAATATACCAGTAGAGAACAGAATGTCAACAAGTGGATGCAGCACAATCCCTACAACGAGGCTCTGCCAAGCGAACAATCTACAATTAATACCATAGTGTGACCTAAACTCTATGTAAGTACACAGTATATCAGCATTTCTATATTCTAAATTGAAGAGTAGTTATGACAACAAAACAGAAACGTGTAAATATGCAATCCATACGCACAGCAGCAAACATGCCTTACACAATAAACAGGTCATTAGCATCACATCAGCATAAGCAAATAAATGTTCATATGTAATCTTTATAAGTAAACATGAAGGAGCAAGCAGATAAATCACAAAGTATAACTTACATATCTAACCACATCAGCACAATTAATCAGGTGACAATTATAATTTAAATAAATAAGCACAGCAGGCACATAATTAAAAAATATGACATCAGTGAAAAAGCATAGCAGCCAAGCGATGCATAATATACACAAGTAATAACACTGTTCATTAATCAATAATTGTCAAAATCAGCAAATGTACACAAGCACGTCGCTTCACAAGTAAATTCATAGAACATGAAATTTAGCACAAAGTATGAATCACGTAATCGCGAGCAGCAAATTACGTCTAAAGTACGTACCTAAGTGGAATTATGTTACCTGAAAAATAAACTCAATTAATAGTTACCCTTTTTAGTTTATTACCTTTTTTTTTCGAAATTACATTCTTCCTGAAATTTTCTCCAAAGCAAGTCGTCTTAACGTCGGACACGCACAGAATTTACCTGAAGGTCTTAAATATTTTACACAACCGTATCCTGAAAAATACTGAACGTTAATAACATAATTTATGAAGTCCTTATAGCTTTATACAGAATTTAGTCGGAGAAATTAGACTGTGTATTTGTTTACGTCCGTCAGTGCATTCGCACTGAGCGCTCGATCAGCTGTAGGCGCGTGACGTAGGAAGTCATTGTTTGCGGTCAACGACTGCCTTGTGCGGCGCGCAGACTGACTGTTGCTTTGAGTATGTGCCGCCGCCAAAACACAGCGCGGTATCCTTGTACTCTCTTCGTGTTTACATGTAGCTGTTGGTTTCTCAAAAGTATGTCATTCCACAAAAATTTTTACGTTCGATATATGATGTATTCCCTTAGAGCGCCGAGATTTAAGAGTTTCTACTTCAACAGTGTTATCATGAATAATTTTGCGAACTCTAAATGGACCGTTATAAAGCAGAAAAAATTTGCGACACAATCCCTTTCCTTTGTGAGACAAACGATGAGACTTAATTAATACCTTCTGACCAACTGACAAAGTTTTTAAACGACCAGGACGTTTAGCTGATTTCTCTCTTCTTGCAGCCGCAGACGCAATATTTTGTAGGGCCAGGTTCACAACTTCAGAATGCCGCAGTTTTCGTGAAGGCGGAAAAGGAACGATTTCAGAAATGCGATTTGTCGGTGCTTTATTTTTTAATATCAGTGTAGGCGGTAAAGAAGTTGAATCATTAGGGAGTTCATTCAGAATATTTTGAAAAATATGAAGATACTGATCCCACGTTCTGTGATTCTGATGACAATAAAGACGACACAATTTATTGATTTCCTTCATCCATCTCTCTGAAGGATTAGATTGAGGGTGAAAAAGTGAAATGAAAATTGGTTTAATTTTACGACGCCGTAGAGTACGAAGCCAAATTTTAGAGCGAAACTGTGATCCATTATCTGATATAACCTTATCAACATGACCAACTTCCTTAAGAAAATGTTTGATGAAAGCATTAGATACTGCACGAGCTGTTGCTTTGCGTAAAGGTGTAAAACACACATGTTTTGATGTCAATTCCACTGCTACGAAAATGTACGCAAAACCATTAGTAGAACGAACCACTGGACCGAACAAATCGACTGCAGCCATGTCCTTTAATTTTGCTGGAATGATAGGAAACAACGGTGCTCTGTGAGAAATCGTTGGCGGTTTAGCCTTTTGACATAATTTGCATTTGGCCAGAACTGATCGTATACGTTTTTCCATATTACTGAAGTAACAATTTTCTCGTAATTTATGAAAACATTTTCTGGGACCAAAGTGCGCATAACTAAAATGTGTGTACCAAATCAATTTATTGACCCACTCATCAGGAATACAAACTAACCAAACAGAGTTGTCGACCGATTTTCGTTTGAAAAGAATGTCATTGCGAACTAAATAATGCTGTCTAATCGCTACGCTTTCCTTTCTCCTCCACTTCTCCTTAATGTCCTTCCAGATTGGATCCTTATTTTGCTCCTTAGCGATGTCCTGGAGCGAAGACGAAATAAAGTTCTCAAACGCAACACCTTGAATGTACATCAAACAATAATGGTTTTCTTTGCAGTCCTCTTCAGCACATTGTTTCAAACCCATAGGTGCACGTGATAAAGCATCAGCAACAATATTTGAAGATCCCTGTATGTAAACAATACGAAAATCAAATTCCTGTAGGTACAACGCCCATCGTGACAATCTGCCATGAGTTAATTTTGTCGACATAAGAAATTCCAGAGCTCGATGATCGGTGTAAACCTTAGTATGTCTGCCAAACAAAAATGTGCGAAATTTTGTGAAAGCCCAAACAACAGCCAAAGCTTCAAGTTCCGTAATCGAATAATTCTTTTCGGATTTAGAGAGAACACGACTTCCAAATGCAATAGTCTTCTGTACTACAACGCCGTTTTCTTCTATCTCTTGAAATAAATGTGCACCTAGGCCTTTGTATGATGAGTCCGTCGCCAAACAAAAATCTTTAGATAAATCCGGATGTGAAAGAAGTGGGGCAGCAACTAAAGCATCACGAAGTTGTTCAAATTCTGACTGAGCTTCCTCATCCCAACACCAATTAGAATTTTTTCCAGATAATTCACATAAACGAGGTGTGGCCAAATTGTCCAATCTAACAAAACGTCTAAGAAAATTACAAACACCAAGGAAACTACGAACATCACGTTTTGTGGTAGGAACAGCATAATTACGAATAGCGTCTAGTTTCTCTGGATCAGGAAGAATACCTTCTGTAGAAATAATGTGACCGAGAAATTTCACCTGAGAACGACCAAATTCTGATTTTTCCAAGTTCACTGTCATGCCAACTCGTGCAAAAATACGTAATAATGAATCCAAAATTTTGTTGTGCTCACTCCAAGAACGTTTAGCAATAAGAATGTCGTCAACATAAGAAGTAATATTGTCACGAAGATAAACAGGTAAAATTTCATTTAAACTGCGAATAAATGCTGCAGAAGATACAGTAAGTCCAAACGGTAATTTCCGAAACTGGTAACAGTTACCAAAGGCTAAAAAGGCAGTATATTTTCTACAATCAGGGTGGAGTTCTATTTGCCAAAAACTTGCGCGCATATCAATCGTGGATAAAACTTTAATTCCATGGAAATGTTGAAGAAGTTCATCTAAATTTTGTGGACGGTCAGTTTCAGGAATAATAATATTATTTATCTGTCTGGAATCCAGAACCAAACGAATTGATCCATCCTTTTTAAGAACAACGTGTAATGGGCTGGTATAAGGGCTGACTGCTGGCTCAATAATGCCCTGATCTAACATGTATTGAAGTTCATTCTTAACCTTGTCTCTGTAAGCCAAAGGAATAGCGTACGTTTTTCCTCGAAATGGTGTGTGTTCTTTAACTTTAAATAAATATTGTAAGCCTTGTATAGTTCCTGTGTGATGACTAAACACTGTAGCATGTGAAGTCAAAATATGGTGCAGCTCTTCTCTTGCAACGTCATCTGGCACTTCTGCTTTTTCAACCTTTTCATTAATTAATTCTTCGCTACTAATTATATCCTCCATCGCGTCTCTGTATCTATTGTCATTGTCATTAATAAACACACTGTCGTCATAATGCTCAACGAAAACATCAGAAGTAAGAAACCTTAAACATTTTGTATCTGATTCAGATCTTGCTAAACACTCGAAAAATTTCAAACATTTCGGCATTCCGGCAACAGTCAAATTCACACTTCCTTCTTTAAAGTTCAAAATTGCCTTATGTGTGTTAAGAAACTCCATACCTAATATAATCTGTGTACTGAGTAATGGAACAATAATAAAATTAGCAGACAATTCGTATCCTTGACAAATGAAATTTAGGTTGGTCTGTTGTTTAACTTCCACACCTTTTCCAGAAATCGCTCCTCGAATTGTAGTTTTAGAAATAGGTAACACAGGACAGGCAATAGTTCTTTCACATATACGAAAAACTGATTCACTAATGACGTTCAATGGGCTCCCAGAATCTAAAACTGCAGTGAACTTATTCTTACCCACACATACTTCAATAACAGGATGTAAAAATGCGTCTACATTATTTTCCTTTTCATCTAGCAAAATGTCTCTCATGTCTTCCAGGCGTACGTAGTGTAAAGTCGTGGTGTCATTACCTTCTGAACCGTCTATATTGCTGCCAGAAGCCGAAGCTGCTAGTCATTGTCGATTGTCTGCGTCACGTCTTTGATTATTCCCGACATTTCGCGGATCAATTTCTACTATTTCCACTTGTCTCTCTGAATTTCTGTCACGCGGAGGATGCCAATTAGGTCCTTCCTGTCTGTTAGATGCAAATTCTTGGTTGTGTCTGTTATTAAAATTTCTGGTTTCCTGTCTGTCTGCATAACTACTTCTTGTATAATTTCGACTGTCACTTCTGAAATTATTGTTAGACCTACTACCCTGGTTATTTCTGTAGTAAGAGTTTCTATTATTGTATGAATAATTTCTGTCTTGATGATACCGATTACTGTTTCCGTATGATTGATCATTCCGGTAAGAATTACCGTTATAATTGTCTGTGTAATCTCTGTTAGAACGTCTGTTATTGTCATAAGGCTGGTATCTATTGTCCTGTCTGTTACGTCTGTCATTCTCAAAGTTACCCAAATAACGTCCGTTCCGATCACTATCCCTTTTCTCTGAAAATGTATTGTAATTACTGCTACTGAAAAAATTACAAGAAGTCCCGTCGTCGTTGTCATACTCAAGTTC
Source organism: Schistocerca nitens (assembly GCF_023898315.1). Lineage (NCBI taxonomy): Eukaryota > Metazoa > Arthropoda > Insecta > Orthoptera > Acrididae > Schistocerca > Schistocerca nitens. The sequence continues at coordinate 603,584,552 of NC_064621.1, read as the reverse complement.
TTGTAGCAAAGTCTTAAAAGTCTCAATGTCGTCTTTACATCTTCCGGCTAAAGCAATTTGTCTTATGGATTGTGGCAGCTTAGTTAAACAAATGCGAATTAATTCAGTCGGGCTATAAGGGTTGGACAGGAACTGATTCTTTCGAATCATGTCTTCAAAGTATTCTGCCGGTGTGCGGAACTCAGACTGTTTAAAATTACGCTGCATAATCAGACTATGCTTGACTCTGTCTTGTGTGTTTTCGGACCAATATGCCGATAGAAATGCATGATAAAAATCATTCAGATTATTACACTCTCTAATGAGTGCGCGCATCCGCGTCGCCGGTTCGTTTTCTAAATATCCACACATAAATTCCAGTTTGTGACTTAGTGGCCAATTTGGTGGGAGTGCATACATAAATTGATCTAACCATGCACATGGATGTATGTCATTCTTAGAATTGCGGAAGATCTTAAATTTCCGAACAGTCAAAAAGTGTTTATAGTCAAAGTTTTCGCCTCGTGGCGACAAAGACCTACCGCGTCTGTCCCAGTTTGAATGTCGATTATTGTCAAGTTCGCGCGCCTGGCGCTCTCTTGTTGCATCCCGTAAATGAAACAAATTACTTTCTTCAAACCCCTCTGGTATCTGTGATTCTAAATTTCTTTTGCCGTCTTTTCCTACGATTTCGCCTTCAATTTGTTTGACTTGCTTTTTTAATACCTCAAATTCCCTTTTCACGCGTTCATTAAATTTTCCCTGATTTTCAACATGCTTATTTATGTTCTGATACTCTTCGGTTTCTGCAAATGGCAATGGTGCTGTATCATCTGAATCTCTGTCCCCATGTAAACTAAGATTTGTCAATTTATCTGAAATCTCCTCAACTCTTTCCGATAAGTCACCTATTTTTTCTTTCTGTTTATTTACGTCTTCCGTAAGTGTCGCGACTCGGGTTTCAGTGTTGACACATTTGGTAGTTAACTGTTCATATTGTTGTGTTAGATTATTTATTCTGTCATTTGGTACGGATTCCTCGATTCTCTCAAATATTTCTTTCTTATCGTGTGCACGTTGTAAATTTAACTCTGAAAATTTTTGTACTATCGCGCGATCTCTTTCTTCCTGTTCTCTATCCTGTTCCCTTTGCCTAATCTCTACTGCAATTAATCTATTATTGTGAGAATTCAAAATCGGTTGTACTTCTTCTCTGATTTCTTTCTTTAACTCATCTTTCATATTTTTGAAACATGTCCCTATTCGTGAGTCTAACCGTGTTTCCATTGTTTCCATCTCTGTTTTAATTGTTCCTATTTGTGAGTCTAACCGTGTTTCCATTGTTCCAATTTGTGATCCCAGTGAGTCTAACCGAGATCCCTGTGAGTCTAACCGTGTTTCCATTCGTGCTCCCAAATTTAATATAGCACTCATCAACTGCTCCATAATAGCCGGTTCGAAATTCTTTTCGCCCCTAATATTTCCCGCGAAACCAACTTCTTTCGTCATAGCTGTAAAGCTATCTGTGTTCGATACTATTCCAGAATCTTCTGTCGTTAATCTCGAATTCTGAAAATTTTCTGATTGAGAAAAATTTTGAAATGGTTCCGGACTATTTTCCCGACTTATTACATTGTTTTCCACTTCATTATTCATCACACTGTTTTCCTCTGTTGGCGAGTTCGCCATGTTAACAATTTCGTCATTCTCACTATTCATCATTTTTGCCTTTTTCATTGATCGCGTAATCATTTACAAAACATACAAAACTCGTCACTGTACGAAAATTACACACAATGACTCTTTATCATCAACAATACCATTCACTCGAAATGTTTCCCTCAAACACGATTAACGAACAATTGAAATAATTGCACTAAATCGACAAACGCGTATACAAGACAACAAATCAAATTCAGAGAAAAAATACCATTATAAGAATGACAATTACCAAATCTACACATGCAAAACAGACTATAATTACTAAACTACAAATTGCTACAACAATGCTACTGTCTACTATTTTTACAATCAGAAGATTCCAAGGGACGATCCGAAGCAGCGGTCGCCACGTGCATGGGGGCTTAATTATATGCAATGAAAATAATTTTAATTTCTGCTTTAGTATTAGTCTGTCCGATTACGAAGTCTCGTAACGGTTGGCCCTGACTAGTATTATTACGCTATCTGACTGCTTAGAACAACAACAAAGAATGAAATGGCAATTTTCATTAACACAATTAATTAATTAAGTCCCCAGCAACTATAAAACCTACGAAACCAAAGCACAAGTGTAACTGTTCTGCGTGTGGAAGTATGACTCAACGTACGCATCTGGCACGGTTCTTCTTCAATAACACAAGAAATTTTAAATATCATTTATACTGAATTAATTAAAGAAAATAAAAATACCATAATTACTCAAGAAAACCAGAATTACACTCTAATACAAGAACACAAGCCAGATGCTTTGTTGACTGAACCTGTAATGACGCATTATTTAAAACATGGAAATAATGAAAAATAAATCAAGTTTCGTTACCTTCATATATTGACCAAAATCACTCTAATCATTACAATATATCTCCACACCGACTCGCTATTACCACATCTCAACAAGAACTTTTCAGTATCACATCTCAGCAAGCACTCCCTACTAGCACATCTGAACACGAACTGACTACTACGAGTCCTCGACAAGCACTGACCTCTAGCACATCTCAATAATGACTGCCCGTGGAGGCGGCGGAACAATGCTCTCTAGCGATCTCTGGCGCTGTGGCTCAGTGTAGCCACCTTCCAACACCTACGATTATCATCAAAATTACGATAATATGGTGTATCACACGAAATACGTAGGTGAACTGAGGAGTTCTTTGTAGGGAGGACACAGCATATTACACTCCTGGAAATGGAAAAAAGAACACATTGACACCGGTGTGTCAGACCCACCATACTTGCTCCGGACACTGCGAAAGGGCTCTACAAGCAATGATCACACGCACGGCACAGCGGACACACCAGGAACCGCGGTGTTGGCCGTCGAATGGCGCTAGCTGCGCAGCATTTGTGCACCGCCGCCGTCAGTGTCAGCCAGTTTGCCGTGGCATACGGAGCTCCATCGCAGTCTTTAACACTGGTAGCATGCCGCGACAGCGTGGACGTGAACCGTATGTGCAGTTGACGGACTTTGAGCGAGGGCGTATAGTGGGCATGCGGGAGGCCGGGTGGACGTACCGCCGAATTGCTCAACACGTGGGGCGTGAGGTCTCCACAGTACATCGATGTTGTCGCCAGTGGTCGGCGGAAGGTGCACGTGCCCGTCGACCTGCGACCGGACCGCAGCGACGCACGGATGCACGCCAAGACCGTAGGATCCTACGCAGTGCCGTAGGGGACCGCACCGCCACTTCCCAGCAAATTAGGGACACTGTTGCTCCTGGGGTATCGGCGTGGACCATTCGCAACCGTCTCCATGAAGCTGGGCTACGGTCCCGCACACCGTTAGGCCGTCTTCCGCTCACGCCCCAACATCGTGCAGCCCGCCTCCAGTGGTGTCGCGACAGGCGTGAATGGAGGGACGAATGGAGACGTGTCGTCTTCAGCGATGAGAGTCGCTTCTGCCTTGGTGCCAATGATGGTCGTATGAGTGTTTGGCGCCGTGCAGGTGAGCGCCACAATCAGGACTGCATACGACCGAGGCACACAGGGCCAACACCCGGCATCACGGTGTGGGGAGCGATCTCCTACACTGGCCGTACACCACTGGTGATCGTCGAGGGGACACTGAATAGTGCACGGTACATCCAAACCGTCATCGAACCCATCGTTCTACCATTCCTAGACCGGCAAGGGAACTTGCTGTTCCAACAGGACAATGCACGTCCGCATGTATCCCGTGCCACCCAACGTGCTCTAGAAGGTGTAAGTCAACTACCCTGGCCAGCACGATCTCCGGATCTGTCCCCCATTGAGCATGTTTGGGACTGTATGAAGCGTCGTCTCACGCGGTCTGCACGTTCAGCACGAACGCTGGTCCAACTGAGGCGCCAGGTGGAAATGGCATGGCAAGCCGTTCTACAGGACTACATCCAGCATCTCTACGATCGTCTCCATGGGAGAATAGCAGCCTGCATTGCTGCGAAAGGTGGATATACACTGTACTAGTGCCGACATTGTGCATGCTCTGTTGCCTGTGTCTATGTGCCTGTGGTTCTGTCAGTGTGATCATGTGATGTATCTGACCCCAGGAATGTGTCAATAAAGTTTCCCCTTCCTGGGACAATGAATTCACGGTGTTCTTATTTCAATTTCCAGGAGTGTATCTTGGATGGAGAATCATCGACAGATGTAGAAGTGTGCTCCAGGAAAGCGCCTTGGGTCCTTTGCTTTTCATATTGTATATTAACGATCTTGAGGGCAATGTTAACAGTAAGCTCAGACTTTTAGCAGGTGATGCATTTACCTACAACGAAATAAGTCCGAACGAATCTGTAGAAATATTCAATCAGATCTTGATAAGATTTCAAAGTGGCGCAGAGTTTATGAGCTTATTTTAAATGTTCAAAAACGTAAAATTGCGCACTTCAGAAAACAAAAAAGCCATAGTAACCTATGAGTGTTATTAGTGAGGCACAGTTGGACTCTGTAGATTCATGCAAATACCTGGGTACAACACTTAGTAGGGACAATAAGTGGAATGACATCATAAGCTCGGTAGTTGGTAAAGCAGGAAGCAGCTTTCGGTTTATTGGCAGAATACTGAAGAAGTGCAGTCACTATACAAAGGATATACTATAGCATACAAATGATTTGTGCGATCTATTCTAGGATGTTGCTCAAAGGTTTATTCAACGTGTACAGAAAAGGGCAGCACACACGTTCACAAGTTAGTTCGACTAGCAGGAGAGGGTGTCTCTGGGATGTTGAAAGAACTGAACTGGCAGACTCTTGAAGATGATGGAAACCATCCCGAGAAAGTCCACTAACAAAGTTTCAAGAATCGACTTGAAACGACGACTCTAGGAATATACTACAGCCCCCAAACATATCGCTCACATAGGGATCGATGAGATTAATTACAGCGGGCACAGAGGCATTCAAACATTTTACCAGTGTTCCACACGTGAATGTAACGGGAAAACGCTAATAACCGGTAAAGTAGGAAGTGCCCTCTGCCATACACTTCACAGAGTATACACACAGGTACAGTTGTAGATGGTGATGAACCGGAGCAAAGAGGTGATGTGTCAAAACTGGTCTCTTGTTGGAAGAAATGTATTCATAGCCATGGTGATTAGATGGAGAAGTAAATGTGCAGACTTGAAGAACAAAGATGTGGAATATTAATAAAATTCGTTTTATTTAAAAAGGTTTCTGAGTTTTCCATATAAAATTCAGAGGTATTAATTTTCAGCACGCCCTCGTACACTTGTTAATGATACATAACGCACTTAACCTGTAATCGAACAGGCTAATTAAAGTAATGCAATTAAGTGCATCAGTTGCATTCAACAGAAGCGAGAATATAACTAAAGTACGACGCAGCAGCTTTGATTTCGACGTGTATAATCTACGCTCAAGTGCCAAAGAAACAATCGGCCAAATATTGTGTAGGGCCCCCGCGAGCACGCAGAAGTGCCTCAACACGACGACGCATGGACTCGATTAATGTCTGAAGTAGGGCTTGAAGGAGTTGACGCCATGAATCCTGCAGGGCTGTACATAGATCCGTAAGTGTACGAAGAGGTCGAGATCTCTTCTGAACAGTACGCTCCCCTTGTCTGGGGAGTGTGGTGGCCAGCGGAAGTGTTTAAACTCAGAAGACTATTCCTGGAGCCATTGTGTAGCAATTCTGGACCAGTGGGGTGTCGCATTGTCCTGTTGGAATTGGCCAAGTCCGTCGGAATGCACAATGGACATGAATGGATGCAGGTGTTCGGACAGGATTCTTAAGTACGTTTAATCTGTCAGAGTCGTATCTAGACACACCAGCGGTCCCATTTCAATCCAACTGCACACGCCCCACACCGTTACAGAGCCTGGACCAGCTTGAACAGCCCCCTGTTGACATGCGGAGTCCATGGATACATGAGGTCTCCATACCCGAACACGTCCATCCTCTCGATACAACTTGGAATGAGACTCGTTCGACCAGACAACACATTTCCAGTCATCAACAGTCCAATTTCGGTATTGACAGGCCCAGGCGAGGTGTAAAACTTTGTGTCACGCAGTCATCAAGGCTACACGTGTGGGCCTCCACTCTGAAAGCTCATATCGATGACGCCTCGTTGAATGATTCGCGAGCTGACACTCGTTGATGGCCCAGCACTGAAATCTGCAGCAATTTGCGGATGGGTTGCACTTCTGTCACGTTGAACGATTCCCCTGAGTCGTCGTTGGTCCCGTTCTTGCAGGGTCTTTTTCCGGCCGCAGCGATGTCGGAGATCTGATGTTTTACCGGATTCCTGATATTCACGGCACACTCGTGAAATGGTCGTACGGGATAATCCCCACTTCATCGCTACCTAGGAGATGCTGTGTCCCATCGCTCGTGCGCCAACTATAACACGACGTTCAAACTCTCTTAAATCTTGACAATCTGCCATTTTAGCAGCAGTAACCGATGTAAGAACTGCGCCAAACATTTGTTGTCTTATATACGCGTTGCCGAGCTCAGCACCGTATTCATTCTGTTTACATATCTCTGTATTTGAATACGCATGTCTACACCAGTTTCGTTGACGGTTCAGTATATTTTATGCCGCGACTAAATTGATGGGCAGAACCATTTGCACATTACTCTCAAATACTTACATCAGAACAGCTGACGTAGCTCTGCCACGAACTACGTCTAACTCTAAACTCCTCAAGCTGTCTCTCAGTGTGTGGCGGAGTGTACGCCTATCGCTTCCTTCTTTCCATTTCCATCCTAGAACGCCGCACAAAAGCAACGGCTGCCGCCGAAGCCGCCTGCTGAACTCCAGTGTCCCGTCGAGAACCTACCGTGAGGTCAGTATATCGTGCTACCTGACTCTTCTTCCATAGAAGCCACCGAGAATTAAACAGGACACCTCTCTGTCCCCCTGAAGCTCTCGTGCCTCGTAAACGAACCTGTGACAAAAAGCACAGCTCTTCTTTGTATTTTCTCTGTGAGCTCCGTTAATCCTAGTCGTGATAATTCAAGACTGACGAGGTAAACCAAGTAGCCAACTGAACTAGAATTCGGTAAAGGATCTTTCCAGAGGGCGAACTACATATCCTTGGGATTCAGGCAATGAATCTCAGGCTGGCACCTGCTACAACAAGTGTCATATCGTCACCGTAGCTAAGGCCGCTGCAGAGGCATATTCCTTTGCAATTCATGTTTTGCTGCTGTTTCCAGCGACTGATTGTCAACAGTACAATCGAATGATAATGGGTCTTTCCACATTTTTATCGCAGTACGTTATATTTATGTTGAGAGTCAACTGTCAGTGCTTGCAACAAGCGTCTGTGTTCTGCGGGCCTTCTACACCTACATCTACATCTGCATCCATACGACGCAAGCCGCATTACGGCGTGTAGCGGAGGGTGCTTCGCGTACCAGTGTCGCGCCCCTATTTGCCTGTTCCAGTCGCGCTTGGTTTGCGGGAAGAACAATTGCTGGCCGTGTGGACTCTGTCAGTCTACCGTCACAGTCTTTTCGCGAGATATACGTACGAGGAAACAACATCAGAAATTTGACATTAGACCACAACGTGGCTCAGAAGGCCTCTCTTGCACCGTCTGCCATTTGAGTTGGCTGAGCACTTACGTGACACTTTCGTGCTTACCAGATGAACCTGTGACGAAACTTGCCGCTCTGCTTTGGCTCTTCTCCATTTCCTCTGTCAGTCCTAACTGGTACGGATCCCATACTGACGAGTAATATTCTGGCACTGGAGTGTTTTGTAAGCTGCAATATTTCTTTTGTTGATGCTCTACATTTCCTGAGGATTCTTCCAATGAATTTCAGTCTGGCATCTCCCTTAGTTGCTATTAATTATATGCGGTCGTTCTACTTCAGATCGCTCCGTACGCATACTCCTAGATACATTACTGGCCAGGGCAGCAGTCGAACATTTTCTGTATCCAGAAAGGCCCGTACAGGACCTGCAACATGCGGTCGTGCATTATCCTGCTGAAATGTAGGGTTTCGCAGGGATCAAATTAAGGGTAGAGCCACGGGTCGTAATACATCTGAAATGTAACGTCACTGTTCAAAGTGCCGTCAGTGCGAATGAGAGGTGACCAAGACGCGTAACCAATGGCACCCCATACCATCACGCCGGGTGATACGCCAGTATGGCGATGACGAATACACGCTTCCAATGTGCGTTCACCGCGATGTCGCCAAACACGGTTGCGACCATCATGATGCTGTAAACAGAACCTAGATTCATCCGAAAAAATGCCGTTTTGCCATTCGTGCACCTAGTTTCGTCGTTGAGTACACTATCGCAGGCGCTCCTGTCTGTGATGCAGCGTCAAGGGTAACCGCAGTCATGGTCTCCGAGCTGATACTCCATGCTGCTGCAAACGTCGTCGAACTGTTCGTGCACATGGTTGTTGTCTTGCAAACGTCGCCATCTGTTGACTCAGGGATCGAGATGTGACTGCACGATTCATTACAGCCGGCCGCTGGTGGCCGAGCGGTTCTGGCGCTACAGTCTGGAACCGCGCGACCGCTACGGTCGCAGGTTCGAATCCTGCCTCGGGCATGGATGTGAGTGTTGTCCTTAGGTTAGTTAGGTTTAAGTAGTTCTAAGTTCTAGGGGACTTATGACCTCAGCAGTTGAGTCCCATAGTGCTCAGAGCCATTTGAACCATTTTTGATACGTTACAGCCATGCAGACAAGATGCCTGTCATCTCGACTGCTGGTGATACGAGGCCGTTGGGATCCAGCACGGGGTTCCGTATTACCCTCCTGAACCCGCCGATTCCATATTCTGCTAAAAGTCATTGGATCTCGACCAACACGAGCAGTAATGTCGTGATACGATGAACCACAATCACGATAGGCTACAATCCAACCTTTATCAAAGTCGGAAACGTGATGGTACACATTTCTCCTCCTTACACGAGGCATCGCAACAACGTTTCATCTACATCTACATGACTACTCTGCAATTCACATTTAAGTGCTTGGCAGAGGGTTCGTCGAACCACAATCATACTATCTCTCTACCATTCCACTCCCGAACAGCGCGCGGGAAAAACGAACATCTAAACCTTTCTGTTCGAGCTCTGATTTCTCTTATTTTATTTTGATGATCATACCTACCTATGTAGGTTGGGCTCAACAAAATATTTTCGCATTCGGAAGAGAAAGTTGGTGACTGAAATTTCGTAAATAGATCTCGCCGTGACGAAAAACGTCTTTGCTGTAATGACTTCCATCCCAACTCGCGTATCATATCTGCCACACTCTCTCCCCTCTTACGTGATAACACAAAATGAGCTGGCCTTTTTTGCACCCTTTCGATGTCCTCCGTCAATCCCACCTGGTAATGATCCCACACCGCGCAGCTATATTCTAACAGAGGACGAACGAGTGTAGTGTAAGCTGTCTCTTTAGTGGACTTGTTGCATCTTCTAAGTGTCCTGCCAATGAAACGCAACCTTTGGCTCGCCTTCCCCACAATATTATCTATGTGGTCTTTCCAACTGAAGTTGTTCGTAATTTTAACACCCAGGTACTTAGTTGAATTGACAGCCTTGAGAATTGTACTATTTATCGAGTAATCGAATTCCAACGGATTTCTTTTGGAACTCATGTGGATCACCTCACACTTTTCGTTATTTAGCGTCAACTGCCACCTGCCACACCATACAGCAATCTTTTCTAAATCGCTTTGGAACTGATACTGGTCTTCGGGTGACCTTAGTAGACGGTAAATTACAGCATCATCTACAAATAACCTAAGAGAACTGCTCAGATTGTCACCCAGGTCATTTATATAGATCAGGAACAGCAGAGGTCCAAGGACGCTTCCCTGGGGAACACCTGATATCATTTCAGTTTTACTCGATGATTTGCCGTCTATTACTACGAACTGCGACCTTCCTGACAGGAAATCACGAATCCAGTCGTACAACTGAGGCGATACCCCATAGGCCCGCAGCTTGATTAGAAGTCTCTAGTGAGGAACGGTGTCAAAAGCTTTCCGGAAATCTAGAAATACAGAATCAACTTGAGATCCCCTGTCGATAGCGGCCATTACTTCGTGCGAATAAAGAGCTAGCTGCGTTGCACAAGAACGATGTTTTCTGAAACCATGCTGATTACGTATCAATAGATCGTTCCCTTCGAGGTGATTCATAATGTTTGAATACAGTATATGCTCCAAAACCCTACTGCAAACCGACGTCAATGATATAGGTCTGTAGTTAGATGGATTACTCCTACTACACTTCTTAAACAGTTTCACCAGGCAACGCCGGTCAACTGCTGTTTGTGTGTGTGAAATCGGTTGGAAACTTTCCTCATGTGAGCACGTTGTAGGTGTCGCCACTGGCACCAACCTTGTGTGAATGGTCTGAAAAGCTAATCATTTGCATATCACAGCATCTTCTTCCTGTCGGTTAAATTTCTCATCTGTAGCATGTCATCTTCGTGGTGTAGCAATTTTAATGGCCAGTAGTGTATTTAATGAAGTAATTAGTTCCAGTTATTGATGTGCATTCGTGTAATCATGCAGTAACAAGTCTTTGTTGTCTATGTGTTCGAAATACGTTACATTTGTAAACGTCCCCGCACCAAGCGTCGATCCTCCACAGCTCCTCTTCCACTTTGCTGCAGTTTTCTAGCGTTGCGACTTGGCTGTATACAACAGCTCCATCCGCGAGGGGTTCAGATGTTATCTACTACATCACGCCCACAGGGTGGCGCAGATGAAACTAGCCCATGTAAATTTAAAAAATGCAATGAAATACACAGTGAAAGATACGTCTATAGAAGGTGCTGAAAGTAATCCCCTGCAACATCAGTACACAGCTGTGCACGTCTAAGCATATTCAGATATACCCGGTGTGAAGTTCGGTTATCGATGGCAGCAACTTCACCGCTGATGGTGTCTTTCAGTCCCTGTACTGTGTGTGGATTGCTCCTCAAGTACACCCACAGGAAAAAATCACATGTTGTTAAATCCGACGAATGTGGCGGCCATAAATGTTTGCTGACAGTTCGTTCCTCAGTGAAGACACCATGGACTCGTTCCGGGGATACCTTAGACATGTGACATGTTGCCCCATCTTGCTGGAATAACCAGTATCCACTTTCATATTCAGCGAGTTGAGTACAAAACGTGAGAGATTTCAGGGCACTCTCACTTCCGATTCAGGGTAGGGAATATGATCTACTGCGATTTGACTTCATACATTGTGATGAAATGGTGGGCAGCAGTTTATGGTCTTGTTTGCGTGCTCTAGGGAAAAAAATACAGTAAGCTTTACCTGCGTTCAAAGGAACGGGGTGCCAACTTAAACGACTGCAGTAAAAGCATGGTGTTGGTGGGCCGATAAAGCGCATTTTTTCGGGGGAACGATGAGGAGACATTTCCAGACGGCCGCGTGCGGCTGTCACATTGTGCAAAACACATTAGCTTGCCGCCAGACAGGGGACAGACATCCAGGTATACGGACTAGCGCCGAAAAGTCGCTGACAGCGCATTGTAGGCTGGGAATATAGCAGAGCATGGGCCCTTGTTAGCCAGCAAGCCGCCGAAGGAAATGTAAACAATCTGCAAATGTCTGTGGGACAGGGAATCTGGCGTCCAGACGCTTTTTCAAAAGATGTTTGTGAGAGCATGAAGCTTTTACGAGTTTATGGCCGTTCTTTGCAAACTTTGAAATGGACGGAACAGGGGGGATAACAATCTGTTGATGGAGGGCTGTGCTTCCACCCTGTATTGAGTTAGCAAAAGACACAGCAAACGCGTGGGAAGGAAGCTGCGAAGCTGAATTTTTTTCCGTTTTCTGCCAATTAACTTTAAGTCTCTGATTGGCCAAATCGGTTTGCAATGCAAAGACCTTTCTCTGAGCTTAGAATACTGAGCTCCAGCTCGTGATCGGCTTGTGTGAAAGTGGGGGAAGTCAAAAAAAAGGGAAATGTGCTTTTGGAGCCGAGCTGAGGAGGAAACAGGGAGAAAGGAAGAAAGAGCACTCTGGTACAAGTCTCTTGTACTGGCACTTCGCTAGTAAAGAACTGCATGTCTCTACCTAAACGGTGAGATTTGTGTCCTTTCCTAGTGTGCGACTTAGAGCCTGTGCCAGTCACCTTCTGAACTGTCAGAGGTACTGCTTATGTCATCACGGTCACAACAAGTGATGCGTGCGTGTACTTATTTGTCTTGAGTCGGCCATCTAAATCATTTGACGTATTCTGACACGCACAGTCGTGGCACAGAGTCAAATTGGTTTGGCAGACCAGCAAATGGGTCCACTTGCACACTGGAATCCATCAGGGTTTCAGAGGCTCGTAGGGAAGTACCTGCGTTCTGAATTAACCGAACACGAGACTGAGTACTTGCATTTTTTGGGAACGCACATTTAAACAACACATTGCTGCCGTCCATGACCTCAGTTGCCAAACGCATCGTGGTGTGCCGCCTTGACCAGCAGGATGGTAAAGTATTCGCTGCTGTGATGTAGGGCTATAATATATACTTCTCAGCACCCTGTTCATTCGAACCATATTTTTCTTTTTTTCTTGTATGGTAGAATATAGATGCTTGGTGGTGGCGTAGTTTGATGCCATAACCTGGATTCACGTGTATGAAGTGAGATAGAGCGAGTAGTGTTCTGGTTAGTGTCGTGTGTCGATCCCCAGCAGATCACTTTGTCCACAATAGATCCCATTTTAGTAAGCCTTTTGTTAAATAAATATTTTTTAAATGATGTTTCTTTAATAATTCTGTTGTCATGTTTAAGATCAATAAATCGATTGTGAATTAGACTACAACTTCTCTCTGAGTTCTGATTAACAGTTCCTTCGCAGTTCTATGACAGTCTAGATCAGAAACATAAGGAGTAGCTTTTTTACTTGGTGTCCACTGAGTGGATCTTTTACTTCCTTAACATTAATCGTCTTTCAAACGTATCAAAAATGTCCATATATGCAACTGTGTTGAGGGTAGTGCCAAAAAATATCGGTCTAATGATGCGCGTTGTTGTTACACAGCACCAAACGCCGTTTTTTTCATCATGGGGTTGTTGCTAACACACAATGTTAGAATTCTCCGTTCCCCAGTACCTCTTGTTCTGGGAATTCACATGATCGGAAAGATGAAATCATGCTTCATCACGCATAATGTAATGGAAAGGCTCTAGCAAACCATTGTTGGTGTTATTCGAAAGCCACGTGCAGTAATGTACACGTTTCTGGCTGTCATCGTAGCGTATCTGCTGCACAACCGTCACACGAAATGGTTTCAAATTAAGACTTGTCAAAATTCGCTGGCAGTTCCTCCTACTACTGTTGAACTAATTTACGTCTAGAGTTGTTGGGCTCCAAACAATTCTTCGTCGAATGTCTGCAGTAACTTCTGGAGTGCGAAATGAAGGAGTTCTTGTCGTTTTACATTTTGCACACATCCATAGGTGCGTCAATTTTTATACAGTCTCTGTGATGTTCTCTTCGCTAGTAGTTCTCTATCCGGATACTTCATCGCGAAATAAATTCTTTCTTCTATCGAGAAAGTCATTTTGCAAATCGCAAAGAGAAAGGTCTGATGATCATGATGTTTGGTTTGTGGTGCGCTCAAGTGCGCGGTCATCAGCGCCCGTACCAAATCCCAATTTTTTTTCACAGTCCAATCTAGTCTCTGTCACGAATGATGAGGACAATACCCAGTCCCCGGGCAGAGAAAAATCCCCAACCCACTGGGAATCGAATCCGGGACCCCGTGATCTAACAGCAACGCTAGCCACTAGATCACGAGCTACGTACAAAAAGTTTTGAGTTCACTGACGAAGTAAACTGAAATGCTGACAGTCTATTATTGCATAAACTGTCCATTGTTGAAGCTGTTTACTCTATTTCAGAAGTCGAAATACTGCATTCGCATTCAAAGGGGAGGCCGGCTATTCTTAACTGTGCCACACTGAACACAGAATGTGGAAAGTATTGGTCCTGTAACACTCTCCCGGAGCACGGCCCAAGTTACTTTTACGTCAGAAGATTTCTCTCCTTTCAGAATGACATGAAATGTTGTGCTTGTTACGAGCTCTTCAGTCCAGTCACACAGTTGGTGTGCTATTTCATACGCTCATATTCTGCTCCTTAGGTGGCCGTGTGGGAACTGCAACGAGTGCATGCCGGGAAGTCATGGGACGCAGCCTCTCTACCGGGCCGCCTCCGTCTGCGGCGTTCCGGCTCTAGTGGTCCAACAGCGCGAACTCTGCTGCACTCGCTACAGTTCTCTCGAGGGACGACCGTCCGCAAACGACAGCTTCTTCCACGACCAGCTTCTCGGAGCCTCCGGCGATATCCACCGAATCCACAAAAATCTCTCTGTCTGTGGAATCAGTACTGATTCCTGTTGAGGCCATTTTCTTTCTCCAGAGGTTCGTGAGCATAAAATATGTTCCATAATCCTACAGCAAAATGGCGTCATAGATTTAGAACTAGAGTCACGTGTATCTGTGCGGCTCTCTCCTTGAAAACGGGAATGTGATGCGTCTTCTTATAGTCGCTCGGAACCCTTCGTTTCTGCAGCACCCTATGATATACTTATGTAGAATTGGAGCAAATAATTTCGCAGAAATAACGTAGAATGTTACACGCATCACATCAGCTTTCGTTGTCTTCCATGTGCTGAGAGGTTTTAGTTCATATTCTCTATCATGAGTACTTATCTGAGTTTCTGTCATTTCAGTGTTTGCCTGATGGTTGAATGAAGCCACCATTTTCCGAATATTTCACAATGATGCAATTCTGAATTCAGTTTTTAACTTTCACTTTCCGCTTAATTTGCTATAAGAAGACTTGGAGGCTGTGTAAATGTAAAAGGTGGTGGTAAGTTCCTATGGGGCCAAACTACTGAGGTCATTGGTACCTAGACTTACAAACTACGAGGTCACTCCAAATGAAATGCACACTTTTTTTTTTCAATCCATCTTTTATTCTACATGTTTGAAAGTTTTACAGTGTGTAGATACATCCTTTAGGAACAATATTTTCATTTCTCCACATAACTTCCATCCCTCTCAATTGCCTTACGTCACCTTGGAAACAGCGCCTGTATACCCGCACGGTAAAATTCTGGACCAACCTGTTGGAGCCACTGTTTGGCAGCGTGCACAAGGGAGCCATCATCTTCAAACCTTCTTCCACGAAGAGAGTCTTTCAGTTTCCCAAAGAGATGATAGTCACATGGAGCCAGGTCAAGACTGTAATGCGGGTTTTTCAGTGTTGTCCATCCGAGTTTTGTGATCGCTTCCATGGTTTTTTGAATGACATGTGGCTGTGCATTGTCGTGCAACAGCAAAACATCCTGCTTTTGCCAATGTTGTCGAACATGACTCAGTCGAGCTTGAAGTTTCTTCAGTGTCATCACATAAGCATCAGTATTTATGGTGGTACCACTTGGCACGATGTCCACAAGCAGCAGTCCTTCGGAATCGAAAAACACTGTAGTAATAACTTTTCCAGCAGAAGGTGCGGTTTTGATTTTTTTTCCTTGGGTGAATTTGAATGATGCCACTCCATTGATTGCCTCTTCGTCTCTGGTGAAAAATGATGGAGCCATGTTTCATCACCTGTCACCTATTCTTGCAAGAAATTCATCTGTACCATTCTCGTATTGCTCCAAAAGTTCGCTGCATACCGTTTTTCTTGTTTCTTTGTGAGCCACTGTCAACATCCTGGGAACCCACCCGGCACAAACCTTTTTTAACGCCAACACTTTCAGTATTCTGCAAACACTTCCTTCCCCTGTCCCAACGTAGCGTGACAATTCGTTCATTGTGATGTGTCTGTCAGCAGTCACCAATTCGTTAACTCTCTGTGCACATTGTCTGGAGTGTGTGCAGTACGAGGTCTGCCGCTACAAGGACAATCCTCAATATTGCCGTGCCTGCTTTCATCACGTAACCTGCTTGCCCACTGACTAACTGTACTGCGATCAACAGCAGCATCTCCATACAACTTTTTCAACCTCTTGTGGATGTTTCCCACTGTCTCGTTTCCACAGCACTGGAATTCTATGACAGCACGTTGCTTCTGACGAACGTCAAGTGTAGCAGCCATCTTGAAGACGTGCTGTGACGGCGCCACTCACGGGAGCAGGTTGAACTAAGTTTGAAAACAAGCGGGAAGGATATATCTACACACTGTAAAACTTTCACACATGCAGAATGAAAACTGTATTTTTACCAAAAGTAGTGTGCATTTCTTTTGGAGTGAACCTCGTACTTTAACTAAGGACAACACACACACATACACACACACACACACACACACACACACACACACACACACACGCACACACACACCCATGCCCGAGGAAGGAATCGAACCTCCGACGGCGGGAGCCGCGCAGACCTTGGCAAGGCACCTCAGAACGCGCGGCTACGAGGCGCGGCTGTTTAAATGATACTGATCTGTTTGCTATCATTATGTAAAACAAAAACTACTTTGAATTTTCCTTCAAATAATTGGGAATTTGCTTGAGGCAGGTCGTCAACATTTATTTTCGATATATACGAAGACAATAACTTGTTCTCGAAAGAACAGTTACTGTTGATGACCGTGCAGCTTTTCCCTGGAATAAATGATGACTAACTGAAAACCTCAGCTGCCGACAAGTGTTGTTGATATACCTCGATGTGGACAGCTGAAAATGTGTGCCCCAACCGGGACTCGAACCCGGGATCTTCTGCTTACATGGCAGACGCTCTGTCCATCTGAGCCACCGAGGACACAGATGAATACCGCGACTGCAGGGACTGATCCCTTGCACGCTTCCCGTGAGACTCACATTCCCAACTGTCCACAATTCTACGTATGTATTGTACCTTATAGACATTTGCCCACCTACTCATTACTCGCGCACGCTTTGGCGATTCCCGTAAGAATACATATGTAGAATTGTGTACAGTTGGGAATGTCTCACGGGAAGCGTGCAAGGGATAAGTCCCTGCAATCGCGCTCTTCATCTGTGTTCGCGGTGGGTCCGATGGATAGAGCGTCTGCCATGTAAGCAGGAGATCCGGGGTTCGAGTCCAGGTTGGTGCACACATTTTCAGCTGTCCACATCGAGGTATATCAACAACACCCGTCGGCAGCTGAGGTTTTCAGTTAGTCATCATTTATTTTCGAATTCATTGAAAGCTTACCTTTACTCTCATTTCGACTTCGTCCAACTTTTGTTTGGCAACAAGACTCCGACTTCGTTTAAATATGAGTTGAAGTTCTCTTTGTTTCCGCAACAAACTTTCTAATTAACTCTCGAACATCGGCGGTTCTTCCCAAACTCTCATAAACTTACTCAGACACGATGTTATAACAGCCTTGGGCGCACAATCGCCGATCCCCTTCTGCATGTTGACTGAGCCGGAACGGTCGGGTCTGTTAGTTACTTGCAGGTCTAAGACAGTCCGTTCTACAGTCGATTCTCTAACGACTCGTGATCATTTTGAGAACACCATTTCAGAACAATCTGCTACCAACTTCTGCCCACGGTACTTGTTTTAATGGCGTGACTGCCAAGAAAGAGTTGAAATCCACACTGATGTCATAACATGATCAGGAAATTTACCGGCAATACTTTCAAGTCCTCTGTGGAGCGTCCTGCCACTACAGCTCTTCAGGCAGCCTGTCTGTACAGGCACCTGGTTACTGCGTTTGGCCCATCTTTGACGCTGACGATCCCCTGATTATTTCGAATTCGGAATCTGTAAATAACATCACCACACATTACCAAATTCCTTACGGCAAGAAACACGCCGTCAGCATCGGCTTCCAACTTCAAAATGGCTCTGAGCACTATGGGACTCAACTGCTGAGGTCATTAGTCCCCTAGAACTTAGAACTAGTTAAACCTAACTAACCTAAGGACATCACAAACATCCATGCCCGAGGCAGGATTCGAACCTGCGACCGTAGTGGTCTTGCGGTTCCAGACCTTCCAACTTCACCGGTCAAAATGGCAGTCAGCATCTAAAACAGCACACTCTCGCTCTGGAGCACAGTAGAACTGTAGAGCTGGTACCAAGCGGTAGTGTCACCCTCCACCACGATCTAATCATGGCACTGAAGTGGTGTGTGTGCGTGTGTGTGTGTGTGTGTGTGTGTGTGTGTGCGCGCGCGCTAGTCTGTGATAAGACAGTTGACCGGAATCAGTGCAGTAACATGAGTCGACGTGCAGATGTAACAGACTACCAGACAGACCACGCACGAAGTTGCCCGATTTGTTTGTGTTTCAACACGGACTGTCCAATATGCCTACAAGGGTTGATGTACCACTGCCAGCCGTCTAACATACCGGAAGAACACTGGTTGTCGAACGTTCCTAACTGACACGTAACTGAAATGAGGATCACACTTTATCAATGACAATTGGTTTCAAACCTGACATAAACATCAGTAGTAGAGAAGTGAGAGTTCTGGCTCAAGAGCACATTCTGATATCAGTGTTCCAGGAACTGGCGATCTCAGCAGATTCTGCTGCCAGTGTGTCAAGTGCTGAGGCATATTTTCCTAGTGGTATTGCAAAATCACTGAATTCTCCTCCTCTCTCCACCATTTTACTCTTGACCAGTTGAAAAATGCATACATCATCATGCTCCCAGCCAATCATCTTAGGGTCCCACTGCTTTTGGGCAATATGCTCTCCATTCTAGGTCCTTGGTCTGCGATGAGAGGACCACAATTAATTTAACTAAATGTGTGGTGTCAAATCTGGAAATTAGTAAGATTGGCAAATTGTTGGGATACCAAATCCAGAAATTGGTAAAATTAGCAAGCGGGTACGATTCCAAAACCAGAAATTGGTGAATTGACAGTAAAAAGTGGTAAATTGATAGAATAGCTCACAAAAATGGTAAATTAATAGCGTGGACCGTAAAAACGGCAAATGATAAAATGCTGACTGCATATCTTACACTGAAGCACCAAAGAAACTGGTATAGGCATGCGTATGCAGACACAGAGATATGCAAACAGGCAGAAGATGGCGCTGCAGTAGGCAACGCCTTTATAAGACAAGTGTCTGGAGCAGTTCTTACAAAGGCTACTGCTGCTACAATGGCATGTTGTCAAGATTTAAGAGAGTTTGAACGTCGTCCTATAGTTGGTGCACGAGCGATGGGACACAGCATCTCCGAGGTAGCGATGAAGTGGGGATTTTCCTGCACGACCATTTCACGAGTGTACCGTGAATATCAGGAATCCAGTAAAACATCAAATCTCCGACATCACTGCGGCCGGAAAAAGATCCTGCAAGAACGGGACCAACGACGACTGAAGAGAATCGTGCAACCTGACAGAAGTGAACCCATGCGCAAATTGCTGTAGATTTCAGTGCTGGGCCATCAACGAGTGTCAGCTCGCGAATCA
The DNA here is from genome assembly GCF_023898315.1 of Schistocerca nitens. Classification (NCBI taxonomy): domain Eukaryota; kingdom Metazoa; phylum Arthropoda; class Insecta; order Orthoptera; family Acrididae; genus Schistocerca; species Schistocerca nitens. Next base: position 603,564,990 of record NC_064621.1, on the reverse strand, counting down.
TTCAACGAGGCGTCATCGATATGAGCTTTCAGAGTGGAGGCCCACACGTGTAGCCTTGATGACTGTGTGACACAAAGGTTTAGACCTCGCCCAGGCCTGTCACCACCGACATTGGACTGTTGATGACTGGAAATGTGTTGTCCGCTAGAACGAGACTGGTTTCAAGTTGTGTCGATAGGATCAACGTGTACGGTATGGAAACCTCATGAATCCGTGGACTCTGCATGTCACCAGGGGATTGTTCAAGCTGGTGGAGGCTCCGTAATGGTGTGGGGCGTGCGCAGTTGGAGTGATATGGGGCTCCTGATACGTCTAGATACGAATCTGACAGGTGACATGTAAGTAAGCATTCTGTCTGATCACCTGCATCCATTCACGTCAATTGGGCATTCCGACGCACTTTGGTAATTCCAGCAGGACAATGCGACACCCCACACGTCCAGAATTGCTACAGAGTGGCTCCAGGAACAGTCTTCCGAGTTTAAACACTTCCGCCGGCCACCAAACTCCCCAGTCATGAACATTATTGAGCATATCTGGGATGCCTTGCAACGTGCTGTTCAGAAGAGATCTCTACCCCTTCGTACTCTTACGGATTTATGGACAGCCCTTCAGGATTCATGGCGTCAATTCCCTCAAGCCCTACTTCAGACATAAGTCGAGTCCATGCCACGCCGTGTTGCGCCCTTCGGCGTGCTCGCGCAGACCCAACACAATATTAGGCAGGTGTAGCAATTTCTTTGGCTCTTCAGTGTAGATGCAGCTTGATGCCTAGTGATTCTTCCAAAAATATCACTCGGAGATCACCTGAGAATGATGACATCTGTACTTCCTCATATGTTATTCTCGTGCTCTGCGTGCTCGGAGCAAGTTCACGTACACAAAGTTCAAAATTCAGACGTAATACTAGACTGTTGCCTTTATAAAGCAGCTTCTGTTAAAATTTTGAATGATAAAATACTTAGACAACCTACATGTGTTTGGGTTTAGTTATTACAGTTTTAATAGTTAATTAGCCATTTTTCAATTTTTTGTGAGGTATTTAACGTTACGGTAAAAACAGGAGATTGGAAAAATATAGAAGGAACAAATGAAGGTAATGTGCAGCCTGTTGAGAATATTGGGCCTACTGCTCGAGACAATGAAGTTAGAGATCCCTCGGCGGAATTACTGAGTGAGAGAGGATAAGAGCGTGATTATTGTGGGTGTAACACATGCAGTCGGTGAGCGGTGGGGGACGGCCTGTGTAGGGGGGAGGGGGCGATGGGGCCGCGGTACTGATGGCCTCCACGTGAAGCTCATCAGCGTAACTATGCTGCCGAAATTACTAAATTTAGCAATGTGGAGTGAGCTGGTAATTGGGAATTACTATAGAGGGACAGCCGACTAAAGCGGCGTTATGGAAAGTGATGAGTACGGAAAATAATTAAATACTGTACCGCGTCGCGCACTTCGACTCCAGCGAGGTTAACCGACTTGCTGTCGTAGACTGGAGCGCGGTTTCGCAGACTGCCTTCCGTGGAACACGAGGGTTCAGCGGAGAGTGAATGAGTGCTCAGTGAAAAACCATTAATAACGTGGCGCTTTTGTTTTTCGACATTTTGACAATACTAATTATTTTATTTCGATGGTTGTGTTATTAGTTACGATTTACGACTGAAGTAATCACTAAATAAAACAAACTTTCCGTATTTTTTTGAATTTTATTCACCTTCAAAATTGGCCTTCCAACTAACTAAAAATACATACAACAAAAAATTCCTTTCATGGGGGTCCAAAATTACACGTTACAAGACAGTGATTAAGCCAGAAGCACTGTATGGAGCAGAAACACTAAAAATGAATTCCAACAAATTTTTGACTTTTCTGTAACCGCAAAACGAAACCCAACTGGTTTAAAGAAACTGAGAAAGACCTTGTAGAATTAAAGATTTCAGAAAAATGACTTATCGATCGAACAGATAAATTAATTATTAAAGATGAAAACATAGGGTTCCAAGACAAATCTACACAAAAGTCCAAACCTCATCTCGGAAGAAGAGAGGAATAGAGAAATGGCTGTGAGTACTATGGGACTTCTGAGGTCATCAGTCCCCTAGAACTTAGAACTACTTAAACCTAACTAACCTAAGGACATCACACACATCCATGCCCGAGGCAGGATTCGAACCTGCGACCGTACCGGTCGCGCGATACCAGACTGTAGTGCCTAGAACCGCTCGGCCACTCTGGTCGGCTGAGGAATAGAAGATCAGAAAGAATGAAGAAATACTGGGCCCTAAGAAAAGAACAACTCACAAAGAAATGATTGATACTGTGTACCCTAAAGAGGGTGAAACGAAAGAAGAAGAAGAAACAAGACATTCCAGCAGAGTACCAGGACTGTCAAACTGTTGTTCCCTCGGAGGGTTGGAAGGCCCTGCCCTAAGGCGCGACGTCAGAGCAGTGACGTAATTATGTAAGCCATAACAAATATCGTGAACAGTTTCAGTCTGGGGTCTGACCCGTGCTGGTATTGTTTGTGCTTCGGATCTGATAGGAATGTTTGAGTGATGACGGTTGTTAGCTGCAGATTTCTCGAGTAAGGTATCATTTGTAACGGTCGCGTGGTAACAGACGCCACATCTTTGAACAATGCTACTTGGCTGAAGTAGCTCCGAAGAAGAAAATTGTTGAGTCCGTCCAGCGTCGGGTGGGGGATACACCGCAGTTACCCCTCCCCTCTCTCACCCAAGTAAAGCATCACCTTCGCACACCGAACTCGCATGCTGCACAGCCGCAGAGGGAGGCATATCGGTTCAGTTTCAGTTTATGAAAGCCAGGACATGTAATGGGACTGACGTTAGTCGAAAGTGTTTCCCTCTTCGTTGACATTCTCCTTGCAAATGTAAATGCACTAAGACTCTTGATTATCTTGATTCAAAAGTTTCTAGCAGCATTATAGCTGTAATCAGCGTTGGTTGTTTTTTAGTGGTACCATCCAATGTCAAAACCTGCTACGAGTATGAATAGAAAAAATATTCACTTGTATCTGATTGTTACGAGCGTGACTGTAAAATATCTATAAATCTCGTTGAAACTTTTCAGGTAAGGACGCTGAAGATAATTTGTACTTATTATAAAGTTTAACGTCTATACGTTTGCTGATAAATAAAAGTAGTTTTTAAACGGTATTGAATTACATTTTTAAAGAAATTGTGCTCCATTTCCTGCGCCCAACTCCCGTCTATGAAAGTAAAGCAGGGTGCATCATAACGAATAGATAAAACTGACTCGAGTGAAAGCATGTGACAGAAGAAGCAAAACCGTTCCAGTAAACACAGATCCGTAAGAGATCCTCTTCATGCTGCTTAGCGGCCGGCATCGACTTCACTGCGAAATATTGTCCTAATCAGTGCAAATATAACCTTTTCGATTAAGTTTCTATAGAACGGTGTTCAAATTGTAAGCTTGACCCATTGCTAGGGAATGTGTTACGTGCGTCTGACAGTGCCGCCCCGGTCCAACGTGTTCAGGGTGAGTGGGGTCTGTTCTGTACCCATAGCCTCCAACATCATCCGACCTCAGTGCCTCGGGGTTTTCTATCTGGAGTGATCCCAGTGTTGAAGTGTACGGCACCAACTTTGATACTATTGAAGAATTGGAGCGACAAACTGTACAGTGTTGTCAAGATTTACGAGATGATCCGACGGTGTTTGGAAGAATTCGTACATCTCTGCGGGGGAGGGGGCACCGCAGTATTTGATTCAAATATGTGTAGTGCACTTGGAACACCCTAAACACGTGCGAGTGTACAGTGAACTGAAGTACATATTGTACTGAAGTGGTATCGTACGTCTTGCAAACGAAGGTCACGGGTGAAATTTGAGCTTATGCAGATGAGGACCCAATTGAAACGTTTACGCTTACAATACAGGAATCGGATTTATGTATTTTTTTTATATTTATGGTATGTGATGTTCAGAGCTCTGAGATACCACTCCCAAAGTACTTCGAGGCAACTCTCAAAAATTCTTGAGAAACGAAGTGAGAGAGACCAATGAATCGGGCTTTGAAATAAACCCAAAGACGACAGGTGAAAATTTGTGCCAAACCCGGATTTTCTGCTTATCGCGAGTGCTCGCCTTGACCGCCTCTGCTATCTTGTCACGCTTCCCGGCCGACCCAAATTCCATCCCGTCATGTCGCACGCAGGTAGCGTCCCCGTCCATTCTCCCTCCAGCTGACAGCTCGCTCACTCTGACTCGTACAGCAGTTTGGACGTCCTGCGCATCCACACCGAAATAACTGTAAGAGCTCTCGCGCTCGTACACACCAATATCTACACACATACTGGGAATAGGCAAAATAATGCGAACAGTGGTAGTAATGGGATGGTTATGTTTAACGGTCAACAATGCAGGTAATACATGTGTTGCACTGGACTGTGCGTTTTCAGTACGGACTGGGCATCAGTGCAGGTTGTTTACGAGTAGTGTTCACTTCGTATTTGCATTCAGAGGCCGGGGTCCACGTGCGATGAAAGACCTAACAGAGTTCCGAAGAGCTCAGGTTGTGGGGGCCCGATTAGCTGGAGCATCCGTAACCAAGACAGCCAACTTATTGAATGTTTCGAGAGCAGCTGTTTCAACAGTCACTACAGCCTGCACAGAACATGGAAAGACATCGTCGTGTAAACGTAACAGTGGGCATAAATCAAATGTAAATGACAGACATGGTCGTACGCTAACACGAATTGTGTCAAAACAACTCAAAACTACGGCGGCTAAAGTGACTGCACACTTCAATAGCCGTCTTCCAGATCCTGTATCTATGGACACTGTCCACCGAGAACTCCATAAAGCGAACGAGGTGCCATACCATTAGTGACGGCAACTAAAGCCAAGAAAGTAAGTCATTGTGTCAGGAGCATCAATCCTGGACAGCTGATTAGTGGCAACACCTCATGCGGTCCGCCGAGTCAACGTTTTCGTTATTTCCAACATTGGGCCGGGTTTACGTCTGGAGGACGCCAAAAGAAGCGTACAATCCTGACTGCTTGATTCCAACGGTTAAATATGGAGGCGGAAGTGTGGTGGTATGGGCAGTCATAACATGGTATTCTGCTGGCCCCATCATTAAAGGCTGTGTTACAGCCAACGATTATGTGAACATCTTAGAGGATCAGGTGCACCCCGTGACTCAAATGTTGTTCTCTAACAATGATGCCATATTTCAGGACGATAATGCACCCATTCACACAGCCAGGGCGGGGCAATCGTGGTTATGAGGAGCATGCAACTGAACCTCGGCGTCTTCCCTGGCCACCACACTTACGAGCCCTTGTGGGCGGTATTGGAGCGCAGACTCCGGAGCAGATTTCCGCCTCCCTCGTCACTACAGGAGTGATAAGAGGTTCTGATCGAAGAGTGGCAGAACATTCCACTGGAGACAATAGAATCATTATACGCCAGTATTCCAAGAAGATTCGTAGCTGTATTACGATCAAATGGAGGACCAGCCCCTTATTAATAAAACAATCCCACATAATTACAGGTGTTCACATTACTTTGCCTGTCCCCTGTATATACGCGTGATGTTTGCTCTATCAGACACTTATACATGCGTATACACACACTTACACATTCGTTTTATTCGCTAGAAAATCGACCCGAAGTTTTCTGACTATATTTAATACGCTAAAATAAGGGTAGAAATTTTTCGAGAAGTTGTGTCTCTGAGGCACTGTGTTCGCTCGCTGCATGGGGGGCGTGGGTTCGATTCCATGTGTAATCACATATTTCCGCCTCCCTCGTCACTACAGGAGTGATAAGAGGTTCTGATCGAAGAGTGGCATAACATTCCACTGGAGACAATACAATCATTATACGCCAATATTCCAAGAAGATTCGTAGATGTATTACGATCAAATGGAGGTCCAACCCCTTATTAATAAACAAATACCACATAATTACAGGTGTTCACATTTTGCCTATCCCCTGTATATACGCGTGATGTTTGCTCTGTCAGACACTTATACATGTGTATACACACACTTATACATTCATTTCATTCGCGAGAAAATCGACTTGAAGTTTTCCGACTGTGTTTAATACGCCAAAATGAGGGTAGAAATTTTTCGAGAAGGTGTGTGGCTCTGAGCTACTGTGTTCGCTCGCTGCATGGGGGGCATGGGTTAGATTTTGAAACAAAGTTGCATGTTCTACAAGAATGACATAAGACGCAAGATACAGGTCATCGCTAGATTGAATCTCGTTTTGGTCATTAATTATTTCCGTTTTTTTTCACTCAGCTCCAATACACACATCATTTAAATATAAAATTCACACAGCTAATAGTCATTTTCATGAAAAATGCACCTTTTGTTTCTAGCTGTACCCGGCGTGCGTTGCAGTGCCACGGAAACACAAGAGTGTTTCTGGTTATTCCGTCTGGTCTGTACAAGAATAAGTCAGACGATTTTCCGGTGCATGAGTAAGCCACGTACTGTTGTCCACGTTTGTTTCTAGCTGTACCCGGCGTGCGTTGCAGTGCCACGGAAACACAAGAGTGTTTCTGGTTATTCCGTCTGGTCTGTACAAGAATAAGTCAGACGATTTTCCGGTGCATGAGTAAGCCACGTACTGTTGTCCACGTAAGAAGCATGGGTTTTCCAAATGTAGTCCACACACTTGAAGTGATTGTGCCTGCGCCTTGTTGACCTTCATTGCAAATACGAGTCGCACCGGAAATTACAAGCGTTCCAACTCGATGGCATAACTGTTGGAATAACTGGGGTGCGATCAGGAACACTTGCATTTTGTATTCGTTTGATTTTGAGGGGAAATCTCGGGAAGTTCATGACCGACTGATTTGCAGTTTTGACACAACGTTGCACTGGAATACGCCCGTGGTTTTATATGTTTAAAAAAATACGTTTGGGAAATGAGTTGCGAATAGCTTCAATAGTAAAAAAGTAATAGAAGAAAAGATCATGCCTAAGGCGGCAGTTTCTCAAGCATCTCAAAGTTCATGACGTCATATCTCCTGAACTGCGTGTCGTGCAGTAGCGACGTATGTGGATACTGTGCGGTACGCAAAACATGTGGAGAATAGTTGATAGTAACTACGTAAAACACTATAACGTCACGCTTGGCGCCGCAGTTGTACGGCATGTACAGCGAAAACGTAGCAGGCGAAAACCTCCTTCCCTTTCATTATATTGTGGGAGGTGTCAGCGAGAAAAATTTTGGTTGGTTGGTTGTTTGGGGGAGGATACCAGACAGGTCATCGGTCTCATCGGATTGGGGAAGGACAGGGAAGGAAGTCGGCCGTGCCCTTTGAAAGGAACCATCCCGGCATTTGCCTGGAGCGATTTAGGGAAATCACGGAAAACCTAAATCAGGATGGCCGGACGCGGGATTGAACCGTCGTCCTCCCGAATGCGAGTCCAGTGTCTAACCACTGCGCCACCTCGCTCGGTAAAAATTTTGGCAAACGTTTGAAATCACTTATCACGTAAAGTTTGTTGCCAGTCGCTAAGTGCTCTCATCCTCAAATAGCGGGTGCATAAATCTGAATATTTTCGCGTGGTCGCACCTCATTGTTTATGACGTCATATCTCCTGTACGCCTGTTTTTGAACGAGGAATCTTCGTGGGCATGAGGAGAACAATTCACGAAAGTTTCATCGCAGCCGAATGAATGGTTTAGGAACGCATAGATGACACACATACAAAGTGATACGTCCCCTTAGAAAAATTATGAATGACTGTGTTAGAAAACTTCTACGTTATTTGATCACAAGTCATTTAGTAATCGCGAAAGCGTTATGGAGATGACAGATAAACTCCAGTGGAAGACTCTGCAGGAGAGACGCTCGGTAGCTCGGTATGGGCTTTTGTTGAAGTTTCGAGAACATACCTTCACCGAGAAGTCAAGCAGTATATTGCTCGCCCCTACGTATATCTCGCGAAGAGACCATGAGGATAAAAACAGAGATTAGAGCCCACACAGAGGCATACCGACAATCTTTCTTTCCATGAACAATACCAGACTGGAACAGAAGGGAGAACAGATAGAGGTACCCAAAGTGCCCTCCGCCACACACCGTCGGGTGGCTTGCGGAGTATGGATGAGGATGTAGAAAGACAGCTGAGTAAAACAGAACGTACTCAGACAGTTCTCTCTTTACTTATTCTGATCATCACTAAACTGACACACAATATCTTTTTAGCGCAACGCAATCTGACTTTCAAAAATCCCTACAAAAGAATGGCCCTGACTAACAATGACCTATACCTCTCATGAATCACTTACCTCACAAAAATCTTCGTTACTCGAACTACTGCAATACAGCGAGCGCCAATACTGCCAGCTAAATAAAAGATTCTAACTACTGAAGGCACTGACTACGGATGGGCATAGTTAGCAAACGAAAGATTTTTACAGAGAACAAACGATGTATTTACATTAATAGTGTTCAAAAGTCATCATATATATATCTATCAATTCATGACATCCATCTTTACAAATTTCCTTTTTTCTGGCGGACACACGTCCAGATCGTCCGCTTATAGCAACCTCTCATAACTCTGGCATCTCTCTCTCCACATCCACCAATGCTGGCGAATCACCTCCAACTGCGCAACGCTACGCTCTGTTCCCATCCAACAGCCCAACGCTACAATAGCAAATACTCCAACAATGCAAACCAGCCACAGACTGCACACAGCACAGTCAGTGATTTTCATACAGAGTGCTATGTGACGTTACCAACATAAAAGCCTAAACAGCCTACTTACAAAAGAAATATTCATTTTTATTAATGTATATCATATACTGCACGCGAAAATACAGTTGTCGTAACAAACAAAAATTTTTAATTACTGATCCTGTATAAAAGAGTGCTATTCAAGATAGTGTAATTTAAAAAGTTATAAATTACATTTTTTCCTTTCTTTTCGTATTTTATGCTTCAGCTTAAATGCTCGTAGAACATGCAGTTTCGTTTAAAAACTTGATTCCGCCAGAACTCGAACTCAGGAGCGTTTTACCACAGATCCAAACTGCTCATCAAAAAATGTCTACCTTATTTTAACATATTAAATGTGCTCAGAAACCTTCAAAGTCGATTTTCTCAAGAATATTTTTTTAGAGTTCCATCACGTGCCGCAGATACAAGAAATTACAAAGACCCGATTGCCGTGTGGTGCCCTTCTAAGAAGGAAAATACGCCACACTGACGGCTCCCTAATCACGCATTCGCAGCTACTTCGCGAACTGCTCCGTTTCCTCTTACTGTCGTATATTTTTGGTCGTGTCATAGTTCGCTAGCAGCTATGACGCACCGCACACAGGTTCCCGCCCCCTCCTCCCTGGCTCAGACACTGGATACACTACTGGAGCAAACTGTCTGCCTGGCTGTCGCAACAGAACTGTGGTGGGGCAGAGCGGCAGCAGCTCGGCTCGTACTCGGGATCACTGGGAAATCCAACGCTTCACAGCCGCTACGCCTCTCGTTGGCAAATGTATAAAGTGTAGAAAGTACTGAGTATACTAGACACAACAAATTATTGATAAAAAGGCAAAGAACATATTTACCAAACTGCATTACATGGCCGTTGCAGCTGCTTGCATGACGCTAACTAGCCATCACAAAGTGAGGCACTCAACAGAGGCCACGCCAAATACATCCCAGAGCCGGAAAACATTCAGAGGTGTGGTTTTTGATACGAGGCGTGTTTTTTAAAGTAAGTACCGTTTTGAAATTAAAAAAAAGACGTGCTAAGATATCTACGAGGGCACTTCAATAAGTAATGCAACACACTTTTTTTCTCGGCCCATTTTGGTTGAAAAAACCGGAAATTTCTTGTGGAATATTTTCAAACATTCCCGCTTCGTCTCGTATAGTTTCATTGACTTCCGACAGGTGGCAGCGCTGTACGGAGCTGTTTAAATGGCGTCTGTAACGGATGTGCGTTGCAAACAACGGGCAGTGATCGAGTTTCTTTTGGCCGAAAACCAGGGCATCTCAGATATTCATAGGCGCTTGCAGAATGTCTACGGTGATCTGGCAGTGGACAAAAGCACGGTGAGTCGTTGGGCAAAGCGTGTGTCATCATCGCCGCAAGGTCAAGCAAGACTGTCTGATCTCCCGCGTGCGGGCCGGCCGTGCACAGCTGTGACTCCTGCAATGGCGGAGCGTGCGAACACACTCGTTCGAGATGATCGACGGATCACCATCAAACAACTCAGTCCTCAACTTGACATCTCTGTTGGTAGTGCTGTCACAATTGTTCACCAGTTGGGATATTCAAAGGTTTGTTCCCGCTGGGTCCCTCGTTGTCTAACCGAACACCATAAAGAGCAAAGGAGAACCATCTGTGCGGAATTGCTTGCTCGTCATGTTGCTGAGGGTGACAATTTCTTGTCAAAGATTGTTACAGGCGATGAAACATGGGTTCATCACTTCGAACCTGAAACAAAACGGCAATCAATGGAGTGGCGCCACACCCACTCCCCTCCCAAGAAAAAGTTTAAAGCCATACCCTCAGCCGGTAAAGTCATGGTTACAGTCTTCTGGGACGCCGAAGGGGTTATTCTGTTCGATGTCCTTCCCCATGGTGAAACGATCAACTCTGAAGTGTATTGTGCTACTCTTCAGAAATTCAAGAAACGACTTCAGCGTGTTCGTAGGCACAAAAATCTGAACGAACTTCTCCTTCTTCGTAACAACGCAAGACCTCACACAAGTCTTCGCACCCGAGAGGAGTTCACAAAACTTCAGTGGACTGTTCTTCCTCATGCACCCTACAGCCCCGATCTCGCACCATCGGATTTCCATATGTTTGGCCCAATGAAGGACGCAATCCGTGGGAGGCACTACGCGGATGATGAAGAAGTTATTGATGCAGTACGACGTTGGCTCCGACATCGACCAGTGGAATGGTACCGTGCAGGCATACAGGCCCTCATTTCAAGGTGGCGTAAGGCCGTAGCATTGAATGGAGATTACGTTGAAAAATAGTGTTGTGTAGCTAAAAGATTGGGGAATAACCTAGTGTATTTCAATGCTGAATAAAACAGCCCCTGTTTCAGAAAAAAAATGTGTTGCATTACTTATTGAACTGCCCTCGTAAATAATTTTATTTTTACATGAAAGTCTGTACCATAACCTATTTTTCTAGATAATTTCCGTCAATATTGAGGCACTTGTCATAACGTTGTACCAGTTTTTGAATACCCTGCTCATAGAAGTCTGCCGCCTGACTTGTTAACCACTGCATCACCACTTTTTGACTTCGTCATCGTCTTGTAGACGCTGACCGCCCAGGTCAGGTGCAGGAACAGATAGTAGTCACTGGGCGAAAGATCGGGGCTGTACGGAGGATGATCTAGAGTTTCCCATCGAAAAGATGTGATGAGATCTTTGGTCTGATTCGCCACATGCGGACGGGCATTGTCTTGCAGCGAAACGATGCCCTCGCTCAACTTCCATGGACTGTTGCTTTGATTCTGGTGTGACGTAGGCCACCCAAGTTTCATCGTCCGTAACAATTTGGCTTAAGAAATCATCACCGTCGCTGTGGTAACATTTTCGGTACCCAACGTGCGCACAATTTTCGGTAATTCAAGTGCTCGGTCACAATGCCATACAAAACACTACGAGAAACATTAGGAAAGTCATCCCGCAAGGAGGAAATCGTAAAGCGTCTGTTTTCTCTCACCTTATTGTCCACTTCCTGCACCAAACTTTTATTAACTACCGAAGGACGCCACTCCGTTGTTCATCACGCACATTTGTGCGGCCATCTTTAAATGCTCTCACCCACTTTCTTGCCATTCCATCACCCATAATGTTTTCTCCGTAAACTGCACAGATCTCACGATGAATATCGATCGCTTTTAGGTCTTTAGTACTGAGAAATCTTGTAACAGCTGGTACTTCACAGTCGGCGGGACTCACGATTATCGGAGGCATCTTAAACACTCAGTACACAACGTAAACAAGGAAGAATCAGACTGTAATGGCGTCAGTGCGTAGATTAAGGTACAAGCTTACATGTAAAAATAAAATTATTGAGATATCTTAGCACGTCTTTTTAATTTCTTATTTACTTAAAAAACACGCCTCGTATGTTACTGTAGACAAACCAGCAAAATTTCTGACGAACGAAAATGATTTTCGACGTTTATAGCTGCCGATTTATGTCCCTGATTTTTTTTCCTTTTTTATATAGCAATAAATGCTTCTTTCCGTCGTACTGCAAGAACATTCGAAGAGAACTTCATCGCCATAACGTGTTTAGGATGATCGTTTCTGCTTAGAGATGAATTTTTAATTTATTGTGGTTGTAATTTAGAGTATGACTTTTCTTCACACAGCTGGAAGAGGGTCACATGCAACTATAAGTACAGTTTACAAAACTAATCATTAAACAGTAGGATTGTGGGTGAGTGATAGTTACAAATGTAAAACACGTACGCAGACAGGCACAAATACAGCCACCAGTACAAACATCAAGGGCATGCAAATGGCGGCCAAGTGAGCTGACGGAGGGCGCAAGTAAACACATTTGGATGTGTAGATGTGCAAGAGCGACATTTGGATGTCGTGTGTACTCAATTCAAAGGGGTCGGAGCACTATGGGACTTAACTTGTGAGGTCATCACCCCTAGAAATTAGAATTACTTAAACCTAACCAACCTAAGGACATCACATACATCCATGCCCGAGGCAGGATTTGAACCTGTGACCGTTCCAGACTGTAGCGCCTAGAACCGTTCGGCCACCCGGGCCGGCTGTCGTTTTACTAATTCGACGTACTGACGCCGGTGTGGGTATTTGCACTAGAGATTTGTAAGTGCTGCCCACCCACAGTTCTGCTACTTTATACAGAACATATGAGAAGGAAAGCAATGGCGATGCTGGACCAAAAACAGTCACAGTGTGTGCTGTGCTTCTTTGTACTGTAGTGAACTCGAGGGAATATTTTGTGACATCAGATAGCATGAAAATTACCAATCAGGTGGCCCCACGCTGGTCACCAAACATGTAGTGAACTGTGAATTCTTCTCTCTGCTGTCGGACATGAGATGACGAGCAGATAACTGATGAGATTGCCCCACGTTATGAGTCAACAATTAATTGATATCCATGAGTAAATAAAATCAAACACTAATGGTACGACATTAAGGTGTTCATGTATGAATATAAAAGATTGCTTATATGATCAAAACATGAAAGAAATGTATTTATTTTCGTGCTGTTTACTTACTTTTACTTTATTTGTGGCAAGGGCCTTATCGACCATACGCCTGCTCTATGAGCCTCTTCCACTTCTGCCTGTCCAGTGCGCTGTTTGTCCAGCTGCTGCTGCTGTTGATCCTAGTTGTGTCCTCCCGAATGTTATCCAGCCATCTGATTCTGGGTCTCCCTGTTCCTCTCGTTCCATCTATTGTTCTGCTGAATGCCATTGTAGGTAGTCTATTCTCTGTCATTCTTGCTATATGGCCTGCCCAGTTCAACCTTCTCCTCTTGTGCACTTCGACGATGTTATGGTGTTTGTACAGCCCTCTTAATTCTTTGATGAAACTAAAAAGTGTCTTGTTTGTTGTTGATAAACGGGCATCTATTTCTATATCTGTTCTGTTGTTATTACTAAAAAGACTTCCTAGGTACTTGAAGTGGTCAACATTCCGCAAACAGAGATCATGTGAAACTCAGCTCGCCCTATTTGTCCAAGAAATTCACAGTGCCGTAGACACTGGCGAGCAGATTGATGCCGTATTCCTGGACTTCAGGAAGGCATTTGATACGGTTCCGCACTTACGTTTAGTGAAAAAAATACGAGCTTACGGAATATCGGACCAGGTTTGTGATTGGATTCAGGATTTCCTAGAAGAAAGAACACAACATGTCATTCTTAACGGTTCAAAATCTGCAGATGTAGAGGTAATTTCGGGAGTACCGCAAGGAAGCGTGATAGGACCTTTATTGTTTACAATATACATAAATGACTTAGTTGACAACATCGGTAGCTCCGTGAGGCTATTTCCAGATGACACGGTTGTCTACAAGAAAGTAGCAACATCAGAAGACTCGTACGTACTCCAGGAAGACCTGCACAGGATTAATGAATGGTGCGACAGCTGGCAGCTTTCCCTAAACGTAGATAAATGTAATATAATGCGCATACATAGGGGCAGAAATCCATTCCAGTACGATTATGCCATAGGTGGTAAATCATTGGAAGCGGTAACGACCGTAAAATACTTAGGAGTTACTATCCGGAGCGATCTGAAGTGGAATGATCACATAAAACAAATAGTGGGAAAAGCAGGCGCCAGGTTGAGATTCATAGGAAGAATTCTAAGAAAATGTGACTCATCGACGAAAGAAGTAGCTTACAAAACGCTTGTTCGTCCGATTCTTGAGTATTGCTCATCAGTATGGGACCCTTACCAGGTTGGATTAATAGAAGAGATAGACATGATCCAGCGAAAAGCAGCGCGATTCGTCATGGGGACATCTAGTCAGCGCGAGAGCGTTACGGAGATGCTGAACAAGCTCCAGTGGCGGACACTTCAAGAAAGGCGTTACGCAATACGGAGAGGTTTATTATCGAAATTACGAGAGAGCACATTCCGGGAAGAGATGGGCAACATATTACTACCGCCCACATATATCTCGCGTAATGATCACAACGAAAAGATCCGAGAAATTAGAGCAAATACGGAGACTTACAAGCAGTCGTTCTTCCCACGTACAATTCGTGAATGGAACAGGGAAGGGGGGATCAGATAGTGGTACAATAAGTACCCTCCGCCACACACCGTAAGGTGGCTCGCGGAGTATAGATGTAGATGTAGATGTAGATGTCTTGAAATTGAATCCATCTACAGTCAGAGGTGCATCTTTTTTCGTTTTCTTACTTATGGGCAGGTATTCTGTCTTTTCTTCATTAACATGTAATCCTGTTTTCTCAGCAATTTTGTAGTAATTTTGCATCATTCTGATTAATTCTCTTTTGGAACTACTTATTAGTGCTACATCATCTGAGTAGGGAAGTCTACTAATGTTCACATCCTGTAGCTGGATCCCTTGTAGACTGGTTTTAGAAAATTCTCTATCGATCTTCTTTAGGACAAGGTTAAATAAAATAGGTAAAATGGTATCCCCTTGTCTCAGTCCAGTGTTCACCTTAAAATCTTCAGTTTCTCCTACTGGTGTCTTTATGCGACATTAAGTTTCATCTATACACATTTTAACTAATCTGATTAATTTTGATGGTATTTTAAATTCCTTCATTATATTTAGGAGTGTCTGTCGGTGTATGCTATCATAGGCCTTTTTAAAATCTACGAATGATATGTGGACATCTACATTGAATTCCGACGCCTTCTCAGTTACTTGTCTTAGGGTGAATAAGTGATCTAATGTGGATCTGTTTCTGCGTAAACCGTATTGGTAGTCCCCAATCACTTCTTCTGTTATTGGTATTAGCCTGTTTAATAGGCAGCTGGATAAGATTTTGTAGGTGACATCCAGTAAGGCAATTCCTCAGTAGTTCTTCTTAAATATTGGGCACATAATTGCAGTTTTCCAAGCTGCAGGAATGGTTTCTGTCTCCCAAATTGTTTCTATTAACGCCTGTATTTCTAATTCCAGTTGTGGGCCTCCATTCTTTAATAACTCAGCGTATGTCTTGTCCTCGCCACAAGCCTTGTTAGTCTTTAATTTCTTTATTGCTTGCTGTATTTCATTTACTGATGGGGTAGTACAGGGCCGGCCAAACGCTGCACAGTGTGCAGACGTGCGGAAGTGCTGCACATGTGCGCACGTTTGCAACAGCGAGCGACAGCGACATCTGTTAGTAGGCATGTGTCCTAAATGAACGGCGGCGGCTCCACTTCCCTGTGTATGTAGTACAAGCAAGAGCGCAACATACCCAGTCTCGTTTACCCCTGGTGACCGTAATCTTAACAGAGAAGTACTGAGAAATGGCAGGTACTGTGAAAAACCAAAGGACGGGAATCTATGTTCTCAGTCGTTTAAAAATGACTGGGAACTGCAATTCTTTTTTGTAGCCGTTGGTGTTTGCTGTGCCGCCGAATATTAGGCGGCCAGCGTAAGTTTTCAATTGAAAGACACTACAATATACATCACAAAGGCGAGTGTAGTGTACTCAACAGTGAAGAACGGCAAGCAAAATTAAATGTCCTTAAGAAAATGGATGAGACACATCTACTCGATTTTACTGTACGTCAAAGTAACTGATACTTCTTGAACTCTTAGTTTCTTGTGTTACATTTATGTCTGTTTTACTGTACGCTGGCTGGTTCAAATGGCTCGAAGCACTATGGGACTTAACTTCTGAGGTCATCAGTCCCCTGGAACTTAGAACTACTTAAACCTAACTAACCTAAGGACATCACACACATCCATGCCCGAGGCAGGATTCGAACCTGCGTCCGCAGCAGTCTCGCGGTTCCGGACTGAAGCGCCTAGAACCGCACGGCCACCACGGCCGGCTACTGTACGCTGTACAATGTACTGTTTTCAATTTTCCAGGATGACAACCACACTAAATATTCATGCGAGCAAGTTTTAAAATCGCATTAAGAATTGCACAATCTGGGAAAGCATTTTCCGAAGGGGAGTTTGTGAAAGGGTGTCTGATTGATGCTGCAGAACTTGTGTGTCCCACGAACGTTAGCAGGTTTCGAGAAATCAGTCTAACCAAACAAACAGTGACAAGATGTATCAGTGCTATGGTCGGCGATCCGCTCAGGCAGCTAATAAATAAGGCTGAATACTTTGTTGCTTTCTCTGTT
Organism: Schistocerca nitens; assembly: GCF_023898315.1. Lineage (NCBI taxonomy): Eukaryota > Metazoa > Arthropoda > Insecta > Orthoptera > Acrididae > Schistocerca > Schistocerca nitens. The sequence continues at coordinate 603,548,173 of NC_064621.1, read as the reverse complement.
GCGCTCGATGAAGCAACAGATCTTACAGATACAGCCCAGGTTGTGATATACATACGAGGTGTCGATAACGCACTTTGTGTAACAGAGGAGCGACATCTGTGCGTAGAAACATGCACTACATGAACGCTGACGGCTGCGGCGTGCACGCTGTGACCCGGAAGTTGCACATGTGCAGGAGCTCAAATGGCTCTGAACACTATGGGACTCAACTGCTGAGGTCATTAGTCCCCTAGAACTTAGAACTAGTTAAACCTAACTAACCTAAGGACATCACAAACATCCATGCCCGAGGCAGGATTCGAACCTGCGACCATAGCGGTCTTGCGGTTCCAGACTGCAGCGCCTTTAACCGCACGGCCACTTCGGCCGGCATGTGCAGGAGCAACGCACGCGTGCAGAATTTCTGGCTGGCCCTGGGCTAGTAACTGTATCAACTGTATCAGGTTCTTCCAATTTAAAGTAAGAGTGTGGGTCATTGCAGTTGAGAAGTTGTGAGAAGTATGTCTTCCATCTTTTTTGTCAATATTTTCCCATACTGATCCTTTATGAACTGTTCCCTTTTATTGAATTTACCAAAGGATGTTTGAGAGGTGGCATGAGCCCCCTCTCATATTTCTGTCTTACGATTCTCCTCTCTAATTCCATGCGGTGGAAAGTTGCTATTCCTTCACACGCGGACTTCCCACGCAGCGTCTCTCGTCACCCGGGTGGTCCGGTGACAGGCGGGCTCTGTTGGACTGGAGAGGGTTAAGCCGACGGGTGCGAGGAAGTCGAGTGAATGCTTTGCAGACGCCGACATTGTCAAAAGACACGCCCGGAGGGGTTTGAAGTAGCGACTGGGCTAGAGGTTCCGTTACTTCGCAGAATCTTAGCGAAAACACTTTCTGGCGGGCTACCAGCGAGGCGTGGGAATGACTTGTGTACCCAGGCAGTTGTGGCGGGAAAATTCCCGCGCTTTCTGCAAAATAGTAACTGCGATTGGCTTGCTCACGGCATAGCTCCGTGACGTAGCAAAATCAGCGCAGAAATTGGCGCCAACAATCTCCATTGGTGGAATGGTAGTGCTCCGGCAATGGAGTGGAATTTTCCGCCGGTTTTCGAGTTGCTGATTGGAACGTTTAACCACGGCCACTGTCGTGGGGGCGGGAATGTTGTGTGTTCGGCCTGTACGGGTGCTCTAGGTAGTCGGCGGTCGCCTTTCGGTCGAGGACGTCGAAGCAACCAGCCCTCGCCTCCGGTACGCCAGATCGTGTTCTGGCAGTTAAGAAGACAGTTTGGTAATGTACGTCCGCAGCACCGGCAGATAGGGATTTTCCTAGGTGATAATCAGAGCTCAGCAGAGCGCGCCTGTTCGTCTTTTTCTAGCTTTGTTCTGTCGTGAGTACCAGCAATTAATGTTGGGTTAGTTGTGTGTCTCTCTTATGATTTGAGTAGCAAGGAATTGGCTCCACATACCACTTCGTCGTAAAGCTCACAATCTAGTTTAGGGACAACTTCACCTTTACGGTGTTTGTATGAGTATCCAATTTGACCCAATTTGATGTATTGGAAATGTTTCATGTGTTTTGGTTTAGTATTGTGTGTTTAGTCTTAATAAATCATATTGTTATTTTGGACAGAACTTTCATTCTGTTAATCCGTAGAGCAACCCATCATTTCTCACTACGTTAATGAAACCTTCCATTATTTAACTTATTTATCAAATTAAATTATTGCAGGTGACAAACTCTTTTCTACTCCACTAGCAGGGTTGAGTACAGTCAGTTCGCGTATATTTTTTAATCCATGTGCAACAGCAAAAGTCGGAGTTAGAATAGGGGGGGCTTAGAGCATCATTTACATATGTAGATTCTAGAATTTAGTGTTAAAATACACTGCTAGCCCCGGCACCTCGCATGTTTACATAAACCAAAACAAAATTACAAATTTCAAGGCCGATTTGACTGGACGTGGACACGACTCAGCCATTAAGGGTAAAGAGGAGGGAACGAATCGCCTCACCATTCCTCGTTCTCGTTCGACGTAGACTGCTGTCGGCGGCGGGCGTTGCGTCGGTACGGCGCGTCGCCTCGGAGCTGTGCTGAGCGAGTCGGCCGCGCTCATCAGCAATGGCGGCGTTGCGTCGGCTCCCAGGTACGATCTCCACGTTGTCGGTTGCGTGGCCGAAGCTGTGCTAGCAACGTGTCGGAAGGCGGATGCTGGCGATACGTGGAAGAGCGCCCACGTCTTCTCGCTTCCGCAGTGTCTCCACGACACTCTTTTCTCGCTTCTCATCCACCTCCCAGCTCAACTCCTCTTCGAAATACTCTTCCTTTGGGTGCTGTCAGGGGCGGACGAAATTTTCAATGCAGCCCAACGACAGATCGCAGATTCATCGCCACGCCTCTCTGTGCAGGGAGGAAATTTTTTATCTGTCGTGAGCTGGCGTGTGGCTAGTGAATTGACATTGAACCGTGATTTACTTTCAAAGAATATTCTTAAGAATTTATTTTATTTGCTAGCGATTCATCAAGAACATTAACACATTTAATCACACTATGTAAGCATGGAAGTAGTTGCCAGGGAGTAACTGATGAAATCATAACCAAATTCCTTTTAACAAATGGGAATTTTATTCACTTTAATAGTGCCTAAAAGCATTTTTTAAAAGAAACAGATTTAAAATAATAATCAGAAAGCACCCTCTAAATATCAAAGTTACAATTTATTCAGAGGCAGAAAGAAAGAAGTTTTGACTGTATGAGCTTTCGGGCAGAGAACATTGCCGCTCCCTTTTGACACGGCCGTAGTTACCACCGCTCGCAACAGCCTCTGAAAGATTACACTGCTGTAAATCTGCAACACACCAGATCACTTTAAACTAAGAGTTTCATCAATTTACACAAGCACACAAACTATGCCCCCCCCCCCCCCCATAGGAGGGATGGAAATGGTACAAAACACTAACAATTAAAATGTTAACCTTGCCACCGAAGGTGCAACTTGATTTTAACTTCAAAGAAAAGTCTTAGGGTGAAAGGGCGGCAAATTTATACACTAAAAGCCCATGAAATGCAATCTTTTATAAAATTCTACAAGGTTGGCCAAACAATAGTTAAGATGCTCTACAGTACACCGATACCGCCTCTCAAGATCATAGGCAATAATATCAAAGTTTCCAAATATCAAAACTTATTTCAGGTATTAGGCCCTTACACTCCAATCAATAAATTCGTTAACACACAAAATCCGACCAACATGACAGAGGCAGCTACTAACGTACGGTAGATTGGTAGGGAGATTACCGAACAACCCGAACCGCGAGTTGCTCTAACCCGCCCCTACTCCACAAGGGAAAAAAGGACAACCCAATTCATAAATAACCACCTTCCCGCGGGTGGTTAAACGGAGAAGAATGGTGGGACGACCCCAAAGCAAAACGGCTGGTGACCTCACCAAGAAAACAACTCGAATTTAACAAGAATAAATCAAACAACATATCACCAATCACTTAACTTCTAATAAACTGCGATTTCTCGAGAAGACCTGGCGCAGCACCCCCAAATCGTTCTCCCGAACCGTCCGCTGCCAGCCGCTTCAACGGACGCAGGAAGGCGCGCCGATCTCTCGTCTCACGGCGTCGCAGCTCGCACCGGCCAGACCGATGTTGTGGGTTGACTCGTGTTGCTCTCGTGTCGGCCGCGAAGTCACTACCCCTCGCTATACGCCGCGGCCCACTGGACTGACGTGGCGACCTCACATACGCCGACGCTCAAGACGGACAAGTCATCTTGTGTCTCAGTGCGCGACCGACCAACCGATCGATCCAACCGCCAATGACCATTGTCTGAGCAAACTCGAACAGACTGGCGGCCTAACGCGCAGACTCAGATGCAGGAACTAAGCCCCGACTGGGCGACCACTCGCTGAGTTCTCTTACTGGCGGAGTGGAAAGACTCTCATTTTGCCGGCTTTAAAGGTTGATCCGAACGACAGACATACTAGCACTCCGAACGACAGACAGACACTAACTGCCTAACAAATGCGGACGAGAGACAGACTAGCAAGCTGCGGACGACTGACCCAGACTGACGACTGGCGAGCTCATAGCGCCCCTTAACTGCACGTGAACAGGCAACCTTTCCCCTTTCCGACCAGAGGGAGACACCAAGGCTGCGACTGCCACAGCGGCGCCACCGCCAGAAACGGAGGGCGACTGCTTCACACTACGCGCTGCGGCGTGCTCTTCAAAACAGCAGTTGTTACCACGGCTCAGGCATCTTTCTCAAGATTTCACATTCTTAAGATGTTTTCCTGGTTTCCGAGGCTGTTGGGAGAGCAGCTACACAACACCTCTTTATAACAGCTCTCTCTGCACGAGGCCTGGACAGACTCATGTTTGGGCTCCGTCTCAAAATCTGACGGCGTCCGTCATTTACAAAGAATGCCCTCACAGTCGAGGAAAACATCTTCTTAAGAGTGCTGGCTTTTTGTACACGCCTCCATGCGCCAGTTCCCCGCGCTGATTTCACGCTCCTCCCTGTGCCCTTAGGGTGCTGGAATTGTTGGCACATCCCTGCTTTCTAAGGCAGGTAACATGACTGCCGCCGGGCCAGAAGAACTCAGATGCTTTCGCGCGAACATTCTTGGCGTTCCGTCCTAATGGCTGCAGGTGTCCATCAGCTCTCGGCACGTTTCTCGTTGTCAGACGGGCCCTTCGCATCGTGTCCCTCCTCGAGCGAGGCCAGGAGGTCCGCACGGCTTCCAGCTGTATGCTCGCAGAATGACTGCAATGTCCCTCTTCTTGGGCACTCGCCCCAGGGAGTTCGGCTTCCTCCTTCGCCACGTTGGCAAAAGTGGCCGCGGTCTGACATACACTCCTGGAAATTGAAATAAGAACACCGTGAATTCATTGTCCCAGGAAGGGGAAACTTTATTGACACATTCCTGGGGTCAGATACATCACATGATCACACTGACAGAACCACAGGCACATAGACACAGGCAACAGAGCATGCACAATGTCGGCACTAGTACAGTGTATATCCACCTTTCGCAGCAATGCAGGCTGCTATTCTCCCATGGAGACGATCGTAGAGATGCTGGATGTAGTCCTGTGGAACGGCTTGCCATGCCATTTCCACCTGGCGCCTCAGTTGGACCAGCGTTCGTGCTGGACGTGCAGACCGCGTGAGACGACGCTTCATCCAGTCCCAAACATGCTCAATGGGGGACAGATCCGGAGATCTTGCTGGCCAGGGTAGTCGACTTACACCTTCTAGAGCACGTTGGGTGGCACGGGATACATGCGGACGTGCATTGTCCTGTTGGAACAGCAAGTTCCCTTGCCGGTCTAGGAATGGTAGAACGATGGGTTCGATGACGGTTTAGATGTACCGTGCACTATTCAGTGTCCCCTCGACGATCACCAGTGGTGTACGGCCAGTGTAGGAGATCGCTCCCCACACCATGATGCCGGGTGTTGGCCCTGTGTGCCTCGGTCGTATGCAGTCCTGATTGTGGCGCTCACCTGCATGGCGCCAAACACGCATACGACCATCATTGGCACCAAGGCAGAAGCGACTCTCATCGCTGAAGACGACACGTCTCCATTTGCCCCTTCATTCACGCCTGTCGCGACACCACTGGAGGCGGGCTGCACGATGTTGGGGCGTGAGCGGAAGACGGCCTAACGGTGTGCGGGACCGTAGCCCAGCTTCATGGAGACGGTTGCGAATGGTCCTCGCCGATACCCCAGGAGCAACAGTGTCCCTAATTTGCTGGGAAGTGGCGGTGCGGTCCCCTACGGCACTGCGTAGGATCCTACGGTCTTGGCGTGCATCCGTGCGTCGCTGCGGTCCGGTCCCAGGTCGACGGGCACGTGCACCTTCCGCCGACCACTGGCGACAACATCGATGTACTGTGGAGACCTCACGCCCCACGTGTTGAGCAATTCGGCGGTACGTCCACCCGGCCTCCCGCATGCCCACTATACGCCCTCGCTCAAAGTCCGTCAACTGCACATACGGTTCACGTCCACGCTGTCGCGGCATGCTACCAGTGTTAAAGACTGCGATGGAGCTCCGTATGCCACGGCAAACTGGCTGACACTGACGGCGGCGGTGCACAAATGCTGCGCAGCTAGCGCCATTCGACGGCCAACACCGCGGTTCCTGGTGTGTCCGCTGTGCCGTGCGTGTGATCATTGCTTGTACAGCCCTGTCGCAGTGTCCGGAGCAAGTATGGTGGGTCTGACACACCGGTGTCAATGTGTTCTTTTTTCCATTTCCAGGAGTGTATTACAGTACATGACATCATACCCTTTATCGATGACATCATCATCTTTATCGATGATGTCACAATCACGTGACAAGCCAAACAACCCCTCCTCTCTCCCCTCACTCGCCCTCCTCCAGCCAATACAGCGTAGTATTTTAACAGGTATTAAAATGTGGATGCCAGTCGCTTGAATCACATAAAAATGGCGCCAAGTTCAAAGATATACAGTATTTCCACATCAAAAAAATCACGTAACCTTCACTTGAACTGCACAAAATAGCGCCATGTATTACAAAAATACGCAAGTTTCATCTGAATTACATAAAAAAATGTGTAAACTACTTCGCCTGAATTGCGTAAATTTTCAGAAAATTGCGTAAATTGGCGCTATAATCCCTCCCGCACCCCCTCCTCTTCTCCCCCCCCCCCACCCACTCACACACACACAGACAACATAACATTCCACCTCTGCATTTCATCCCTCTCTCTCTTTCTCTTTACGTCAAATATCATAAAATTGCATGTAGCCTATGTGCACACAACAACAAAAAATTATATACACTATTTCTACATTCTTCACCACTATAAACAACAAATTTCATCTCTCCGATTCATATAGTATAAAAAAAGTTTGTGTCAAATATTCTACTGCCAAGGTAAATTCCCCCTTTCTCTCTCTCTTTAATGGATACTTTAATGAGGCACCAATATTATAATATATTAAAGAGACAATGGGTTGGAAAAATCAAACAAAAGTTTATAGTAGATTACTAAGACAGAAAGCAGAGTCAACACAAAAAATGGTTCAAATATCTATGAGCACTATGGGACTTAACTTCTGTGGTCATCAGTCCCCTAGAACTTAGAACTACTTAAACCTAACTAACCTAAGGACAGCACACACATCCATGCCCGAGGCAGGATTCGAACCTGCGACCGTAGCGGTGGCGCGGCTCCAGACTGTAGCGCCTAGAACCGCTCGGCCACTCCGGCCGGCAAAGTCAACACAACACATTTGGTTTAACAAACAGTATTTGCAACGCAAAATTACGCCAAAATACACCTCCATAAAGTCAAATGGAACATCTGCCGCTGCAAATAAAGCCATTGACGTAGCAAGATACACGTGGATAAAGGAGGAAATGAAGAAATGGTATCGTGTTCGAGACACCGTTTGTACTCAACTAAAAGTGGTACATATGGCAATCACATCGAAGTTACACCCCTGTCAGTTTGACGTTTTTCATCGTGAAGTTCGTGAAAGCGTAAGTGATCTTATTCATGATGTATTTTTTTTGCGGCAGAAGAGGAAATTATCTATGGTTACAAATGTGAGTGCACCTATAACCTCAAATTGTATACAAAAGTTTTCCCAACGTGTAATTAAACTATCGCACTTGGTTCTGTCGCCAAGTGAAAAAAGTTCTTGAGAAAGGTTTCAAATATTCTCCCCCACCCTCCGTCAGAAAAACAACTGGATGTTATGGAAGTAGATACTGGATACGCTCTAATGAAAGGTACCACTGCAACATATTTAGTTGCCAATGCACTAAAGAACGAAACCAGATTCGAGTGTAACATCACACGGGCTATTGACTTTCACACCCTCAAGCCCTTAAAACAGAAATTACAACAAGAAGATATCATTGCCACGAAATCTGATAAAGGCAACAGTATTGTACTTTTGAACAAACATGATTATGTGGATAAAGTTACTGATTTCCCGAAAACCACATGCTTCTAAGTCCTTCCTAAAGACCCTAATAAGTTGTTCAAAGAGGATGTTAAATATGCAATGAATTCATGCAAAAGCATATTCTCTGATTTTGAAGCAAAACTGTTAATTAATATGAACCCAGTGTCTCCTAGAATGTATGGGCTTCCTAAACTGCATAATCAAGATGTTCCTATTCATCCAATTGTATCATCATTCACTCCTCCATCTTACAAACCATCTAGTAAACTGGATGCCTTAATTAAGAGCAAAACTAAATTCAAATCAAAGCACGGTATTTCAAATTCCGTGGACCTTGTAAATAAGATAAAAGATTTATCTGTCTCACACAGTGATAAATCAGTATCCTTTGATGTCTGCAGTTTGTTTTCCAACATACCAGTAGTGGAATGAATTGATATTTTGACAGAGCTGATGTACAAATCTAATGTCAATCCTGTGGAATTGAATAACTTGAGACTGGCCACTCAGACATGCTTGGCCCAGAACTATTTCCAGTTCCAAAGGGACTCTTTATAAACAATTAGATGGCTTAGCTGTGGGTTTCACTAGTAGTCCACTGTTGGCTGAAATATGATGCACCATTTTGAACATCATTTTCTGGAAAAAGAACCTTTGTGCAAACAGAGAGTGAAGGTGGCTGAGCTCTGCTGATAAACTCCCTGCATCTGAGATAATCCGTAAATCTTCACTGCGTTGAGATGAGTGATGACGGCTTTTAGCTCGTAGATAAAGGTCAGAGTGAGTCGGTTCACGAAACACATTGTGACCCAAGGATCCATCTTCTTTTCCGCGGACCCAGACATCTAGGAACGGGAGGTCTTCATTTTTCTCCACTACCGCGGTGAAGCAAATGCTCAGATCGAGGGAGTTAAGATGTTCCAGGAATGCAGGAAGTGTTGCTGCTCCGTGTGACCAAACTACAAAAATGTTGTCCACATATCTCCAGAAATATTTAGGTTTCAACAACGCTGACTGAAGTGCTTTTTCCTCGAAGTCTTCCATAAAAAGGTTCGCTACTATGCGAGACAAATGGCTACCCACAGTAAAATCTACAGGGATACTCTGCAAACCACATTTAAGTGCCTGGCAGAGGGTTTATCGAACCACCTTGACAATTCTCTATTATTCCACTCTCGTATAGCGCGCGGAAAGAATGAACACCTATATCTTTCCGTACGACCTCTGCTTTCCCTTATTTTATCGTGGTGATCGTTCCTCCCTATGTAGGTCGGTGTCAACAAAATATTTTCGCATTCGGAGGAGAAAGCTGGTGATTGGAATTTCGCGCAACGAAAAACGCCTTTCTTTTAATGATTTCCAGCCCATATCCTGTATCATTTCTGTGACACACTCTCACATATTTCGCGATAATACAAAACGTGTTGCCTTTCTTTGATCATTTTCGATGTACTCCGTCAGTCCTATCTGGTAAGGATCCCACACCGCGCAGCAGTATTCTAAAAGAGGACGGACAAGCGTAGTGTAGGCAGTCTCCTTAGTAGGTCTGTTACATTTTCTAAGTGTCCAGCCAATAAAACGCAGCCTTTGGTTAGCCTTCCCCACAACATTTTCTATGTGTTCTTTCTAATTTAAGTTGTTCGTAATTGTAATTCCTAGATATTTAGTTGAATTTACGGCTTTTAGATTAGACTAATTTATCGTGTAACCGAAGTTTAACGAGTTCCTTTTAGCACTCATGTTGATGACCTCACACTTTTCGTTGTTTGGAGTCAACTGCCACTTTTCGCACCATTCAGATATTTTTTCTAAATCGTTTTGCAGTTTGATTTGATCTTATGATGACTTTATGAGTCGATAAACGACAGCGTCATCTGCAAACAACCGAAGACGGCTGCTCACATTGTCTCCCAAATCGTTTATATACGAGGTGTGGCTAGAAAAAAACCGGACTAGTACTGGTGAAACAATAAAACGAATGCAATAATGCTGAAAGTCGCGTGGCCTGTCACGTGACTCTCGCTCCGCCTACTGCTCGAGTTTCATCTGCCTCCTGCACTCAGTCTGCCCGTGGCGTCTGTTTTAAGTAGTTGACGTTTTGTCTGTGCGTCGGAAAATGTTGAGTGTACAGAAAGAACAGCGTGTTAACATCAAATTTTGTTTCAAACTAGGAAAATCTGCAAGTGAAACGTTTGTAATGTTACAACAAGTGTACGGCGATGATTGTTTATCGCGAACACAAGTGTTTGAGTGGTTTAAACGATTTAAAGATGGCCGCGAAGACACCAGTGATGACACTCGCACTGGCAGACCATTGTCAGCAAAAACTGATGCAAACATTGAAAAAATCGGTAAACTTGTTCGACACTTTCCTTATCAACTCCTGTTAACTCAGACACTGCTCTGATTGTTAAACGGCGATCTTGTCGAACAAGTTTACCGATTTTTTCAATGTTTGCATCAGTTTTTGCTGACAATGGTCTGCCAGTGCGAGTGTCATCACTGGTGTCTTCGCGGCCATCTTTAAATCGTTTAAACCACTCAAACACTTGTGTTCGCGATAAACAATCATCGCCGTACACTTGTTGTAACATTACAAACGTTTCACTTGCAGATTTTCCTAGTTTGAAACAAAATTTGATGTTAACACGCTGTTCTTTCTGTACACTCAACATTTTCCGACGCACAGACAAAACGTCAACTACTTAAAACAGACGCCACGGGCAGACTGAGTGCAGGAGGCAGATGAAACTCGAGCAGTAGGCGGAGCGAGAGTCACGTGACAGGCCACGCGACTTTCAGCATTATTGCATTCGTTTTATTGTTTCACCAGTACTAGTCCGGTTTTTTTCTAGCCACACCTCGTAGATAAGGAACAGCAAAGGGCCTATAACACTACGTTGGGGAACGCCTGAAATCACTTTTGTTTTACTCGATGAGTTTCCGTCAGTTACTACGAACTGTGACCTCTCTGACAGGAAATCGCAAATCCAGTCACATAACTGAGACGATATTCCATAAGCACGCAATTTCACTACGAGCCGCTTGTGTGGCACAGCCGCTTGTGTGGTACAGCCGCTTGTGTGGTACAGTGTCACAAGCCTTCCGGAAATCTACAAATATGGGATCGATCTGAAATCCCTTGTCAATAGCACTCAGCACTTCATGTGAATAAAGAGCTAGTTGTGTTTCACAGGAACGATGTTTTCTAAACCCATGCTGACTGTGTATCAATAGACCGTTTCCCTCGAGGTAATTTATAACGTTCGAACACAATATATGTTCTAAAATCCTGCTGCACATCGACGTTAACGATAACATCGTCAGTCTGCTCAAAATATTGGTCATTAAATAAAAAGTAAGTCGAGGTAAGCACATGTTTGAATAGATGTCAGACGTCATCCTCCAAGTTAGTTCCTCTAAGCTGTAATGAATCCACCAAAGTTACTCGTGTGAACAAAGAGAGGCCTCGAAACTCACTAATACGAAAGACCTCGAAACTCACTAACACGTCAGATGGTCTTCAGTCCTTGTACAAAATCTTCTGAGTTTCGAATGTGATGTTTTCCTACCAGTGGGCTTAGAAGAGAATCCAGATGTTTTGCTAGGTTATATGTTGGGGCCTGTATACTGCTCACGATGGGACGAAGAGGAACCCCTTCCTTGTGGATCTTAGGCAGCCCATAAAGCCATGGTGGAACTGGCGCTTGTACTCTTAAGCTCTTTCTAAGACGTTCATGAAACTGGCTGGATGTGAGGTGCGCGGATGACTTTCGTTGTACTGCGTCAGTTGGATCCTTCTGAAGACGACGATACGCTGAGTCATGCAGTAAATCCGACACCTTGCCGAAATACGATGATGCAGGCAAAAGAACAGTAGCGTCCCTTGTCCGTAGGTAAAATCACTACTTTTGTGTGTTCTCTTTAGGAACGTATAGTTTTCCTTTCTTCAGCGTTAATGTTCTGCTTCGGTGCGGCCATCCTGGTCATGGCCCTGCAGGCCTCTCGCCTTATTTCTTCAGCAGTCTGACAAAAAAAAAAAAAAAAAAAAAAATGATTCAAATGGCTCTGAGCACTATGGGAGTTAACATCTGAGGTCATCAGTCCCCTAGACTTAGAAACTGCCCGAGGCAGGATTCGAACCTGCGACCGTAGGAATGAAATGATAAGTACACAAAGGTACATGTATCACGTTGGAACAACAGAAATGAAATGTTCAAACGTGCCTACGTTCTGTAATTTAATTTAAAAAACCTACCTGTTACCAACTGTTCGTCCGCAGCTCGTGGTCGTGCGGTAGCGTTCTCGCTTCCCACGCCCGGGTTCCCGGGTTCGATTCCCGGTGGGGTCAGGGATTTTCTCTGCCTCGTGATGACTGGGTGTTGTGTGCTGTCCTTAGGTTAGTTAGGTTTAAGTAGTTCTAAGTTCTAGGGGACTGATGACCATAGATGTTAAGTCCCATAGTGCTCAGAGCCATTTGAACCATTTTTGAACCAACTGTTCGTCCAAACTTGTGAGCCATACGTTTGTCACTATTACAGCGCCATCTATCACAAAGCGAAAAAAGTGGTCCAAGTAAAACATTCATATTTCTTTACGTACTACACGAACATGTAATAAAAAATGGGGGTTCCTATTTTAAAAAACGCAGTTGATATCCGTTTGACCTATGGCAGCGCCATCTAGCGGGCCAGCCATAGCGCCATCTGGTTTCCCCCTTCAAGCTAGACGAGTTTCGTTCTTTGTAGTTTTTTCGTTTGACGCTTATTTCGAGAGATATTTGGCCCGGTCACGATCAATGGACCACCCTGTATACTGGCGAGCGAGTGCAGCTGCCTCGTTGAAATATCGTGCAGCTTTCGGAACATTATCCGACGCGTCACCCCTCACCCAGTCAAACAGTTACTACGTCGGGAAAGTCTCAAACAGCATAGAAGAATCCCTGCTTTCTTGAACTAGAACAAGTAATTGGTAAGCAAAATATAAATTTTATTAATAGAAAGAGCATGTAGTGCATATCTGATTTACATTTGGCTCTCGATCTTTGACGACAGGTAAAATGATTACGATGACTAAGGCGTGTATAATGGTCCAGGAGGAATGGAAGGCAACAGTTTAGCTCAACATGATTGAAAGTGGAAGTAGTTAATGGACCCAATGAAACATAATGTTACCACGACATATACAGAAGTTTCCCACTTTGTTACCTCCGTTACACCAGTGTGCATGTTATGTCACAGTGTCTAAACAAAAATGCTTTATTCACCTTATGAGCATCTTTACATGCAGTCATTGCTGTCAAAAGTTCAAAAACGTAGGCAAATGTCACTAAGTACAAGAAAATAATAACAAATACACTGCATAATTAAGTAAATAACAATAAATAATTATATAACAGAGCAATTACAAAAGAAATGCGATACAAAAGGTGTATTGCAAACAGGTAATTAATAATAAGTGCAAGACAGTTACAACATTGTATTTTGACCCAATTATTAGTCTGCAGGACACTGCAGATTAAAGGCAAATTTGAATTGTCGCAAATTATCTTACACCTGAATGACTTGACATTGTTTTGAATCTGTAGAAAATTTATTATCTTAGAAACACCAAATTTTTCAGTCCACTTTCTGATGTGACGTAGTAGATTTGTCCATTTTGTGAATGTCAATGTGTTTGCTTATTAAGCTGCTAATATGAATTTTCTAGATACCTTGGATGTTTGAAGAAAAATAGTCTCATTTTTATGGGGAACATATTTTGTACTTTTCTGTTATGTACTTTGCACTTTTATTACATTGTTTGGTTTCCGGTAACAGTAGCTATTTTATAGCCAGTCATGTCTTAGACCCATTTCCCGTTCCCTTTCATCTCTTTTTGCCCTTTCCTTGCCTCCTATTTCTCCTGCAGTACTCTCCATTCTCTTCCTCAACCCAGCCTCCACTACAAATACCCCCCTCTCCCCTCCCTCTTCTGCTTTTGTAATACATTGTCATGCTGAGCCAACTAGTTCAAACTAGTTCCAACTTGTTCTTGCAGGCGAAAAATTTCCACATTTCAAGAAACGTGATATCAAAGGTATCTGTGCTTCAAGATATGCATAATCAAGGAAACTGAATCTCAAATGCACATGTTGTATCTCCACACTACAAGCAACAGGAAACAGATATGTGCCCCATGCACGATAAGTCAAGCCAAGCCATCACGACTCAGATGCCAAAACAGCTGCGCACAGCTGTTGGCTTGCTCCCAGGGGGGAGATAAGATAGACGCCCGGTAGAGCTGCACCTTACATGCTCACTGAGTTAAGCGTCAGATGAGTAGTCACATCGGCGCTATGATCTGGCGTATGTTTTCGGTATAATATTATCCCTCCTCATCTGTTCCCAGGATCCCTTGCGTGTTCTTCGATATATTCGAAATCGCGTGCAATAATTATGTCAACTTTTTCCAAATCAACAAAACTAACTTTTTTAATATATCTTTCAAATGAGAGTGTTTTCATATGCAGCTTTCCATTCTGCGATTGGCTCATTCAGTTTACTAATATGTGAAGTATTGCCTGTCATTTTCCAATGGTTGTTAATATCTTTACGTATTTTTGATGCTGTGTATGCACATGTGTATGTGCATGAATGTATGTATGTGTATGCGAGAGATAAAACTTACTGCCGAAGCAGAATTTTAGGTACAGTATTTGGCAGATAGGAAGAGAGAAAGAGAGGGAGACGAAAATTAGTAGCGAGGCAGCATTTTAGTTATAGTGTTTGACATTAACTTTCCTTTTAGTTAAATATAATGATATGCATGAAAAAGGCGAAGCTTTCATGGCTCTTGTGGAATACTGTGTGTGACTGGGAGGACAAGATATGTGTTTGTTGGCTTAGTAGCTCTCTTATTGGCCTATTTAGGAGTACAGAGAACAAGTCAGCAAAGGTGAAACGATTTAAGAAGGAGTTAAAAAATTTGATTGTGTGGTCAGGAATGAAGATGGCTGCTATTGGTACAGACTGATCGGCTATTTCATTTTTAACAACCCGTAAAATAATGGGCTATTAATGGGAGCTCTAAACATGTGTATTGGTATAAATCCTCTTTTACTGGTCTGTTTCTGAGAAAGGGGGTGGCTAAGGAGAGGGGAAAGGCATGAAGACATCCCAGAAAGAGTCATGACTTGTGATATCATGGGTATGGTACATATACACACATCGAAATGTGTTCCAGAAACTCTATTACATTATTTTCGTACATATTGGAAAATGGAAATATAGTGATCGGATAATGAATTCTCTAATGCGTGAGTACACTGGTTTCTCACCAGAGGAAATATTACTGGACAGAAAACATAATAGTTTGGTGGAAGGGATTCTCAACCTCTCAAAAAATGGTTCAAATGGCTCTGAGCACTATGCGACTTAACTTCTGAGGTCATCAGTCGCCTAGAACTCAGAACTAATTAAGCCTAACTAACCTAAGGACATCAAACACATCCATGCCCGAGGCAGGATTCGAACCTGCGACCGTAGCGGTCGCTTGGCACCAGACTGTAGCGCCTAGAACCGCACGGCCACTCCTGCCGGCTCAATCTCTCACAAAAGGCGTTTTGCAAGCTGGTCGTGGCTCCATAATGGTGTGGCCCGTCTTTACATGGAATGGCGTGTGTGCTCTGGTCCAACTGAACCGATCATTGACTGGAAATTCTTACGTTCGGCTACTTGGAGATCATTTGCAGATAATCATTGATTTCATATTCCCAAACAAAGATGGAGTTTTTATGGATGACAATCCGCCATGTCATGGGGTCACAAAATTGTTCGCAGTTGGCTTGAAGAAGATTCTGGACAATTGGAGCGAATGATTTGGCCACCCACATCGACCGACATGAATCCCACCAAACATTTATGGGACATAAGCGAGAGGTCAAATCCTGCACCAGGAACACTTTCCAGTTATGGAGGAACCATACAGACAGCATGGCTCAGTATTTCTACAGGGGATTTCCGACGGCTTGATGAGTACATGTCACTTCGAGCTGCTACACCACGGGCAACAGGAGGTTCGACACGACACTAGGAGGTTTCTCATGATTTTTGTCAACTCAATATATGTTACCCCGATGCTAAAGTACAGTATATGAAGTTCAAAACGACAGATCGTGTCTTTTTCAAAACGCATGAGAAAATAACCAAGTTTACAGCGAGATTTTCAAGTTCAAATTTATGGATCATGGATCTTTTAGAATTGCCAGTACTTCTCACACAAACGTTTACTGTCTTGCTTACCCATCCACTGACAAAAAAATTTGATGTGCGTGATATTGTAGATTTAAAATTGTAGGTATCAGGAGCTGATTAGATAAAGGAGGCATGTTACTGTACTATGTGTAGATGTAATGATAAAGTAATGGATAACAGAAGAAATATTGAATTTAATTGATGAAAGGAGAAAATATAAAAATGCAGTAAATGAAGCAGGCAAAAAGGAATACAAACGTCTCAAAAATGAGATCGACAGAAAGTGCAAAATGGCTAAGCAGGGATGGCTAGAGGACAAATGTAAGGATGTAGAGGCTTATCTCACTAGGGGTAAGATAGATACTGCCTTCAGGAAAATTAGAGACCTTTGGAGATAAGAGAACCACTTGTATGAACATCAAGAGCTCAGATGGAAACCCAGTTCTAAGCAAAGAAGGGAAGGCAGAAAGGTGGAAGGAGTATATAGAGGGTTTATACAAGGGAGATGTACTCGAGGACAATATTATGGAAATGGAAGAGGATGTAGATGAAGATGAAATGGGAGATACGATACTGTGTGAAGAGTTTGACAAAGCACTGAAAGACCTGAGTCGAAACAAGGCCCCGGGAGTAGACAACATTCCATTAGAACTACTGATGGCCTTGGGAGAGCCAGTCATGACAAAACTCTACCATCTGGTGAGCAAGATGTGTGAGACAGGCGAAATACCCACAGACTTCAAGAAGAATATAATAATTCCAATCCCAAAGAAAGCAGGTGTTGGTTGACATGTGTAAATTACCGAACTGTCAGTTTAGTAAGTCATGGCTGCAAAATACTAACGCGAATTCTTTACAGGCGAATGGAAAAACTGGTAGAAGCGGACCTCGGGGAAGATCAGTTTGGATTCCGTAGAAATGTTGGAACACATGAGGCAATACTAACCTTACGACTTATTTTAGAAGAAAGATTAAGAAAAGGCAAACCTACGTTTCTAGCATTTGTAGACTTAGAGAAAGCTTTTGACAATGTTAACTGGAATACTCTCTTTCAAATTCTGAAGGTGTCAGGGGTAAAATACAGGGAGCGAAAGGCTATTTACAATTTGTACAGAAACCAGGTGGCAGTTATAAGAGTCGAGGGGCATGAAAGGGAAGCAGTGGTTGGGAAAGGAGTGAGACAGGGTTGTAGCCTCTCCCCGATGTTATTCAATCTGTATATTGAGCAAGCAGTAAAGGAAACAAAAGAAAAATTCGGAGTAGGTATTAAAATCCATGGAGAAGAAATAAAAACTTTGAGGTTCGCCGATGACATTTTAATTCTGTCAGAGACAGCAAAGGACTTGGAAGAGCAGTTGAACGGAATGGATGGTGTCCTGAAGGGAGGATATAAGATGAACATCAACAAAAGCAAAACGAGGATAATGGAATGTAGTCGAATTAAGTCGGGTGATGTTGAGGGTATTGGATTAGGAAATGAGACACTTAAAGTAGTAAAGGAGTTTTGCTATTTGGGGAGCAAAATAACTGATGATGGTCGAAGTAGAGAGGATATAAAATGTAGACTGGCAATGGCAAGGAAAGCGTTTCTGAAGAAGAGAAATTTGTTAACATCGAGTATAGATTTAAGTGTCAGGAAGTCTTTTCTGAAAGTATTTGTATGGAGTGTAGCCATGTATGGAAGTGAAACATGGATGATAAATAGTTTGGACAAGAAGAGAATAGAAGCTTTCGAAATGTGGTGCTACAGAAGAATGCTGAAGATTAGATGGGTAGATTACATAACTAATGAGGAGGTACTGAATAGGTTTGGGGAGAAGAGGAGTTTGTGGCACAACTTGACCAGAAAAAGGGATCGGTTTTTAGGACCAATTTAGTATTGGAGGGCAGCGTGGAGGGTAAAAATCGTAGGGGGAGACCAAGAGATGCATACACTAAGCAGATTCAGAAGGATGTAGGTTGCAGTAGGTACTGGGAGATGAAGAAGCTTGCACAGGATAGAGTAGCATGGAGAGCTGCATCAAACCAGTCTCAGGATTGAAGACCACAACAACAACAACAATGTTTTTCAATTGAATAAACACTTATTTTAATCCAATTCATCAATAGCAGAGGTAATTTTTTAAGTGAATAGAAGTTTTGCTTGACAAGAGAGCACTGATATAAACCATTTGCAGACCCAAGCAGTCATAAAATACATTTATGAAAATATTTTCATTGTAACATACCAGATATGAAGTGTTATAACAAGTGTTTTAAGTATAAGAAATTAGGCTAATAACAAAATTTGCTTGTGAAATTATTTTGCAATGCGCTGAGACTGGTTGTACAAGCTACAGACACCAGTTTTATCGACAGCCTCCAGTGTTGCCAGATTTCCCCTCCCTCCTCTCCCACATGTGCATGCAGTGTTGCCAGATTTCCCTTCTGCCTCACCCTCTGACACTGTAAAATGGAAGGAAATTTAAAAATTCAACACTGCAGAAATAAAATGGTGGGATATTCAAAAATACAGGATTATGGAAATGGCACACTTGTGCCGATTAAATTGACAAGGAGTTCAAAAACGCGTGGTAGTGGAAATAGCCTACATTTACTTATCAAATTAGTGAGAAATGCAAAATTGCAAGATGGCGGAAATACTGCAATGAGCTTATAAACCCGGAAGGGCTTTCAAAAGTGCAAGATGCGGGGAAATAGTGCAGTACTTCTCCAGTATCTTGGTCACGTGTTGGCATATTTCCTTATGTGACGTTGGTAGCTAAATTTGAGTTAGGTCGGTTACAAGTTCCTATTTCAACCTGTTCTGTACAGGTGTTCCTCGTTCGAAGTGAAAAAATGTGGTCATTTGCTCATTGAGCAACCTAGTGAAAAGTTGATTCCCAGTGTAATGAAGTGTTAGAGCTACATCTGGTCACGTGCCACACTGAAAAAACTTATTCACACAGTGGAATGCAAGTATTAACTCCTGCTCTCAACGTTTGCTTATGTGTGTATGGCTTTTGTGGAAGAATTGCAAATACTAACAGTCTCTTTTTAACTCTCCTTCCTCAGATGTTGATACAGTGTAAAATCAACCTGATGGCCCTAATCAGATCAGATTAAATAAACAGAAATGTAGATGTAGACGATATATCTAAGGAGAAGTCACATGTGATCACAGCAGCAACAGCACATAGAACTGTTTCCAGGCTTTGAGTTTCCACTGTTGTTAATGTCTGCACCGGATATCAAATCGCCAGGTTTACCCACTCTGCTGATGAATGTGTTCATATTTTCTGCAACTTACAGTAAATATATTGTTGGCATCCAGAATAAATTTTCACTCTGCAGCAGTGTGTGCACTGATACGAAACTTCCTGGCAGATTAGAACTGTGTGTCAAACACTCCACTGCAGAGTGAAAATTCGTTCTGAGAACTTCCTCCAGGTTGTGACTAAGCCATGTCTCCACGAGTCACACTTCGTTCGGAGCACAGTCGCGGGACACCTAACGCGTCCCCCCCCCTCCCCCACCCCCAGGAACAGCCTGACACACTGACCGACTCTTGTTTGTAATACAAATTATAAAAAAATTAAACTAAATAAAAATAACCAAAAATAAAATTAATTAAAAATAACAAATAAAATAACAAAAATAAAATAAAAATACAAAGATTAAAAACCCGATCGTTGTCATCACCTTGACCTAATTCCTTTCTCGTTACATTCGTCGTAGCAGGTAAGGTGCAGGGACCCCGGGTTGTGACCCCTGCGCGCTTCGTCCCCCTGTCCTCCCCGTCACGACTCCTTCTTTTGTGGAAAAAAGTCGGTAGAGCACACGCACGCAAAAGGCAAAGGTCTCGAGTTCGAGTCTCGGTCTGGCGTATTTTTTAAGCTCCCAGGATGTTTCATTTTGTAAGCACGTCCTAAAATCGGGAATTCGACGTAGAGGTTATATTAAAAAATCCATGACATAAACCGAGCGAGGTGGCGCAGTGGTTAGCACACTGGACTCGCATTCGGGAGGACGACGGTTCAATCCCGCGTCCGGCATCCTGATTTAGGTTTTCCGTATTTCCCTAAATCGCTTCAGGCAAATGCCAGAATGGTTCCTTTGGAAGGACACGCCGGACTTCCTTCCCCGTCCTTCCCTAATCCGACGAGACCGATGACCTCGCTGTTTGGTCCCTTCCACCAAATCAACCCCTCCCCCCTCTCCCCTTCTCCCGTGACATAGAGACAAGCAGAACCGCAATTAGATTATGAATGGCTTCAATTGTGTAGAAATTCAGTGCCTACAGCTGAGTGTTCAATGGTGGTGGTGCTCAGATGGAAGCATTGTTACTGGATGAGCAAGCAGTATGTAATGATGACTTCCCAGGACCCAAAAGAATAAACAATATCGCGGTTAACAGACAGTGCACCCACTTGTAGCGATGTACATTTAGCAATATGATGTGTGCTATCTACCCCATCCAGCAGATGATTACGTGTGTGGGTGTTATGGAAATGTTTGGTTAAGTCTTACAGCTCTTGTTCGTCAGAACACTTCTTTCCAAAAGAAGAGGAAGGAAAGTGTAATGGCGAAATACTTCGAGATTGTGTAAAAATCATAGTTGCTAATCCCTCTAATCACGACAAAACGAACGTGGTAATAACCCAGCTCACACGTAATAGCGGCTAGTGTTTTCAGCATATAGATGTATTTTCGACGACTCCAAATACCAACTTTTGCAAGAAAATATTGTCAGATATTGAAAAGCTAACATACAGCGAGTATATGAGTGACAGCACATCTGTGCCACGTCCAGACAAAGCAAAGCCGAATTCTGTCTCATTTTCGATGTTACTGCACGAGGAAAGCAGGCGCATATAAGAAACAATTTCTGCTTCAGTAGACATGACTTTTTGCCTTAGTTCCTATCGTTCCCTCTGGAGGAACATAGGGCCGTGATGAAATTCCTCCACCTGGTACGATTTCTAGCGAGCCTCTTCACTCCAGATTTTCCCATCCTCTGCAGCTTCTCTCTCGATCGTTCTTTTCCAGGTCTGTTTCGGACGACCACTTTTTCTAACTCCTTGAGGGTTCCAATACAACGCCATCCTTTCAACAGCTCCATCTGGTTTCCTCAATGTATGCCCAATCCAGTTCCATTTTCTTTCCCTGATTTGCATATCGATTGGTTGTTGATTTGTCTCCCTCCAAAGACCTTCAGTTATGGCCATCTCACATTTAAGATACGCCGGAGACACCGGTTGATAAAAACTTTGAGCTGATTATTGATGTGGTTAGTCACCTTCCAAGTTTCGCAACCATACAACAGAACAGCCTTCACATTGCTACTGAAAAGCCGGATTTTGGTCTTCTTTGAGATGTTCCTATTTCTCCAAACAGGGTACAGTTGTACAAACGCGCCATTTGCTTTGCGGATGTGACTACGGCTTTCCTCCTCAGCGCCTCCTGTAGTCGTGACTATACTTCCGAGATAGAGGAAAGATTGGAGCTGTTCTACGTCCTCTCCATTAATGGCCAGCCTATACGTGATGCGAACATTTATCTTGAGGCCTGCAACTTCTGCCTCTCTCTGTAACCTGGCCAGCTTTGTCATCGATGTCTCGATTTCGTTGTGCCATTAAGCAGATGTCGTCTGCGAAATGTAGATGTTCGAGCCTATCCCGCATCCCTCACTGCGCACCACTCTTCCGTTCCCCCATCACTCTCTTCATCACATGGTCCAACACTAAAAGAAATAGTGTTGGCGAAAGAGCACATCCTTGTCGTAATCCCGAATTAACTTCAGTAGACAAAGCTAGTTAAGCGTTCCATATTACTCGAACATACTTGCAAGTTCCTAAATAGTTGGTTCATAATAATGCAAATCTCATTTTTGGCTTTAATCAGAATAACATGCACATGAAACGTATTTACCCAAGTCGCATTAGTGTAGAAAATGCCTTTCAGTTACTTCAACAGCATTTTTGGCGACTGTTGCGGTCACAGTAAACACGATTTCCTACTTACTGAGAAAACAAGGTGTATTCATGGTAGGTATAAGGATGGTTTTGACAGATTTCAGCACATGCAGTGTGTTTGTTTTAACCTAAGATAAATAAATTTCTCGAAAATGACGCATTGTACGAAAAAAATGTTAGTAGAGGGGACATCTGGCTGCGCTGCAACTGGCAACCACCGAGAAACCTCTCCTGCATGGGGCGTCAACTTTGTAATTTTTTAAAAAGGGAACCGCCCCCCTCCAGCCCCCCCCCCCCCAGCCCATTTTCATTGCAAATTTGGATTAGACACCAAAAAATACTTACGGTTTACTCAAACCATTGTTTTCCACTTGTCGTAGATGGCGCTGTAATCGACAAATATCAAGTGTGTCTGTTTTTTGAATTAAGAACCAGGTCATTTCATTCTATGTATCATTTATGATGTGACTGCAAATCTTTGTGATTTAACAGCTGATGTTCAAACGTCAACTGACTATTGCAAATGTGGTTGTACAGTAGAAATGATCTGGCTAGACAGTGACCTTTCTGGCAAATAAGCTGCTTGTGTAATAGCGAATTTTTTTGTCCCCTACAGGGTTGATGTTGGTGGGTCCCCAAACCACCGGGACGTTTGAATTCAGTGGCCACCTTCAATCCCCGCTACCAGGATGATTGAACCTGTTGTGGCACAGCTGGCGTAATAGGTGCCATGACTGTTGCGGAGAAGATCGAAATAATTTTAATTTATGGTGAGGCTGCCGGAAGCAGCCATATGGTGAGAGGCAATGGGACTCACAAAAATCGAGCACCCCAATGGTGAGAGACGAGAGAACTCAGCGAAATCGAGCACCATAATGGTGAGAGGCACCGGGAGCCACTGAAATCGGGCACCCTAATGGTGAGAGGCAATGCGACCCACTAAAATCGGGCACCCTAATGGTGAGAGGCAATGAGACCCACTGAAATCGTGCACCCTAATGGTGAGAGGCAATGCGACCCACTGAAATCGTGCACCCTAATGGTGAGAGGCAATGCGACCCACTGAAATCGTGCACCCTAATGGTGAGAGGCAATGCGACCCACTGAAATCGGGCACCCTAATGGTGAGAGGCAATGCGACCCACTGAAATAGGGCACCCTAATGGTGAGAGGCAATGTGACCCACTGAAATCGGGCACCCTAATGGTGAGAGGCAGTGCGACCCACTGAAATCAGGCACCCTAATGGTGAGAGGCAATGCGACCCACTGAAATCGGGCACCCTAATGGTGAGAGGCAATGCGACCCACTGAAATCAGGCACCCTAATGGTGAGAGGCTACGGGGCCCACAGAACTCGAGCACCCTAATGGTGAGGGGCGACGTGACTCAACGATGTCGAGCATCCTGATGGGAACAGGAAAACTGATACACCCACTTCGTTGATCCTGGATCAGGCTAAACGACGTTAGTAACCAGATACTGAAACAGCTAACCATATTGTACTGTACAATCACATTTGCGGCAATCTGTTAACGTTTGAACATCGAACAGGAAAACTGATACACCCACTTCGTTGATCCTGGATCAGGCTAAACGACGTTAGTAACCAGATACTGAAACAGCTAACCATATTGTACTGTACAATCACATTTGCGGCAATCTGTTAACGTTTGAACATCGAACAGGAAAACTGATACACCCACTTCGTTGATCCTGGATCAGGCTAAACGACGTTAGTAACCAGATACTGAAACAGCTAACCATATTGTACTGTACAATCACATTTGCGGCAATCTGTTAACGTTTGAACATCGAACAGGAAAACGGATACACCCACTTCGTTGATCCTGGATCAGGCTAAACGACGTTAGTAACCAGATACTGAAACAGCTAACCATATTGTACTGTACAATCACATTTGCGGCAATCTGTTAACGTTTGAACATCGAACAGGAAAACTGATACTCCCACTTCGTTGATCCTGGATCAGGCTAAACGACGTTAGTAACCAGATACTGAAACAGCTATCCATATTGTACTGTACAATCACATTTGCGGCAATCTGTTAACGTTTGAACATCGATATGAACCATTACAACACAAAGATTTACATTTACGTTGTATTTGAAATATAGAATCAGATGTGTCGGTTCTTAATTGCAAAAAGAGACACACTTGGTATTTGTCTATTACAATGCCATCTATCACGAATAGAAAACAATGGTTTAAATAAACCGTACGTATTTTTCGGCGTAGAATGCGAATGAGATTCCCCATTTCAAAATACAAAGTTGACCCCAACCAAGCAGGAGGGGTGATTAGGAGCTGGGGGAGTTGTAACACAGACAGATGTTTCCTTTACCGATATTAACTTTTCACCTAGAATATTGTTATTCGTACGATGCGTCTTTTTCAAGACAATTAGTTGCCTTGAACACCCTGTATATTAAGGGGAGACGGAAGGCAATTTTTATCCCTATTCTACGAATGCTATTTTACCCTTTGAAAAGGTACATTTTCCAAAATAACTGTAAGTGATAAAACAATGAAATTTTTACTGCATATATATAACATACATGCCTCAATTTACAAGTAAAATGAACATAATATCTCTTATGGTTTTGAAGAAGAAGAAATTATTCTTTCACTAGTAAAATTCAGTGGAAAGAAATATAAACGGATTGAGTGCCAAATAAGAGGAACAAAATTAAAACAGGTGGACGGTTTCAAGTACTTAGGATGCATATTCTCACAGGATGGCAACATAGTGAAAGAACTGGAAGCAAGGTGTAGCAAAGCTAATGCAGTGAGCGCTCAGCTACGATCTACTCTCTTCTGCAAGAAGGAAGTCAGTACCAAGACTAAGTTATCTGTGCACCGTTCAATCTTTCGACCAACTTTGTTGTATGGGAGCGAAAGCTGGGTGGATTCAGGTTACCTTATCAACAAGGTTGAGGTTACAGATATGAAAGTAGCTAGGATGATTGCAGGTACTAGTAGATGGGAACAATGGCAGGGGGGTGTCCACAAGGAGGAAATCAAAGAAAATCTGGGTATGAACTCTATAGATGTAGCAGTCAGGGCGAACAGGCTTAGATGGTGGGGTCATGTTACACGCATGGGAGAAGCTAGGTTACCCAAGAGACTCATGGGTTCAGCAGTAGAGGGTACGAGGAGTCGGGGCAGACCAAGGAGAAGGTACCTGGATTCGGTTGAGAATGATTTTGAAGTAATAGGTTTAACATCAGAAGACGCACCAATGTTAGCTCTGAATAGGGGACCATGGAGGAATTTTATAAGGGGGCTATGCTCCAGACTGAACGCTGAAAGGCATAATCAGTCTTAAATGATGATGATGATGATGATGATAGTAAAATTCAACTTTTTTGTACATTATTTATTATAAAACAGTTTCTGATTGTTTGGCAGTTCTCAATTTACTTGTAATAACTTATTACCAGCTGCAGTACAAATTGACAAATTTCATGTTTCTATCCCCATTAGTTTATCCAATAATGGTACCTGAAAGTAAAAAAATGTAGTTTTGGGAAAAATCAATTTAAAGTTTAATATTGCAATTCTGGTATAATTATTGATGAGAATTACTTACCTCTAATACACTCCTGGAAATTGAAATAAGAACACCGTGAATTCATTGTCCCAGGAAGGGGAAACTTTATTGACACATTCCTGGGGTCAGATACATCACATGATCACACTGACAGAACCACAGGCACATAGACACAGGCAACAGAGCATGCACAATGTCGGCACTAGTACAGTGTATATCCACCTTTCGCAGCAATGCAGGCTGCTATTCTCCCACGGAGACGATCGTAGAGATGCTGGATGTAGTCCTGTGGAACGGCTTGCCATGCCATTTCCACCTGGCGCCTCAGTTGGACCAGCGTTCGTGCTGGACGTGCAGACCGCGTGAGACGACGCTTCATCCAGTCCCAAACATGCTCAATGGGGGACAGAACCGGAGAACTTGCTGGCCAGGGTAGTTGACTTACACCTTCTAGAGCACGTTGGGTGGCACGGGATACATGCGGACGTGCATTGTCCTGTCGGAACAGCAAGTTCCCTTGCCGGTCTAGGAATGGTAGAACGATAGGTTCGATGACGGTTTGGATGTACCGTGCACTATTCAGTGTCCCCTCGACGATCACCAGTGGTGTACGGCCAGTGTAGGAGATCGCTCCCCACACCATGATGCCGGGTGTTGGCCCTGTGTGCCTCGGTCGTATGCAGTCCTGATTGTGGCGCTCACCTGCACGGCGCCAAACACGCATACGACCATCATTGGCACCAAGGCAGAAGCGACTCTCATCGCTGAAGACGACACGTCTCCATTCGTCGCTCCATTCACGCCTGTCGTGACACCACTGGAGGCGGGCTGCACGATGTTGGGGCGTGAACGGAAGACGGCCTAACGGTGTGCGGGACCGTAGCCCAGCTTCATGGAGACGGTTGCGAATGGTCCTCGCCGATACCCCAGGATCAACAGTATCCCTAATTTGCTGGGAAGTGGCGGTGCGGTCCCCTACGGCACTGCGTAGGATCCTACGGTCTTGGCGTGCATCCGTGCGTCGCTGCGGTCCGGTCCCAGGTCGACGGGCACGTGCACCTTCCGCCGACCACTGGCGACAACATCAATGTACTGTGGAGACCTCACGCCCCAGGTGTTGAGCAATTCGGCGGTACGTCCACCCGGCCTCCCGCATGCCCACTATACGCCCTCGCTCAAAGTCCGTCAACTGCACATACGGTTCACGTCCACGCTGTCGCGGCATGCTACCAGTGTTAAAGACTGCGATGGAGCTCCGTATGCCACGGCAAACTGGCTGACACTGACGGCGGCGGTGCACAAATGCTGCGCAGCTAGCGCCATTCGACGGCCAACACCGCGGTTCTTGGTGTGTCCGCCGTGCCGTGCGTGTGATCATTGCTTGTACAGCCCTCTCGCAGTGTCCGGAGCAAGCATGGTGGGTCTGACACACCGGTGTCAATGTGTTCTTTTTTCCATTTACAGGAGTGTATTTTCCTGCATCATACTGAGCATCACCTGAATCACACTGATCTTCTTTTCTTCTCTTGGTCCCTCTTCTTTTCTGTCTGGCTTCTTTTGTGCATTTTAAATTAGCAATATGTGCTTTGCGGATTCTCTCTTTATCTATTTGCACCACGGATTTTGCAGTATTTCCACAAGATTTTACGCCCAATAATTCCAAAACATCCAGTTTTCTAATTACACCATCATTGAAGCACAAAATAGCATCATAAACACCAAATTTGAGGATTGTAAGCTGAACAAATAGAGTTTTTGATAACCCATTCCAAATGACAGAATTCCCACATTCATTTAAATTTTGGGTTTTCCCATGAAGACATTTCTTCAACAAGGTATCTTTACAAAGGTCTCTAAATATGGGTTTAATTTCATTCATTACTGACGCAGGTGAAGAGTGTCTGTGGTCATTCGGGCAAAGACCATGCGTCAGGAAAACCGTCATATCTCACGACAAAATTGTCGTATTCACATAAAACAAAAACTGTTTCACGCAGGAAAGACCAGGCATTTTACAAAATTCATTGTTGTGGGTTGGCAGGAGAGCCAACACCGGTTATGAGAGGAAGCCGAAAGGCACGCGTTTTAGCTCACGCAGGCTGGCGTGAGGTCTGGAACAGGACAAGGAAATTAGACTTTAGAAAAAAACGGACGTAGCTGGTGGAATACTTAACTTTAATCCATAAATGGTGAACATCGCTCTTGACGGTACATTATTCATAATCTCAATAGTAACTGGTAATGGCGCCTTGCTATGTCGTAGCAAATGACGTAGCTGAAGGCTATGCTAACTATCGTCTCGGTAAATGAGAGCGTATTTTGTCAGTTAACCATCGCTAGCAAAGTCGGCTGTACAACTGGGGCGAGTGCTAGGAAGGCTCTCTAGACCTGCAGTGTGGCGGCGCTCGGTCTGCAATCACTGACAGTGGCGACACGCGGGTCCGACGTATACTAACGGACCGCGGCCGATTTAAAGGCAACCACCTAGCAAGTGTGGTGTCTGGCGGTGAC
This sequence comes from Schistocerca nitens, assembly GCF_023898315.1. NCBI lineage: Eukaryota > Metazoa > Arthropoda > Insecta > Orthoptera > Acrididae > Schistocerca > Schistocerca nitens. Next base: position 603,519,948 of record NC_064621.1, on the reverse strand, counting down.
ACCACATTCATAACCTAACATGAAACCTTTTCCTGACAAGTTTCACCTCATTCAGAAGAAATAAAACATGAATTAAGACAAATTATACCTGACGATGGGCCACAGGGTCCGAAATGCATCGTGTAGTCAATAAAACACGAAAAAGTTGTGACTGCAGGCGTTGTTTAATTCATACCTCCAATGTTTTGAATACAGTCACTTTTCAGCTGCAAAATATGGATGAAATTAAATAGTACAGTGACTGAGCGAATAAGGAAGCTCGAAGCTGACAACCATACATCACCTACTTTCCTCTTAGATCACTACCCAACTGAGGAAGACCAAGTAGAAAATGTAATTATCAAGTATAAAAAGTCGTACATACTACGTACAGTATAGCATTTACTGCACATCTCACCGACATCGCGTAGACAAGAACGGTATCACCAAAGTAAGAAAAGCAATTCATAAAAAGTTCCTGTGGTTAGCAACCAGTCAGTCAGACAACAAACTCCAACCAATAGCTCGTTTTACCACAGAACTGCTTCTATAGATGAATGTTATGAAAAATAAGAAACACAGTAATCGAGAACCCCTCTATAATTTGTCTCTAACCAGAAGGCGATACATCTCAATCGAATTTATGAACCGTGCCGAGAATCTGAGGGATCACTAACACTGGATGGGATGCCTTTTACTGTAGGCCGCGATGTTATACTTGTTAGAGACAAGAAATTCGAAAAAAAAACTCAAAGAGTGCTGGAACTCACACTTCTGAAAAACGCCAAGTACCTCGCGTAAATATTTAAAGATTTATGCAGAAATACTGAAACTGATTAACGCACGTCGAACACCTGACGGTACCGCGAGAAAATGCACACTAAGCACACAGCCGTCATTCGAAGTGTCTTAAATCAGCACACCAGTAGACGTCGCATATTATACATGCAAAACGTACATACTATTAATATTATTCCCACTCGAAGCACTTATTAGAACGATTTAAGCTTCTCATGGCATCGCAGTTAGCGCAGAACATCGCACATAATAACTAAATCGTGTCATTAATTTCCGAAATTCGCCAGCGTCGCATAAATCATCAATAATCACGAAACAGTCGTCGAACATTTCCACATAGACGACTACTAGTAAAATGACTTGCTGAGACGTGGCCGATGGATCTGGTAGATCCCCAGCAATATTCGTGAGAGAGTGGCGGTTTTAAGATACGGGTGGTTACAATTAAAGTGCAGCTACCTACTGGCGCCCAGAGTGCATTGTAACTGAAACTTCCTGGCAGATTAAAACTGTGTGCCGGACCGAGACTCGAACTCGGGACCTTTGCCTTTCGCCGGCAAGTTCTGCCTGGTTCGCAGATGAGCTTCTGTGAAGTTTGGAAGGTAGGGGACGAGGTACTGGCAGAACTGAAGCTGTGAGGACGGATCGTGAGTCATGCTTGGGTAGCTCAGATGGTGCCAGCACAGTAGCTCAGCGTGTTCGGTCAGAGGGCTGCTCGCCCTCTGTGATAAAAAAAAAAAAAACTGAGTAAAGGAATCAACGATCAACTTGAACGGATATCTTGTGACGTCCGCCCAGACCAAACGCAACGAACAATACCGGCAGAAAATAGATGGTAGAGCACATACCCGCGAAAGGCAAAGGTCCCAAGTTCGAGTCTCGGTCCAGCACACAGCTTTAATGTGCCAGGAAGTTTCATATCAGCACACACTCCGCTGCAGAGTGAAAATCTCATTCCGGATTGTAACTATCGTATGGCAGCGAAATTCGATAGATATGCTAATGCTGTAATACGGAACCGATATTCACTACAAACAATTAGTTCCAATTTTGTCACCAGGTGCAAATGTGGCGCTATGAACGCTAGAAAGACGTACAGAAATGCTTCCGTATGTAATAGATTAGGAGAGAAAATAAATGAAAAATGCCAAATTTGATTTTACTATTAACCGCCGCTTACAGGGTTATTACAAATGATTGAAGCGATTTCACAGCTCTACAATAACTTTATTATTTGAGATATTTTCACAATGCTTTGCACACACATACAAAAACTCAAAACCTTTTTTTAGGCATTCACAAATGTTCGATATGTGCCCCTTTAGTGATTCGGCAGACAGCAACCCGATAATCAAGTTCCTCCCACACTCGGCGCATCATGTCCCCATCAATGAGTTCGAAAGCATCGTTGATGCGAGCTCGCAGTTTTGGCATGTTTCTTGGTAGAGGAGGTTTAAACACTGAATCTTTCACATAACCCCACAGAAAGAAATCGCATGGGGTTAAGTCGGGAGAGCGTGGAGGCCATGACATGAATTGCTGATCGTGATCTCCACCACGACCGATCCATCGGTTTTCCAATCTCCTGTTTAAGAAATGCCGAACATCATGATGGAAGCGCGGTGGAGCACCATCCTGTTGAAAGATGAAGTCGGCGCTGTCGGTCTCCAGTTGTGGCATGAGCCAATTTTCCAGCATGTCCAGATACACGTGTCCTGTAACGTTTTTTTTCGCAGGAGAAAAAGGGGCCGTAAACTTTAAACCGTGAGATTGCACAAAACACGTTAACTTTTGGTGAATTGCGAATTTGCTGCACGAATGCGTGAGGATTCTCTATCGCCCAGATTCGCACATTGTGTCTGTTCACTTGACCATTAAGAAAAAATGTTGCTTCATCACTGAAAACAAGTTTCGCACTGAACGCATCCTCTTCCATGAGCTGTTGCAACCGCGCCGAAAATTCAAAGCGTTTGACTTTGTCATTGGGTGTCAGGGCTTGTAGCAATTGTAAACGGTAAGGCTTCTGCTTTAGCCTTTTCCGTAAGATTTTCCAAACCGTCGGCTGTGGTACGTTTAGCTCCCTGCTTGCTTTATTCGTCGACTTCCGCGGGCTACGCGTGAAACTTGCCCGCACGCGTTCAACCGTTTCTTGGCTCACTGCAGGCCGATCCGTTGATTTCCCCTTACAGAGGCATCCAGAAGCTTTAAACTGCGCATACCATCGCCGAATGGAGTTAGCAGTTGGTGGATCTTTGTTGAACTTCGTCCTGAAGTGTCGTTGCACTGTTATGACTGACTGATGTGAGTGCATTTCAAGCGCGACATACGCTTTCTCGGCTCCTGTCGCCATTTTGTCTCACTGCGCTCTCGAGCGCTCTGGCGGCAGAAACCTGAAGTGCGGCTTCAGCCGAACAAAACTTTATGAGTTTTTCTACGTATCTGTAGTGTGTCGCGACCATATGTCAATGAATGGAGCTACAGTGAATTTATGAAATCGCTTCAATCATTTTTAATAGCTCTGTACATAGTTTCTTCAGTACGAGCGTTGGGGACGTCGACGAGATGCTGCATCCGTAGAACGACGTGATCGACAGTTGCTCGCAGCAGTTCCAATGGAATTTGAGCAACGTGTCCCTGTCATACTGCTCTTCAGATCACGCAGAGGCCGCACGTGGCCCTGGTAAGAGCGTTCTTTTAGATGTCCCCAAAGCCAAAAGCCACACCTATTCAGATCAGGTGATCTTACAGGCCGGCCATCCGGAAAATTTCTGGAGATAAAGCGTTTTTGGAAGGTTGCGTTAAGCAGATCTTTCACGGAGCGAGCGACGTAAGTCGTTGCCCCATCTTGCATGAAACCAGTGGTTCCCACACAGCTGCGCTCTTGCAAAGCAGGAATCACGTGCTGTATGCGGACGTCTCGATAACGTGCTGACGCCACGCTACACACAACAGACCCTGCGGGTGTATTTTCTTCGAAGAAGAACGCACCGAGAAAAAAGTTTCTTGTGAATCCACATCGCACGGTCACCTACGGCGAGTGCAACGGCTCTTCGTGCACAACACCCAGTTGAAAAGTACCCAATATTCGCCAATTCTTTGTATTCACAACCTGTAGTGCAAAGCATGCCTCGTCACTCCACAGGATATTGCCCAGCCACATATCATTAACTTCATTCCGCGCCAGAAACCGAAGAGCAATTTCAGAACGTTGTTGCGGATCATGAGATTTCATGTATGGTTACCAGTGTAAAATAGGCCCCAAAACTATTCGTATTGTTGACCATGGGGTGGACAACTCCCGTGACACTGCGTGAGCACTAGCGCTAACCGGGGCACGTGCACGATGATCGGTTACAGCGACAGCATACTCGCCAGTAACTACCACTGGGACAAGACGTCTTGCAACAAAAAGCTCACTCGCGTTCTCGAATTTATTATCTTGTTCTTTAAGGGGCTCCGGAAAGGCTCAAAATCATGAAAAGTTCAATTTTTACTTTTTTGCGTTTTCTGAATCTGCAGACTATTACCTTTTAATAGATATATAATTTATTCAATTCCGAAGACTACAACTATTTCTAAATTTTTTTTGAAATGTGTTCTACACGGACGTGACCCACTGTGGCGCTGTTATGCTGCTGTCAAATGGTGTTATTATTAACGTCCGTGTTCATCAGGTACATTTTAGTGATGTGAGATAAAGTATGTGTTGTGGCTAACCTGTGATGGTTCAATATATATCGCTGGTGTGATTGTCGATTGTTTCATGTTTATTTACTCTGTCGTTATCTCGAAAATATTCGTAATTAATTCTGTTTCTTGAGTCTCTGTTTTGTTGAAGTATAATAATGAGTAAAAGTAAAGTTATTAGAAATCCTCTGAAGGCTTTTAAGAAAAGGAGAAATGTTGGAAAGCCAAAGGTATGTGTTATTACTGTAAACAATAAAGACGATGAAAATCCCCAACATAGCTTGTGTCCCAAAGAAGAAGACAGTTGGTGTAAATATAACAAAGGATTGCTAACTGGTGAAGTGTACACTCATAAGCATAGTCTGCCTCATGCAATAATGGAGGTGATAAAACCTATTTTCAGAGACTTAGCAGCACCTGAACTGTTGAAAAAGTGTATTCACGGAAAAACTCAAAACCCCAATGAAAGTGTAAATAGTGTTATATGGTCGAGAATCCCCAAGACTGTATTTGTTGGAATAGAAACACTTTTTGGTGTGTATGATGCTGTTGCGACTTTCAATGATGGCAACATTGTAAGGTGCAAGGTATTTAGAAATATGGGAATGAGGATAGGTTCTAACATGGTACGAGCGATGCTTGCTTTAGACAAGGAACGCCTTCGGGCTGCAGACAGGGCTGTAAAGAGTCTAGAAATACAAGCAAGAGTAAACAGGAGGAGGAACAAGAGGAAGCTGGAGGAGGAGTTTGCAGAGGATGAAGATAATCCATCCTATGGACCTGGAATGCACTAAAAAGTTAATCCAATCTTTGTCGCTCGATTCCCAAAACTTTTATTTTCTCATACTAATTACATGTTTTCTAAGGATCTTCCAAACATATTTGTTTCAAACTTTCAGTAAATATTACACAGTACCTTCTTCATAATTTAACACAGCCTTTTTCCAAAAAACTGTATATTTTTGAATATATAAATAAAAAATTGCAAAAAAATGTTGTGAATTTTCATTACAATTGAAAAAAAATCATCTTTAATAACTGAACTAAAATTTTGTAAAATCCCTGAGTTAAGTTGTAGCCCATATTCCAATAAATAATCTGTAAAAAGTTCAACTTCCTACCTCAAATACTTTGTGAGGAAAGATGTAATTTATAAGCGTTATTTTAACCTTGCAAGTATAGGGCGTTCCGGAGCCCCTTAAACCAATTAATCACAGGGGGCTCTCCTTAGACATTTCAGCCGGCGACACTCTCTCAATGCAGCACAGCGATTGCTACCGTTCACATAAAACAGTTTCACTAACAGCGCAGTCTCGCTTCTCGGTAACCGTGTAAGTATCCTTGTTTACAGCATTTTCAAAAATCTTTGAGAAAGTAATGTACTCAAGAGTGGTTAGCCATCTCAACAGTAATGAGATACTTACAAAATCACAGTTCGGATTTCATTCAGAAATGCTGTTCCACTGAGACAGCAATATACAATTTCACTGTTCACATAATAGAGTCTTTAAATAGTAAAATGTCACCACCAGGAATATTCTGTGACTTATGCAAAGCATTTGATTGTGTGAACCATGACATTATGTTAGAGAAATTACAATTCTATGGTATAAATTGAGCAGCATATGAGTGGTTTAAGTCTTATCTACAGAACAGGAAGCAAAAAAGTCTCTTTATATGCTTCAAGTGACTAAAAGGAGTTTGCCACTTCATCTAACTGGGGAGAAATTACATTAGGTGTTCCACAAGGTTCCATCATGTGTCCCCTCCTGTTCTTGATATACGTGAATGACCTCCCTTCTTATGTGAAACAAGATGCCGAACTGACACTGTTTGCTGATGATACAAGCATAATTATTAATCCAGTAAAAGAAAGTCCGATAGAAAATAAGGTCTTTGGAAAAGTTATTAATTGATTTTCTGCGAATGGGCTTGCTCTGAACTTTGAAAAAACACAGTACATCCAATTTTCTGCTGCAAAAAGTATAATTCCTTCAATAAACATAACACATCAAAAGAAGTCAGTAGCCAGGGTAGAGCATACTAAGTTTTTGGGTGTACTTATAGATGAGAATCTTAATTGGAAAAGTCATATTTTGGATCTCCTAAAGCGACTGGGTTCAGCAACTTTTACAATCAGAATCATTGCCAATTTTGAGGGTGTAGAAATTAGTAAGCTAACATACTTTGCATACTTCCACTCTCTGACATCATACGGAATAATATTCTGGGGCAACTCACAACTGAGGCAAAAGGTATTCACTGCTCAAAAGAAAGTTGTTAGAATAATGTGTGGGGTTCATAGTCGCACATCTTGAAAGCATCTGTTTAAAAGGTCAGGAATTCTTACAACTGCTTCGCAGTACATTTACTCAGTAATGAAATTTTTTCTCAACAACATGGACCACTTTAAAATCAACAGCGACATTCATGATTACAATACCAGAAAAAAGAAATACCTATATTATCCATTACTTAACCTATCTTTGGCGCAGAAAGGGGTAAAATATGCTGCTATAAAACTTTTTGATAAATTACCAGATGAAATAAAATGTCTGACAGACAGCAGTAATAGTTTCAAAAACAAATTGAAATCATACCTCCTTGACAACTCCTTCTATACGATAGATGAATTCTTGAATACGAGTAAATAAATCTGAAGATATAATATATGCATTTTGTGTCATTTAAGGGAATGGGATAGACGACAGAAATATTTAGGTATAACACTATAATGTAAAAAAAAAAACCTTGTTTCCTGTGCACATTTCTTGTCCATTTGATACCTTCCACATCATAACGGTTTTCCGTGCTATTGCTCAATGGAACACGTAACTAACTAACTAACTAACTTGTATGTTGGCAGTGCTATAGACTGTGTTTACATCGCTGACAGCGCTCTCCGCCCTCGGCAAGAGATGCTGTGGTTGGATGGATTAGCAGTTAGCGAGTGGATAGGGAAGTGATGGACATGGTGTTCTTAGTGGAGACTCTGTGTTTGTAGAACATGCATTGTAAAGTGAGATGAAATGACGTGTTCGTAAGAAGATATGCATGCCAAATTCGGAAGAACGTAGAATCCCCAAGACTGGCTAAGTTTCACGGAAGCTCGAAATTTAGTGCGGACGTCAATGCGAGATGCTTTTAATAGTTTCCACAATGAAACATTGTCTCAAAATATGGTAGAAAACTCAAAGATATTCTGGTCGTATGTAAAGTACACCAGTGGCTAAAAACAGTCAATACCGTCACTGCGCGATAGCGATGGAAATGTTAGCGATGATGGTGCCACTACAGCGGAGTTACTGCATACAGTTTTCCATAATTCTTTCACGAAAGAAGATGAAGTAAATATTCCAGAATTCGAATCCAGAACAGCTGTTAGCATGAGTGACATAAAAGAAGATATCTTAGGTGTTGCGAAAGAACTCAAATCACTTAAGAAATGCAAGTCTTCCGCTCCAGATGGTATATCAATCAGGTCCCTTTCACAGTATGCAGACACAATAGCGCCTTTCTTAGCAATCATATACAACCACTCACTTGACGAAATGTCTGTTCCTAAAGACTGTAAAGTAACACAGGTCACACCAATATTCAGAAAGGAATTAGGACCAACCCACTGAATTACATACCCATATCACTGACCTCAATTTGCAGTAGGATTTTGGAGCATATACTGTACTCAAACATTATGAATCACCTTAAGAAAATGACTTATTGACACATAACCAACATGGATTCAGAAAGTATCGTTTTGAGCATTATTCCCATGATGTAATGAGAACTGTCAACAAAGGATCTCAGATCGATTCGATATTCCTAGATTTCCAGAAGGCTTTTGATACCGTTCCTCACAAGCGACTATTAATCAAATTGCGTGCATGTGGAGTATCGTCTCACTTGAGTGACTGGATTTGTGATTTCCTCTCAGAGAGGTCACAGTTCGTAGTGATAGACGGTAAATCATCGAGTACAACAGAAGTGATATCTGGCGTTCCGCAAGGTACTGTCATAGGCCCCCTGCTGTTCCTGATTTACATAAATCATCTAGGTAATAATCTCAGCAGCCTCCTTAGATTGTTTGCAGATGATGCTGTAATTTACCGTCTAGTAAAATCATCAGACGACCAATTCCAATAACAAAATGACCTAGAGGGAATTTCTGAGTGGTGTGAATAGTGGCAACTGGCACTAAACAAAGAAAAGTGCGAGGTCATCCACATGGGTACTAAAATAAATCCGATAAATTAAGGGCATACCATAAATTGCACAAATCTAAGGGCTGTCAGTTCGACTAAATACCTAGGAATTACAATTACGAGCAACTTAAATTGGAAAGACCACATAGATAATATTGTGGGGAAGGCGAAAGAAAGACTGCGCTTTGTTGGCAGAACACTTAGAAGATGCGACAAACCCAGTAAAGAGACAGCCTACATTACACTTGTCCGTCCTCTGCTGGAATATTGCTGTGCGGTGTGGGATCCTTACCAGGTAGGACTGACGGAGAACATCGAAAAAGTGCAAAGAAGGGCAGCCCGTTTCGTGTTATCGCGCAATAGGGGTGAGAGTGTGACTGATATGATACACGCCGGCCGCGGTGGTCTCGCGGTTCTAGGCGCGCAGTCCGGAACCGTGCGACTGCTACGATCGCAGGTTCGAATCCTGCCTCGGGCATGGATGTGTGTGATGTCCTTAGGTTAGTTAGGTTTAAGTAGTTCTGAGTTCTAGGGGACTGATGACCACAGCAGTTGAGTCCCATAGTGCTCAGAGCCATTTGATATGATACGCGAGTTGGGGTGGCAGTCACTGAAATAAAGGCGGTTTTCTTTGCGGCGAGATCGATTTACGAAATTTCGATCACCAACTTTCTCTTCCGAATGCGAAAATATTTTGTTGACACCCACCTACGTAGGGAGAAATGATCACCACAATAAAATGAGAGAAATCACAGCTCGAACGGAAAGGTTTAGGTGCTCCTTTTTCCCACGCGCGATTCGAGAGTGGAATGGTAGAGTAGTAGTATGAAAATGGTTCGATGAATCGTCTGCCAGGCACTTAAGTGTGAATTGCAAAGTAACCATGTAGATGTAGATGTAGATGAAGAAATGTATGATGATGGATGTTTGGTTGATAATGTCTGGGCAGTGGAATTATTGACAACTATATAATTTGTGGAACTGGATGTCACATGAATAAGATAAAATTTTCTAAATACATTGTTTGCTCTTGAAGAAAATCTTTCTTTCGCCAACCATATGCCTCCTAGTAGTTAGAGTCTATAGTAGTTAGAATCTTTTTATTTAGCTGGCAGTAGTTGCTACTTGCTGTTGTTTTCGTTATGAAGATTTTCTGTGAGGGAAGTGACTTATGAAAAACAATGGGGTTTGCACTGTTGGGATTCGTGATTGAAATGAGTTTAGGCAATTAACAGGGTTGGAGGTAGTTTCATATTTCTTTAATTTCAATTTTTTTTGATTTGTTAGTATTTCTTGCAATTCAGGGCCATTCTTTTGTGTTAATTGTTGGAAGTCATGTTGTCAATGTACAGGAGTCAGATTGCGTTGGGATTGTATATTGTGGGTAATAAATGAATAGGTTAAGTTTGAGTTGTCTTTGTCAGGGAAAATTCTGTAGGTCAGTGTTTAATAAAGAGGTAGTTTCAACCATACTGTTTACTCACATTATGGGTGTCATACAGAGTACAGTGTGCCTCTGTGAATAGCTGCGCTGTAATTAGAGACAGGTGGTATGTGCTCACACTGACTGACACCCTACTCCAGATTCGCTTCGGCTGTATTCATCCAACAGAAGCCCGTAAAGTACGTTGCTCATGCAACGGAAGGCCTACTTCAAATGCAAACCGCTCGCATACCAATAAACCTGGAAACAGGTCACGGTGAAGAGCTTCACAACGTGCACTTCAAAGCGGTAATGCATCGATACGAGATACATCGTTGTTCAACATTTACTCACTTGTATTATGTAAAGGTTGAATGCTTTAGTGGTACGGTGAAACAGCATACGTGGATTCAATTATCATTAACTGTTCATGCAGGTGCACAGATAGTCATCCCAAATAATTGCAGAGTATGAAAGAAGCATTCTCAGAATTATTAAAACATGACAGACAGACGTACGTCATGACGAACTTTTACAGACAGTATATGATCCTATTTAAAGGGCCGAACCGCGTAAAGAGCAATTCAGGGTAGGTTATACTGCACAAAACTTCCCAGTTCAAGATTGCTTTTAAGAAAGGGTGTGCTGCAGACTGATCTACAGAAATATTCGTGATTTATAAAATCTATCGTAGCAAGCAAGGTCCGTCTAAAGAACAGAAAAAGACAGTTTATATCAGAAATCTTCTAAACGTATTAACAACAGGAAACCAGTGAATCACATGTATTCATAGTTGAACGAGTTTTGAAACGTAGTGGTAACAACCTCCTCTTTCGATGGCTTGGCTTTCCACCATCCTACGACAGCTGGGAAGAAGCTATACAGCGTGTCCCAGGAGGACTGGTCAGTATTCAGGTTATGACAGGAACGATCGTTCGAAGTACACTACTGGCCATTAAAATTGCTACACCAAGAAGAAATGCAGATAATGAACGGGTATTCATTGGACAAATATATTATACTAGAACTGACATGTGATTACATTTTCAATCAATTTCGGTGCACAGATCCTGAGAAATCAGTACCCATAACAACCACCTCTGGCAGTAACAACGGCCTTGACAAGCCTGGGCATTGAGTCAAACAGAGCTTGGATGGCGTGTACAGATACAGCTGCCCATGCAGCTTCAACATGATACCACAGTTCATCAAGAGTAGTGACTGGCGTATTGCGACGAGCCAGTTGCTCGGCCACCATTGACCAGACGTTTTCAATTGGTGAGAGATCTGGAGAATGTGCTGGCCAGGGCAGCAGTCGAACATTTTCTGTATCCAGAAAGGCCCGTACAGGAAATGCAACATACGGTCGTGCATTATCCTGCTGAAATGTAGGGTTTCGCAGGGACCGAATGAAGGATAGAGCCACAGGTCGTAACACATCTGAAATGTAGCGTCTACTGTTCAAAGTGCCGTCAATGCGAATAAGAGGTGACCGAGACGTGTAACCAATGGCACCCCATACCATCACGCCGGGTGATACGCCAGTATGGCGATGATGAATACACGCTTCCAACGTGCTTTCACCGTGATGTTGCCAAACACGGATGCGAGCATCATGATGCTGTAAACAGTACCTGTATTCATCCGAAAAAATGACGTTTTGCCATTCGTGCACCCAGGTTCGTCGTTGAGTACACCATCGAGGCGGTCCTGCCTGTAATGCAGCGTCAAGGGTAACCGCAGCCATGGTCTCCGAGCTGATAGTCCATGCTGCTGCAAACGTCGTCGAACTATTCGTGCAGATGGTTGTTGTCTTGCAAACGTCCCAACCTGTTGACTCGGGGATCGAGACGTGGCTGCACGATCCGTTACAGCCATGCAAATAAGATGCCCGTCATCTCGACTGCTAGTGATATGCGGCCGTTGGGATCCAGCACGGCGTTCCGTATTACCCTCCTGAACCCACCGATTCCATATTCTGCTAACAGTCATTGGATCTCGGCCAACGCGAGCAGCAATGTCGCGATACGATAAACCGCAATCGCGATAGGCTACAATCCGACTTTTATCAAAGTCGGAAACGTGATGGTACGCGTGTCTCCTCCTTTCAGGAGGCATCACAACAACGTTTCACCAGGCAACGCCGGTCAACTGCTGTTTGTGTATGAGAAATCGGTTGGAAACTTTCCTCATTTCAGGACGTTGTAGGTGTCGCCACCGGCGCCAACGCTGTGTGAATGCTCTGAAAAGCTAATCATTTGCATATCACAGCATCTTCTCCCTGTCGGTTAAATTTCGCGTCTGTAGCACGTCATCTTCGTGGTGTAGCAATTTTAATGGCCAGTAGTGTAAAAAAGTCCAGTAAATATGGGCTCTAAAACGTATACCTTACGAGCTGCGGGCACTTCTTCTTCTTAGATTCTGTGGAAAAAAAACCTCTACTGCGAGATCTTTGCTCTCCACCTTTTGGGAAGAGGACCAGGGGCTCTGAAACGCATACGTCAAGAGGTGTGAACAGTCGTTCACTAGAAGAGATGAGCTTCGCAGTATCGAAGGCGAGTGCTCACAGCTGCTAAGCTATGCACTTTAGAGCCCATGTTTACTGGATACATTTTACTTGTTTGCGTCCATACTACCACATCTCAAAATACGGAAAGCAAAGATATTTTCGGTAGAAGAGATTTATTCACAGTACACAAGGTAATGAAACCCCTCACAGTTCTTAAGTATTCGTTTCAGAGCCCATGCTTACTGGACTTATTCCCTTCGAACTATCGTTCCTGTCATATCCCTGAATATTGACCATTCTCACTGGGACGCCCTCTGTGATAGGCGTCAACTGATCGCAACATGTCGGTATCATAACATCGTGCACCACAGAAAGGACGCTATTATTGCTGGCAGAGGTGTGGTCGACAAACTTGTCAGTAATTTGCCTGCAGAGTTACATATTGCCAGCTACCATTATTGTGGACCTGGAAGGAAACTGGAAAAGCTCTTAGCACGAGACGATCGAGGAGTAAATTCTCTTGCCATACAATGGTAAGCTCATTCGCATGAGGTGCGACTTGGAAACCGCACAACACATTGCAGCATTGCTATGAATAAGGTGATTCGTGGAAAATTAGGTGCTGGTGCATGTTACCACACAGCGACGAAGAAGAGAGTCCAAAAGAAGAAGGAGAAGAAGAAGCATTTTCTCCTACCCCCAAAGAAGAGTACTACGTCTGCTGGATGTGGAGTCACATCTGTTTAATTCCTGAGTTAGCTGGACTTTGTGTATTGTGGTTCCTTGTGGAAGACGCTTCAGCGGTTGCAAAAGCAGTTAAATGATCAAACAAGGAACACTTCCAACTCAACTTAGCAGAGACATCGCAATCAGGTTAGTTAGCTAGTATTACTATATCTTGGAAGTGGTGGAGAAACTAAACCATGAAAGGCGAGAGAGTCTGTAAGGTGCGGTGGGGGTTTTGTTTTTGTTTATTCTAGAATTGAGAACAACTGAGTGGGGTGAAATGACAAGTTTAATGTCGCAATATTTCTCACCAAATTATAGCTTTTCACACAATTTTCAACTCGCCAACATAAAACAGCGCAATGGATAACGCATCTTGCCAACATCAAAAAGTGAAATAAGTTTATACACAACAATGTTAAACATTAACTCTCTGAAAGAACATTAATCTTAAGCACAAAATTATGAAAGTTTAATTGGAACTTTCTTCACATTAATCCTAAGCACAATAATATGAAAGTTTAATTGGACATTTCTTTACAAAATTGCTCCTACACATACTTTATGATGTTGGTCAGTACTACGAAAATCGTCCGATGCCGGTTCAAAGTTCGGTACTATTTAGGCTGACTATCAAGTCTACGGTGGATGGTTAGTCAAGTGACAAATTTGAGCGCAAGATTACCCAAGGCCGCTCGAGTTTACAGTGGACGCAAACTGGTGAACCAACAAAGTTTACGCCTCTGCAAGCGGTATTTACCTTAAGCTGCGACGTGCTGCTGTCTGCAAGGCCGCTCTCTCCCACTGAAATTCCTACAAAACTAATCTGGCCTTTGCTGAACTTTCCAGCAGAAACTTTACCTATGTCTCTCGTTATGCGAGAAAACATGTACTCAGCCCTTGTCTTATTATGTGGCGATATACACGCGCACGGTTGGAGCAGCATGCATATTATAGTGCCCTCTCAGTTCTCGCAAGAACAGATAACTAATTTGGCTGGTTCGTTTCTCCACAATTGCAGCTAAACGTTGCTACAGCTAATTTTAACTGGAGTGCAGCCACTGTGAACACAGTGTCCACACCAATTTCTTCTCTGCATCGTACGGAGCATTAAGCGCTCCATTCTGCACTTGACGCCAGTTCAGACAAGAGTAGTCACACCAAATTTCTCTCTTGTCCTACTCGTGGCAGAACTGCCTTCCTCCACTTGGGTTCCTTTTTCACGTCACGGCTTTTTTCGACCAATAGGAGCGTTCCACTGATTTTGTAGAAACACCCTCTAACAATCGCAACGTCCCTTCTATCGAACTGCATCGAAACTTCAGTAGTTTTCTCCTTCCTTGTTTCCGCCAATCAGACATTTTGTGCCCGTTCTAGACACCTAAAGTACATTGACCTTTCCATGTTTCACACTCGCTGGACAAAAATGCGTCACTTGCTTTTGTTCGTATACCGTTGGAATTTCGAAATGCAGTTTTCTAAAGCTTCTTCTCTGCTCTTGTACCGATGCCCCCGCTACAGGTGGCCCTCCAGCTTGAATCACCTGGCCCAGGGTCGCTGTCCTCTTTCCTGCCACCCCTTTAAGTGGTTGCTGGCGTAACTCCTGCAGTGCGGTTTCGCTACACCATTGTGGAACTGGCTTTTCAAAACTAAAAGCGACTCAACTTGTGTTCCCTGTTCTACCTTCCACTCAAAGACATGCATTCTATAGGAATGGTGTGTTAATTACTGTCGATTGACTGTCATCCCTTTTTGCATTACATATTGATAGGCAAATGTTCTCATAACTGTCGAGTCACGTTAGGTGTCATCTTCACCTTCTCATTGCGATTTGTAAAGGTCTCATGTAAGGTGCAAAGCTGACCATTTATTCCGCCACCTTACAAGTCTTAACCATGCAGTCTTATCGTAACACTCTCGGGCCGTTCATCAATGAGCAGGGAAAGGAAAAAACACCATCTTCATAGAAATTCTGCCCGACGGACCACTAACAAATTTCGATTTAATTAAATACTCACGGATGTCTGGGATTTTAATACATTTCAAGGCGTAGTTATGAAAGACTCTATGCCTGGTTTCGGGAAAGGTATTGTGAGTCTTGATTCCTCAAGAGGGACTGGAACACACTGCGTAGGATGTATTATCTCGAAGAATTTGGGCCTTAACGAACCCCAACTGAATTAGAGGAGCACTTCATGCGCTATTCGCCTTTTACGTATTCGATCGTTTTCAAGATTTCAGCACCTACTATTGCGACCACCTAGTGGTAACTTTTCTGCCCACACGGTGCACACGAAGCTCTTGGCATGTAACAGGACCTTGTGCGTCAACAGGGGCGACTGTTCAGGTGGAGAAAGTGTAACGGTTCCACACAATTTCCGCACGACATCATGTCTCAGACAACGCCTGAAGAATTTTCGTGTAAATAAGCTGTTTACGTCTGACATTTTGTAAGTTTTTTACCGAGCGCCATGAGCTACGTCACTGCTCTGAAAGACTGCACTCCCATACTGAGAGACTCCTCCCTCCCACCAAAGCACTGGCCGTCAGACAACTGCATTAATGGAGATTCAAACATATAACTCGATTTCAAATGTGAACAAATGTAGCTGCAAACTCCAATTAGCTAACGAAGAGGTTGTGATAACATCAGCAACGCTTTTGATACTGAAAACATTTGCCGTTATTAGCAAATCTTCGTTAAGAGATTGGATATCAGAGGTAACCATAACACATTTAAACCCGAAGTGCCTACTAAGCAGGAAGTAACTGACTTTTGTAATAACAACTCGATTGGCTCGCAGCTGGAATTTTCAAATTCGCCAGTCCAGAGTCCTCACCCTAATAAATATTAGGAAAATGGTTTATCTGGTCAAATAGATAACGTTAGTACGATTCGCTTTTAATGTAATATCGCTACAAACACATACTTATTTGGGAGTTTAATGTACATAATACTCGATTTTTTCCCAAATGTCGCAGCAGAGTACTAGATCGTTGAAGTGCCCACCAATCAAATCTATCTGCATGTAATAGTTGAGACATCAGATCATACTGAGCTTAGTTTAGTGGATCAGCAGAGTCGTTTAGCAGACTTTAGTGGAGGGGAAACAGCAGCGAAACTCCGCTTTAGACAACAATATGGGACTCAGGTACAGAGCTGAGAGACATAGCCTGCGAGCAGTCACTTTGCAAAAGATCTGGATGGTACATCGAAGAAATGAAAAGCCAGAAATTTGACGAATACAACATTTTAGTGGGTTTCTTCAGATATATGTGGCACACTCTCGTTCATGTTCAACAGGAACACACACTCGCTAGAAGTATGCCCTTAGACGCACGGAGCCGCACCAGAGCCAAATAAATTTATATGTGTGTACTCATTCATACATCATTCTAAAAATAAATTTCTTTTGATAAGTATCTGTTATGCTGATTAAATATGCACGAAAGACCTTATCATTCTTACATTCTTGCTGCTGTACTGTCACAAAGAGGAAGCGTTGTAACAAATACACTGCTGGAAAAAAAATTAGTACACCTGGAAAAACAACGTCGATTTTGATTCGATCCCCCCGAAACCCATCCACTGTTACATGTGTGGTGAGGAGTGTAAGATCAAATAGACACAAATTTGTGTCCTTCTAGAGAATGCGATGCATCTACAATTGGAAGTATCCGAGAGTGGAGGTGCATCTGTAATACGAAGCATCCCAGAGTGGGGATGCATGCATCCTAAACTTTAATGACACATGTAGTACTGCACAACATGATAAATTCCATGTTGCAGGACATGATGCCATGTGTCATGTTATACTACATGACATCATGTATCACGTTACTTTACTTGACATGATACGTTATATTAAATGAGATTGGACTGATACTAACAAGTATAATTGCGCGGATACATCAAGTTATTTTGATTTAAATGTCTTTGAAACTGCCGGATAAATCGAAAAGGTAGTTTCCTTCTTTTGCATCCCTAACTCTGTCCAGGAATATTGGCTTTGTTTGTGCTATGACAGGAGCATTTTTCATTCTGGTAATTACATGGCTGAGAATTTTTTGATGATAAGTAAACTGTATTACAGACTTTATCAAATAGCGTTTGCAACTGTTCGTATGTACATTTCACTTTCCGTTTTTTTTACACTATCTTCATTATAAGTAAATCCATGAACTGCTGTATCAGAAACTATGTACGGCTATTGAAATGACGTGAATGAATCCAGCGAGAGTGAAAATGCTAGTGTTCTGATTTTAAATATTAATGAGAAGCAGTAAAAGTCATGTATTCATAGTGTGGACTATGCCGAGGAAACCTGGAGTTGCATTTCAAGGTTGAATGCACTTTATTCATGCATTCCACACATAAGTACAAACTCAAGTACCTAAATTCTTCGCAATTTTGCTTACTTCGTAAAATAGCTGAGTCACGCAAAATAATCTAACACAGTTTTAATTATATAGTGTTCGACTGTCTGCGTAAAAAATAAACGTCTGATAGTTGGAAAATGCCACATATTTATGTGTCGGATGAAGAACGGCTGAAACTCTTGCGGATACTGGATTAAAGTGTAGCGGTTCCCCTTAATTATAGGTAATGGGGGCTTTTCGAATGCCGCATTGTATCTATCACATTTCGGCAGATTTGGACTCTGAAAATGTCTTCATACGATGAATCCCCTTGTTGCATCAGACTCGCGTTCCAGACGAAGAGGAAAACAAATGTTACTAGGGATTCGAGTGTATTTGACCACTGTAAGTTAACTGCTGTCAAAGTATTTCTCAGTTTGCAATTTCGACCACACGATAACCAGTAGCAGAAGTGGGGCAAAATACTTACACTCTGCTGTATGATACACATGTTACATTTCGAGAGTCATATTATGCAGTAGCAGAAGAAGAATAAAATTCATATGGAAGTATGTTACGTTTTTGCCAATTCAAGGATCTCGCCCCAGTTACCACGACTGATTGCTCAAAGCAGGGTGAGTCGCTCAAAACTGGCCAGTAGATGCCAGAACTGAATTTTAAAGCAGCACAGTTCTTCACAAAACAAGACTAAATATGCTCCTGCGCTGTACAACACAACGGCTCATCATTTCCCTTTGATAAGCGTTATTCCCCAGAACCACAAGAAATCCACACCGGTTCACAACGTCAGTCTGCTGTGGAACGGTCTTTCTCGATGCTCAGGGACTTACAAGTGAATGGACAAATTTATGTGCAAGGTGTACAAGGAAGTCGACTGTATAGTGCTCGAGGCGATGTGTAACAACGCCCGTCACATTAGTTGTACTGGTTACCAAGCAGTTCGCGTACTACATTGTCAAAACCCAAACAGACTGCCACACGGTTAAATACGCTCTGTCACGCCCTGGGACCAGTAGAGGATTTCACACAGTCATAAGAGTAAGATAGCAACGGTAGTCCATAAGGAAGAACAGTCACATTATGTGTAGTGTGTGCTTCCTTCTTTGTACATCGTCTCATTATCGGTGATGTCATAACTCTTATCAGTTACATCATCATAATTATCAGTGATGTCATCAAGCAACACACCCATTTTCCCTCCCCTCACCCTATCTCCAGCCATTCGCACAATAGTATTAAAAATTGAGCAGCCAGGCAAGACCCAAGAAGGCACAACTAGCTCAGTTTTGCTTGATACCCCACCCCCTCTCCCTCCCCACGCAATCACAGTGACGCACTAAAATGGTGCGTAAAAATGTCTCAAACTACATCAGTTGCAAGTAAGCTGAAGATGTCTCCATTCATATCTTTGGCATAATATTAAAATGATACGTAATAATGGTGTCAATTTACGCTATTTCCGTCAAAGTCGAAGATTATTACATGTTGTATTGGCTGACAGCCATCTTTAGCAACTGTAATAAAAGTCTTATTCAGACCTGACGCGTTTCACTTTATTTTAAAGAAGCTTCGGTATTCACTGTAAAAATACGTCTTTTTTCTCTTACAATTTTGTTTTTTTGGTCATTAACTGTTCGCAAGCTTTACTTGTTATTAAACAGTTTTTATTCTATTCGTTACTCACGGGTTTTTGTTGTTTATTTCATTCTTCTTCATCTTCTGCGTGTATGTGTTGAATATCTGTATCTGCAGACAGCACTTTCACTGTACTTAACACATCTGCACTTCTGTGCATTGTCCTCTCGTCATTTTGCGTGTTTCGTTTTGCTGTTGCGGGACGCGTTCGTATATTGTCTGCTTTGATAATGGTGGTAGCGCTCTGTTACTATTTATGTTTTCCGACTAAGAAGAAATAGAGAGAGAGAGAGAGGTGCCGCGCGGTTAGAAGCGTCATGTCACGGATTGCGCGGGCCCTCCCACCGGAGGTTTGAGTCCTCCCTCGGGCATGGGCGTGTGTGTTGTTCTTAGCATAAGTTAGTTCAAGTAGTGCGTAAGTCAAGGGAACGATAACCTCAGCAGTTTGATCCCTAGGAATTTACACACGTTTGAACATTTGAGATAGAGGTGTTTTCCTGTAAAGAACTACTTTTTGTTATTTTTTATTTTCTTTATTTATATGTATTTCTTTTCTATTATTGCTTTTTCAATTTGGAAGTTTTCTCGTGGGTGCAGGAGACATTTCTTGTTGCTGAGTCTGACTACTTGCACGTTCTTTTCTATTGTGATATGGCGGTGGTTTTCATGATGGAGGTATTCTGCAAATGTTGAATGGCTGGTACCATATTTCCATGCCCTTTTGTGTTTCTTACATCTTATTTCAAAAGTTCTGCCTGCCTGTATTAGGTGTGGAGCATAACACCTGTTACACTGGAGTTGGAAAATGCTAAATTTTTGGTACATCTCCATTTGATCTTCCTTTTATTTAGACATTTCTGTACAGAATTGTTCCTTCGTTATGCTATTCTTATTACTTGTTTCTTGAGGCTCAAAAAGAATCTACCCTCAGATATATGACCCACTGATTAAACACAGTACCACTTGACAAACACAACTATAATAAGGAGCTGAATATAATTATTGATAAAGCAAAAAATAATGTACACCAAGAATCCCTAGTAACAAAACTGAACAAAAAACCCATAAAAACATAAAAATAAAAAAAACACCACACAATTCCAGAGGCTGTGCACCCACCACAAACAAACACACCACTACACAGCAAGAGAATGACATAGAAACTTGTGGGGAATGGGTACCCGCAATGGGATAACAGAATAGTTACACAACGTAGAGGAACGATTTCTTCACTATTTACTGGTAAGCACGAAACGGTATGGTCCCGTAAATGGCGTGGTATGGTGGGTTGCACTGCATCTGTATACAGCATCACATGAGAACATGTATCCAGGTCTTTATGAATAAAAATTTGTTGTGTCGTAATGGGAGAGGCGTGGACATGAATGCTTTATTCTGCAGGTAGAGTAAGGGGCTCGCCGTATAGTATTTCGGCAAGCGACGCATCAAGGTCATCTTTTATGTGCCGTATGAATGCCCTGGAGAACCCATGGAAGGGCCTCCACCCACGATTCTGCGTGGTACATAACAGCAGCTTTCATCGTCCAATGCACCATTCCATTGGACTGGGAGTGGTAAGTGGTTGTGTGAAACTGGTGGCATCTGAATACATGGCATAAGTCGTTGGACAGTTGGGATTCGAACTGCCAACCCTGGCCCAGCGTTAAGTAGTCCAGGCAGCTGAATGTGAAAATCCAACTTTTGACGAAAGTGTTTGCTACTGTTCT